>NC_083243.1:36898170-37203379 GCF_032191835.1 Heteronotia binoei | reverse complement strand
AAACACAGGTGCTGCTTCTATTTTTTTTTTTGGGGGGGGGGGATCCCCGTTTTTAAAAAAGATATCAGACTTGTCTACAAACCCAGGGCATTTTCAGGTTTGGTGACAGAGAGGGAGAGAGAAAAAGAGACACACCCAGGGAGTTTTTCATGTTTAGAGATATATCTCCAAACCAGATGTATTTCAAATAAATAGGCATATATGCCCTTCACTGTGATTATGTGGAATTTTCTGTTTTATTTCCCTCTGGAATGGTTCAATCCAACAGAAGAAGAAGGATGGCAACAAATCTTTGATGAGCACTGGACAACTAGGATTGGCTGCAAGGAAGGATGGAGAGTTTCCACATATTGGTCTTGATAGCCAGCTATAATTTGCTGTAGCCAATGAGAGTCAGGTTTCACCTTTTCTGCTCCCTGTATTATTTCCCTCTGTAGCAGCTGCCCAGTAAGCTGCTGTAGCCCCTTACCACCTGCTCATGATGCAACCCAGCACAAGACAAGGAACTCCCATTACTGAGCAGACAGAAGACTTTCCTGACAGTTTCCAAAATTACACTTCTAGCTACCAGGGAAGACCTGGCAACCGCAGACCAAGTTTGCCAGAAGGAGAAAGTGCCAGTTCCTCTAATAATTGCTCAGAAATTAGAGGTTTTGTTGCTGTTGCAGACCTGGGACAGGAGAAACAGCACCTGCTAAAATCCCCTGATTTAAACATTTTAGACTCTACCCTCCACCCCATGCCCATGCAGAATCTGGCAATTCGTAACAAGGATCTTAGGAAAATGGTTTTCAGTAGATTGAAAGCCATACGCAGCTTGGTAGTGGGGTATATGAAGGACTGTCTTCTCACATGCATTCTACCAGGGAGGGCGGGGTATAAACTGAACTAATAAAATAAATACATAAATAAAATCACAGGGAGAGGCCGTCCTGACTGTCCATCAATCAGAGAAGTTCGACTGATGGGCACATGGGAGACGACCTTTTCAGTAGCAGCCCCATGACTATGGACCAGCCTCTCCAGTGAGATATACCTGGCTCCCTCACTTTTGTTTCAGACTGTATTTAACTCATTTTGTTTTTCTTTATTAGCAATCCTAAATGAAGATTTTAAATTGTGGCCTTTTATATATCTTAATAATTGTTATTTGACTATTTGTAAGCAACCTTCTGCAAGGTAAAAATGCAGCTAACAAGTGTTTTAAGTAACTAAATATCTCATTTGAAGGCAGGAAGAAGAAGAGGAAGGAGGAGGAGATTGGATATATACACTGCCCTTAACTCAGAGTCTCAGAGTAGCTTACAATCTCTTGCCCTTCCTCTCCCCACAACAGACACCCTGTGAGGTAGGTGGGGCTGAGAGAGCTCTGACAGAAACTGCTCTTCTCTACGAAAACTGTGACTGACCCAAAGTCACCCAGCTGGCTGCATGTGGAGGATTGGGGATTCAAACCCGGTTCTCCAGATTAGAGTCTGCTGCTCTTAACCACTATACCAAACTGGTTCTCAAAGGGGAGCTTGAAATCATTCAGAAACTAGCTTTGGTTAACCAAACTAACACAGGAGAGTGGTTTGTCCTGAAAGTCTACTGAGGTTGCCAACTGGTCTGGAATAAACTCTCTCGTCCCTTTAACAGGAGTTTAATGGGATGTTATCTACCAGGAGATGTTTTCTATCTCCACCACACCATGACAAGCTCCAACTCCCCATTCTCACATATTAAACCTCTATTAAAGGGGCAGGGAATTTTCTCCAGGCCAGTTGGCAACACACAGTCAACTATGAAAGGGAATTGTCTTTCATCTGGATAATTCTTGATGCTAGCACTGTATATGGAAGATCCAAAAAAGTTCTTTTAAGATATAATGCACAAAAAGGCCCACGTTCTGTCTTATTAACAACCCTTTACAACACAGTTATGTATAACTTCTATATAACCAGGGCATGTGTAAATACTACACATTTTGAGGACCAAAGGGAAAATATATAATACCTCCTGACAGATTAATGCAGTTTCCTGTGCTATAAAATGATGCAATTCAACCATCTAATTTAATGTGTTATTGACTTTTACATATATCACCTACAAAGCTTGCATAAAGGGTGCTTATGTAAGTCGTGGCGACCGACTGATTGATTGGAGGGTGTAGGTTTCAAAACGCAGCTCTTTTCACATAATTACATTTGCTTTTAAACGTGCAAAGTTTCAATTACACAAGCTAGTTTAGGCACCCAGATTCCAGAACGAGGCGGGCAGCAGAATGAGATCCTGATTTTGCAATTGGATGGCTGGCAGATCTTAAGGCGAGAGGCACAAAAGAAAGTTAAGCCAAGAAAGCATCAACAACAAAATGTGGAACCTGCCAAGTTTAGCACAGAGGGAAAGGGCAGCATTTTCCCTGTGTACGTACAGTACTCAGATTATCAATTACTCCCTTCAACACCCAAGTTATAAGCAAGCACAGTTCTCAAAAGGGTACATCTGATCCTAAGAAATTGACAAAGATAAATAATAAGATGCCAGACAGCTGCTGGAAATGTAAAAAACATGAAGGTTCTTTCTACCATATGTGGTGGACTTGTGAAAGAGCAAAAAAGTACTGGCAGATGATTCAACAAGAAATTTCTAGGATCTTGGGATATGAATTTAAGAAAGTTGCAGAGACTTTTCTGTTGGGATTATAAATGGAAAAATTTCCAAAAGAAGATACAACTATAATTTGGTACTTGCTTTCAGCTCCTAGGACATTATATGTGCAGTTGTGGAAGCAAGACAAAATACCAGAGAAATGGGATTGGATTGTAAAAATTATGACATGGAGTGAAATGGACAAATTAACAAGAATTTTAAGAGACTATGATTTAGAAGTTTTTAAGATGGAGTGGAAAAAGTTCAGAAGATATGTAGAAAAAGAGTGGAAAATAAAAGGACATTGGACAATTTTTGATAATGATTAAGTATTAGAAAAAAAGAATATTTTTTTTATTAGTTAAGGGTACCTTTAAACATTAGTACTTTAAGTAAATAACACCGGCGGGGGTCAAGTAACGGGAGGAGGGGTGGGTAGAAAGTAATATATGGGATAGATAAAAGTTATTAATGATGCAAGAAATATAATTTATTACTATATGTTACCAATAAAATTGTTTTAACCATCAAAAGGGTACATTTGATTAGGGATTTTACTGACTGCAGTCATTTGAATTGGAAGACACCCAACCTTATTTACCGGAGGTGTATTCTTGCACATTAGACAGCAGAAATACCACTGAACTCAGAAAGATTTAATAGGAGTACAATTGCTAGCCTATGTTATTTATTTTCCCTGGATGTATCTGCAGAATGACCACTGGTTCTCCATATATTACAACACTGCACTGCAAGTCAAGAGTCTGAGCAGCAAAGCAGATTCCACCCACATCCACTGGATTCACAGTAACAACAGACACAATGCCAAATTGCTAACAACATTAGGCTATTGGAGAGCCCTTGCTTCGCCTACATACAGTCTTTGAACTTTAAAGCCAGTGCATTAGAAAAGACTGACACCCTGCCCTGTATGGGAAAGCTGGATTTTTATATAAGCACTAAGTTCAACAGTGCTAACCGCCTGAATGGAATGGAAAAGGCTCAAGCTCCTTAGCACATGAACTTGGATTGTCAACAGCAGGGCAGCTACAGCTATAGATATTGCGGCTCACAGAAGACCACCCTCTGCAAAGGAGAAATCTCTAATAAAAATATTTGCATGTCAAAATACAAGAAATGTGAAGGGACATCACACCCATATAGTAAGCACTCCAAATAATCATAAACATACATCTGTCACTGCTCGCTGTGTACTAATTCATGCATCACAAAATGCTGCCTCTCCAAAGTGCCAGGTTGGTTTGTTATGTCTCTGGGGTCTAGAATGCTGGCACTGAGTTAATCTGTGCTTGACTCACAAATGAAATATCTGTTTGGGGAAAGAGATGCAGAACTGTACGGTGCAGACTACAATCATGTGCTAGGATTTTTGTTGCAAGTGCAGGGATTTCTAAAGTATACAAGCAGAAAGACACTTCTATGGACAATCTTTTGCCGACACCCAGTACACAACATAAAAACATGCAAGCTCTTTTCTCATGAAAATATGAAGTAGTTTACAATTCAACATAATGATCAACAAGCAAAAAAGCCATCTTCAAACTCACTAGCAGTCAGCTTGACTGGAAAACAAACAACTAAAAATGAGGAAATTCTGACTTACTGGTGCAGTTTGAAACTCTAAATCACACACTGCGTTTTAACAAAAAAAATCTTAATAGATCTGTTCTGGACCAAAAAGTGACACTATGCATCATCCTCAGCCAATAGTGTCCAATGGCAAGATATTCTAGTGTAAGAGCCACATAGAATAAACATCAGAGTTTGAGAGCTGCAAGACATGAACATCAGATATTTAAGAGCCAGAAGGAAAATAGATGAGGAGGAAGAGATGGAAAGAAAGCAACTTAACTTTAAATGCATTCTCCAAGCCACCAGCTGGCTTAGCTTGGCTAAGTCATTTAAAGAGAGTAATGCCTTCTTCAAGCACAGGTCAGTGGAAGCTTCAAGAGCCACATAATATGTGTCAAAGAGCCTGTTCTAGATTAAAAGCATCCTTGTGAAAACATCTCTCCTAGGGAAGGCAGCTCCCTTGGCCCCTCACTTCACAGATGAAGTTGAAGGGATCCTCCTGAGAGCCATCCTAAATCTACTTTGCTCTATCTTGTTTCCCATTTCTTCTTCTCCTGCCCCCCAGTGGGTTCTCTATGGTAGCCTTTTAGATGTTTGGAAACCATAAGCAAGTTCTCATTTAAGCAGAAAGGCTCTGTATCCTAAGCTGACAGTACATACTACTGAAATTATTTTATATTATTTCTTATTTCTCAGCAAGCACGGCAGAACTTGGGCAGCAAATCTCCCTCACCACAAATAGTAAGATATTTCACTCTAAACCATATTTCAAAATGTTTTTTTCTCTTCTAGATTTTTTAAAACCCTGCTTTTAAAGAGATTTCTGGTCTATCAAAAACAGATCACATAAGCCAAGAAAACTAGATTTTCAAATGAGCAGCTGCATGTGGCTGAAGCAAAGTGCCAATATGGTCACAGTGCTGGACGAGGATCTGGTAGACCTGGGTTCGAATCCCCACTCTACCACGGAATGTTACCAGCTGACCTTGGGCTAGTCGCTCGCACTCTCACAGCACAGCCTACCTCACAGTATTGTTGAGATGATAAAATGGAGGTGCAGCGAATGATGGTGTAAGGTGCTTTGGGCCCCCACCAGAGAGAAAAGCAATGGTATCAATACCTAGATAATTTTTTAAAAAGTGCAAAAGGACTGGGGGAGCTCAGGCCCTAAATTACACTTGAAAGCATCTGCGCAAACAGTTCTGCCTTATTCTGCTCACATAAAAGGTGATGGATATTAATTCAGATGGCAATGGGGCATACAAGTGGGGATCTTCTCTCCACCTGTGACTTTCCCCCCTGCAGTTCACACCCAGGTGTGTGTGTGTGCTTGCCCTGCAAGACTGGCTTACTTCTGATACCAAAACACAGCAAGAAGTAAAGCACCAGAAGAAACTAAAAAGGGAGTTCTACTCCAACTTCTACATGATGCCTTTGGCCCTTGAAGTTTTGCTATTTATTCCCCCTCCCTGCTTTACACATTCATTGAGAAGATGCGCATTTAAAAAAAACCAAGGGCCTGCCCTTCTCACATATAGTTTGTGCCACAGATAATAACTATGGCAGCAGGAACTTCAGTACTCAACTGACAACTCACAACAACCCTGTGAGACAGGTCAGGCTGAGAGCTTGTGTGGCAGGGCCCAAGTCACCCAGAAAGCTCCCATGCTGGAATTGGGGATTCGAATCTGAGTCTCCCAGGATCCTCGTTGGACATTCCACCCCTAGGCCACATCAACTCTCAAGATACATACAATCCTAAACCATCCAGCGCTTATTTCTGCAACGCCGTAAGAAGCACCGAGCATCCTGAACACAAGCACTTATCACACATAGAAATTATGGTAGTTCTTGATGTGCCATTTTCCCAAACCTACCGTCACTGCTTCCAGATAACTACATCTCCCCGCCAAAACCTGTCCACACTGAGCTTCTCAAGCCAAGCCATCACTGCAGCAGCGGCTGCGTTCCCTTGACCAGCCACCCTGGGTGTGTTCACATTTTACACGCTCAACCAGCAACACTTCACCCCAGCGGCTATCAATCCCTTGCTTCGCTTCTGGGCTGTCCCAAGGGTTGGCCTGCAATACTCCAGAAGTGAAGTCGCTTATTGCAAAAAGTTACTGGTGTCTGAGCCAGCAGGTGTGTGTCCTGGCTTGCGACCGAGAATAATCACGGCCAGAAGAACTTCCAGTCCACGAAAGGAAAACTATTTCTCTTCCTTCTGCGTTCTTCGAAGAAGAGCAAACCGAACAAGACAGGAGGCGAACCTGGGAAGGAGTCTCCTGGCAACAAACGGGGGGAAACCTTACCTGAATGAAGCCCCAGATGGGATGGAGGGTCCAGTGCAGCAGCAAAGAAGAAGGCCAGAAGCAGTGGAGGAACAGCAAGACTTCTCGAATGAGCATCACTCCTCCGGGCGCAGGGGGGGCTCCTTCTCCTCGCAACCTGTGTCACTGAGGAGGAGAGAGACAGAGACCGAGAGCAATCGGACAGTCGTGGCGCCGGCTCGCACCCCATTCCCAGGGCGCCCGGTGCCTCCCCTCCCGTCCCCTCCTCCCTTCCCGGAAATCGTGAGCCCGGCTTCAATCTGATAGGAGGGGGGGGGGTGGAGGAGAGCTCAGCGCGGCATCTGCCTCCACGCAGAACGAAACGAGCTGCCCCCCTCCGCACACGCGCGCACACACACACACACACACACACATATATTAAAAAGCCACTCTCTTTCCTAAATGTTGGCGACAAGCCTAGTCCCCCCCCCCCTCCGCCCCGACCCTCCCGGCTGAAAGCTGACGCTGCAGAGCGACGGACGACCGCGCGCCATCCAGAGCCGGGGAAAACCCAGTTTACTGCCGCTGCGGTTGCAGTTTGGGGGTGCCTCAAAATGTGGGGGGGGGGGGCGTCTTACCCTTCGGGGAGGCGGGGGTCACGTCTCAGCAGAAAAAGGCCTTTGCCGGCGCTTCCCTTTGGGACATGCTGGAACGGGAAGCTTCTGGGTGCAGGTTTTAATTTTTAATTTTTTTTTTGGAAAAAAAGTTTGCAGCAGTCTGTGTGGCTGAGCTGGTGGCTCCAACCCGGCTGTTCCGGCTGAAGTTCCCCTCCCGCCGCTCCTCCTAGCGCTGGGGAAGCCCACTCATCGGGGCAGGGGGGTAAACTCTGCTGGGAAGAGGTTCCCCTCTCCGACCCAGGGTCCGGTGGTGAAAAGCCAATCCTCTCATATGGATCCCTGGATCGGAGGGAGGGAGGGAGGGAAGGGGGTGGAGGCTTCAAAAAGAAGACGATCTGCTGCGAGAGAAGGTCAGACGCACCAATGGATCCGAAGATCCAGCCCGCAGCCAGGACTCCTATTCGCAATCCGAGCCTCTCTCCAAAGGGGTATTCCAAGTCCGATGCCTCCTTGGCTCTTTCCCTCCTCTCTGCAACGGCAGCGACAACAGAGAAGCCGCTTTGCAAGAGACCAAAAAAAAAAGTGCCAAGCAAGGAACCGGAGCGAAAGCAACTCCTCCCCCAGCCGTGAGTCTCTCTCTCCAAAAGCAAGAGAGGTGAAGTGTGCTCCGGTCCGTGCAAAGCTCTGGTCCCTCCTGCAAGAAGTAGCCTTGTTTGGTGCCCAGTCCCCCCCCCCCACTCTCTTTGCACAGCTCGCTTGAACATCAGATCCTCAGCTGTCGATCATCCTGCAGAGCCTAGAAGCAGCAGCGGCCGGGAAGGGGGGGGGGGGAGAGATTAGAACTCATGGGGACGAGTGGGGGGTGGGGAGGGAGGAGGCCGAAGAGGCTGGAGAGGTCCAGAAGAGCTGCACATGCAAAGCTACGGGGCGGCGGGCGCGGACGGGGGGGGGGGGGGAGAGTAGAAAAAGAATTTGAGCCAAATTGAAAAGGCTCCCCGGCTCGCCTGTGGATTTAATCTCTCTCTCTCTCTCGCCTGCTGCTGCTGCTTCTGCAGTGATTTTTCATACCCATCTAGAGAGCCTATCGTGTTAATGGCACTAGACCTGAGGTTTTCTGATTCCTTTAGCACCACCGTCGCCGCGCCTAATCTCAAATCGATTATATGGGGAGGGGAACAGCTCTGCTGGGACATTCGGACGCCCGCGCGTCTGCCGGGAAGGCGGATTACAGTTTTGTCGCCGCTAGGAACTGCCATATGGCTGTTTAAGAGGACGCTCCACAAAGAGCAGAGGCGGTCAAGCAGCACTGGGTGGAAGAGGCACAAGAAGTGCCTTGTTGGATCCAAGCCAGGTTAGTGCTTCTGACCATCTATAAACCGGACAAGAAAGTGTTTGTATCCAGTATCTGGTATACAGCTTCTCTCCATGGAGGTTCCATTTCACTATAAATGCTAAATTCAAGCAGCCTGACAGCTATGAATTTGTTAAACATTTTTGACTATTACGCTTTCCCATTGCAGCACAGAGGAGGAAGAGGAGAAGGAGAAAAGAAGAAGATATTGGATTTATATCCAGCCCATCACTCTGAATCTCAGAGTCTCAGAGCAGTTTACAATCTCCTTTACCTTCCTCCCCCACACCCCATAAGTTAGATGGAGCTGAGAGAGCTCTCCCAAAAGCTGCCCTTTCAAGGACAACCTCTGCGAGAGCTATGACTGACCCAAGGCCATTCCAGCAGCTGCAGTGGAGGAATGGGGAAGCAGACCCATTTCTCCCAGATAAGAGGCCATGCACTTAACCACGACACTAAACTGGCCCAAATGGAAAAAAACCTGGAAGTCTGATGGTATACAGGAGAGTCAGGTAACACATAAGGGGAAGGAGTGTCAAAGAGAGAAAATAGGTGAGGTATGGGTCAAATTGAGACTGGGTATGACGTATGTCAAAGTGAGCTACAATGGGCTGTGCTAGGATTTTCGTCCACCATAACTGAGTGTGCTCCTCCATATATCTTAACCCAGTCTCCCAAGCAGTGCGATTGGGGTGGACCCAATGCTTGGCTCAATGACCTCTTCAGCTATCTACAGAGACTGGCAACTGCCTGAATTTTACACAAGGAGGCCCCTGAGGCTGCAGTCCTTTCATTAGCCCCGTTGAATAAACACACATGAACATACATGAAACTGCCTTCTACTGAGTCAGATCCTGTGGTCCATCAAAGTCCATTTTGTCTTCTTTGACTGGCAGTAGCTCTCCAGGGTCTCAGGTAGAGATCTTTCACGTCCCCTACTACCACAAACTTTTAACTGGAGATGCCAGGGATTGAATCTAGGACCTTCTGCACGTGAAGCATGTGTTCTGCCACTGCGCCACAGCCCTGCTATTTACAAAAATGGTGCTTTACATCTGAGTAGACTTGCTTACTCCCAGTGCGTCTCCTCTATGGCCATATAGAGATGAGTGCCAAAATGTTTATAGCCACAAGAGGCACCTGAGTTCCAGTCCCTTGCTGGCTAAGCCATTCTCTCCGTGCTATCTGTGAAGAGAGAATAATATAGTGATGACCCGCCTCACAAAGTTGTAAGAGTAAAGGAAGAGGAATACTGTAATTGAGTTTGCACACTCTTAACTGTCTCAACAATCAGCAATCATTCATGTTGTCCAGTCTGCGTGATAAATAATACCCCCCCTCCCATCTGCATTTCATTCTCCTAATAAGGACAAGTGGATCCCAGCAATTCTTTTAAAAGCATATCCCTATTCTGTGCTTCAAGCATAACTTTATCAAAATAGAACTCCAAAGAATAAGGGAGGATCCAATGCAAATCTTACCCCAGCAACATACTCTCCCCAGACAGATAACAAGATACATGGTGTCTAAGTAAGACAGTGGCAGCAGATTTGCTTCTAACCTGGATGCTGAGAAAATGACAAATGATAAGAAAGGCAAGCAGATCAGAGGAATTCTCTCAGTTCCAGGATAGAACAGAGCTGGTTTATGCCATACTTGGTTGTAAAACTCCTACCTGCTCTTGTATTGCAAAATGTCTTTTCATATTTGTAGTGGAAGCACAATTTGAGCTAACAAAAGCAAAGCCACATTTACAATAAGTTTAAGGACTGCGAGGAGACAAGAAACACTAAATCGTATCTCTCCCCGCCACCCCATATTCTTCCAGAATGATAGTACCATGATAGCAGGTGCAAGTGGAGGAGTGGGGAATCAAACCCGGTACTCCCAGATAAGAGTCCACACACTTAACCACTATACCAAACTACACCAAATGGCAGACAAATTTTAACAAAATTAAAATCTTCACCACCTTACACGATTTTCTATGAACATAGGGCACCAAGCATGTGACACCAGAAGAAAGGAGTGTCCTTTTTCCACTGGGTCTATGAAAGAAATTTGCAGTCCCTGAGTGGAAGAGCCTCTGCTTTACATGCAGAAGGCCCCAGGTTCAGTTCTTGGCATCTCCAGTTAAAAAGGCCAGGTGCTCTCCTGTAATGTGACAGGGCAGATCACTCCTTTTTTTTTTCATTTTCATTTTTTAAGGTCAGTGGACCATCCCAAACATGAGGGACTGTGTCTCAGAATAAGGGAACACCTGTTTGGCATGCAGAAGTTCCCAGGTTCAATCCCTGGCAAAAACCAGTTTAGATTCTGGAAGAAACACACAGATAGGATTGTAAATTGACTTGAAGGACCGGGAGGGTGCCCAATCTCTCCCTCTGAGACGCGCATATAAAGGAAGGGAGCAGTTTTGCTGTACTGTAGGAGTTCCTGTGTAAAGCAAATATTACAAAATACCACAAGAACATCTCCAGTGCTTTGACTTCCAAAGGGAACCAGTCCTGGAAAATGTTTCCAGAATGCTGGAAACTGGGATTTTTCAAAGCTGTGTCCTGTGTGATTTGCCTTATGTAAACTTTTAATTTTAATACAGGGTTTTTAGAGATTTGCAATACATGCATGTGGTTCTGGTAAATCTGGAGATGTCTCCTTACCAACAACCTGAATTATTATTAAATGGAAATTGTAAACTAGTTTTTGCAAACACATGTTTTCCCTACTTATTTTAGTGGAATGATAATGCTATGATCTTTGGAAATAAGGCATTACAGAAGTTGCCCAGGAGATGTACCACCATTTTAGAGTGTGAGTCCTGAGAATTCCTTTAGATTGCATCACAAGGATCCGATACTGGTCAGGACCACTGCAGTACATACGCCCTTCTGGCTCCATTTCAGATGGGGAGAATGGTGTGTGTTGTGTTGGCGGGGAGGCAGCATTCCCTTCTCCCCAAGCAGCAGGTGAGAACTCACTTATAAAATGATGGTGTGCCCCTGAGGCAAATTTGGAGATGCCTATTTCATTTGCTTCAGCCCTAAAGTTGCCAGGTCCAATTCAAGAAATATCTGGGGGTGCAATATCTATTTTGAGGGTGCAACCAAGAGACATTGGGGGTGGAGCCAGGAGCAAGGGTGTGACAAGCATAATTGAACTCTAAAGGCCATCACATTTAAAGGGATCACACACCTTTTAAATGCCTTCCCTCCAATGGAAACAATAAAGGATATGGGTACCTTCTTTGAGGGCTCATAGAATTGGACACCCCGGTCCAATATTTTTGAAACTTGGAGGGTATTTTGAGGAGCAGCATTGGATGCTATGCTGCAAATTTGGTGCCTCTATCTCAAAAAATCAATCCCCCCCGAGCCCCAGATACCAGCAGATTAATTCTCCATTATACCTATTGGGAATTGATCTCCATAGGGAATAATGGAGTGCCCAGCAGACATTTCCCTCCCCCCCTCACTGCTTTCTGATGACCCTGAAGCAGAGGGATCCCGACTCCAAACCAGGGGATCCCCTGACTCCACCTGGGGATTGGCAACCCTATTCGGCCCATATCAAATGTGTTTAGTCTTCCAGTGTTTATAATATGCATATTCCACAGGTTAAAGATATTTTGTTCATTTATAAAAAGACATTTGATTTGTTTAGATTATACTGGCTTCAAATAATGGATTTTATTTTTACTTACATAATTGCTCTTCACCCCTTTCTGGTTTAGTTTAATATTTTAACCATTACACCAGATAGTATGGTATCTGCTTGAGAGTGATGTTGTCTCATACTTTGGGCCTGATCCATGGCTGACTTGCCAAAGAGGTTGGCCCTATTGATGGATACAAACTATTCCTTTCTTTGACTCTTCTTATCTCCTCCCCCCATGTGGTTTTCTGTGTTTTCTGAAAAGCCACTTTGTGGCACTAGTTTTGCATGGCTGTGCTGTAATGCTGCAAACACTGGAGCATTTAACAGGGTTTGCTGGGAAGTGAATAGCAGTCCTTTTGTTGTTAAAGTGTCACCAGTCTTGCCTCATTACAATCACCATACAGAGCAAATGTAGAAAGGGAAAACAAGCTGAGTTTTTAGCCAGCTTGTTAATGAGCAAATTGCAGGGAAGGCTGCCTTGCGTGAATGGTGGCTGCTACTGTAAGTTAAATTTCTCTCGTTTTATAGATGCTAACAAATAGCTTGCTACGCTGACAGCTGGAGTAGCAGTTTTCATGTCACTTCTTCTGCTGACATTAAACATACGAAGTGTGGAGCCAAATCCTGGTAATGCTTACTTTGAAGCTCCGTGGTGCTTGCTGTCAAGTAAATGTGTGCAGGATTGCAATTTGAATCTGAAACACAAATCTGGATCGAGATTCATGTTATGTCTGTGATCACTATCTCCTCCTCCTAGTCAGACAAAAAGAGCCAACCGTCCCACCTGCCTATCCAGCCAGCTGGGTGGGGCTTGGCTGGGTGGGTGCCTCTTCCCTTCCTGTTCAGCTTAGGCTACCGGCTTGTGTGTCCCCCTCCCACCATATAGCTGATTACCTCCCTCTATTTCCTCAGTCTCAGACTCGGCAGGGGATCATCACTTGTCATCTAAGTGGACACTGCTGTGGCTTCACAGTGATGCCCCCTCCCATGTGGAGCCTGGGGCAACTGCCTCGTACCTAAGACCACCTCTGGAACTGGCATCAAAGCCAGCATCACTTCTCCATCTCTAAACTGGGAATCATGGGCTGATAACAGACGGCCCGGAGGCTGCTGCAAAGAGAGTCAGCCAGAAACAGAGCACCCTGGAGTTTCCAGAAGGCGCTTGGGAAAAGGGTGGGTCCTGGGCACCCAAGGAACATGTGGAAAGCTCATGCGTCCTGTCCGCGGCTCCCCAGGTACTCTCCAGGTTTTTCCTGGCCTTCCAGATGGCTCCCGGCAAGCCAGGGGCGGGAGAGGGATGGGAGGCAGATGTACACGTGTGGATGTGCTTTTTTGGTGCCTGCCTCCCGCCCCTTGGGCGGCTTTAAAAGCCCATCTGTTGTTAGCCATAGTGTCTTTAACTTACAAAATGGGCATGCTTTCACACTCCCACAATATTGACACAATTCCCTCATTAATTTAATCTCAGGAATGAAAAAAATATTTCTCCAAAGCTACTGCATTCCTCTGTGTTTTTAGGTGTTGCCCCATTTTTAAAAGCATATTTATAGTTATTTTTAGAGTTTCCATTACAGCTGTGTAGTGCAGTCCCTTCAGGTATGAAATGATGTAGTTCTGTTGTCTATTTGTAATCTGGCTGCTAATCCCCAAACATTTAACAGAAAAAAAATAGCGACATGTGTGTAACACTTCTGTTCTCATATCAAGAAGCACCTCACGCATTTCTTCACTATTATACACTGTTGAAAGCCTTTCATTGTGTACAATACTCTGTAACCCCCATACGTCACTGATTTGAAAGCTAAGGCCGGAGACTTGTAGCACTTTAAGAATTTATAGACTGCAAACTAATAGACTCTTTAATTTGAGGAATTCAAGAGAAGGTCCTGCAGTATTATTTATTTATTTATATTTATATTTGTATCCCACCCTCCCTGCGAACAGGCTCAGGGTGGCTAACAGCATATTAATATAATAAAATACAATACAATAATCTATTATAAAATAATATTAGCATAAAACATTAAGCAATTAATAAAACCGTAATGTATAAAATTACCTTATATAGTGCTATATCTGCTGATATATGATGTATAAGATAAAAAGATAAATGGACGGCATCCCATAGTTCTTCATGGTTTCTCATGGTTTCCAGATGTGCTGATGGCCTAGGTCGATGTCTCACAAAAGTGCAATGATGGTAATATAAATATACTTGACTTCTAGGTGGTTGGGTGGGAGTTATATGGGAGCCTCAGACTTCTAGCCTCCCTGGGTGGCAGTGACTCTGCTAGAACTCAGGGCTGAGAGATCTGAAGCATCGGCATGCCTCATCTCTTCACTCTGAAAGTTCTTTCTGGAGCCTGCTTTGAACTCTTGAGATGAGAGGGGGAGAGCTTAAAGGAGATTGATTGTCAACAGCTGACACTAATGCCTGGAATGTGGGGAGAGTGATTGATGGGCCAGCTGCTGGTTGTTCGGCTGAGGAACTGGCTGGCAACTTTTCCAGGTCTGTTAACCCTTCCAGCTCCCCCTTGTCAGGGCTCATGACAGTAGTAAAGATTGGATATGAGAAGGATTAAAAAACAAGAGAGATAAACCCATGGACTAACATGGCAGAGAGAGATTCATGGCCAGACTAGATGATACTGCCCCCAAATCTGCCACAAAGCCTTTTCAGTGCTTGAAAATGGTGTGGGAGGGGGAGATAGGAGTCTCGCATCCCACTGCTCCACAATCCCCAGCTGGACTGGACGCCTGTGGCATTTTGAAATTTTTTAAAAAATAAATAAATAAAAAACAAGCTCCAGAATGGTGCTGCATCCCTGTGGCAGACTCAGGGACACAGTATCATCTAATCTACCCACAGACTTGACCTTCCTTCTTTTTTCATATGTGTTCATATGTTTGTAAACACACAATTCAAATATGGCTATGGTATGGGTTTGAGGCAACTGCCTTCTGGACTGAAAAAATGCCCAGACCCCCACTCTGGCCTCACCAATATGTTCTTTAAAACCCAGCTTCCCACAATGATATAAAAAGGGGGGCACAACTTTTGAATAATGGATGGGTAGCATGTTCTCCTTAAAGGTCTCTTATTAGGAAACCTGCTAAACCACGGCTGTACTTATACATGAGGTAAATAGAGATCATTTTCCCTTAGATATTTGACTTGAGAGACAAGACACAAATGGAGATTGGATAAACATATGGAGCAGAGGTCCATCAGTGGCTATTAGCCACAGCATTTTGCTGGAGCTCTCTGTCTGGGGCAGTGATGCTCTGAATTCTTGGTGCTTGGGGGGGGCACAGTGGGAGGGCTTCTAGTGTCCTGGCCTCACTGATGGACCCCCTGATGGTGCCTGGCTTTTTTGGCTACTGTGTGACCCAGAGTGTTGGACTGGATGGGCCATTGGCCTGATCCAACATGGCTTCTCTTATGTTCTTATATTAACAAAAATAAAATATTTAATAAGTTAAATATTATATGGGGATGACTTCAATATATATAGGAAATCTATATCTCAAAGTAAGTAAATAAGCCTTGAAGGGAAATTTGATTATCCCTGTTTTATAAGGTTACCTCAGTAGGTTCAAGACTGCTCTTTTTTCTCACAGAGCACCTTACAGAACCTACACACACCAGTTAGGTATGATGGGCCCCTAATGGGATGCTTATTTGTACCACTAAAATAAGCTTTCTTCCCTAAAATGACCCCCACCCACTCTAACTAAAAAGCCAAATAAAAGCCTGGCTAAGCTGACACTCCTTTCCAGAGTCACAAAATTCCTATTCAGTGAGGGGTGGGGGATTCTTAAGCTGAGTCTGGCTCACCCCCTCCCATCCAATGGGGTTCCAGGAGCTTTGATTGGCTGACAATCATTTGTATTTGCATGAAGCCAAAATCACAAGAATTGGTTCACAGCCCTGGAGGACAAGTGGGACTATTAAGGATGATTGCCACACCTATCTTGGGCCCAAAATGTTCCTGTCAGAACAAGTGTTCATGCTTGAATGGTTCTCCTTCCAGTTCTAAGGTTTAGCAGATAAAGCCAAGATAAGCTTCTGCAAAAGGCCTGTAACTGACAAATGATTCAAAACCTGAGTACTTGTATGAGATGTGGCAGATACTGAACAGTGGCTTACAGTTTATGCACTTGTATTTTATTGTAGGGTTGCCAGGTCTGGGATGGGAAATACCTGGAGATTTTGGGAGTAGAGCCTGAGGAGAGCAAGGTTTGGGGAGCGGAGGGACTTCAATTCCATAGACTCCACTTTCCAAAGCAGCCATTTTCTCTAGGTGAACTGATCTCTGTCACCTGGAGATAGTTGTCATAGCAGGAGGTCTCCAGCCACACCTGGAGATGGTGTAATTACCTACATTTGTATTAGAGACAAGATAAGTTTCCCCCTCAGAGTCTGATTTTCTAGAGACCAGTGAGGCAGATGAACCCAGAAGAATAACTACAGTACCAACTCATGCTAAGAAAATCATTTCCAAAACAACAAAAAATGTGAACCAACTAGGGTTAGTTCTTTACCAGAAAGAAGTGCCAGAAAATATAGATTGTACATCATAAGTAAGGATGGTTGAAGGTAGTGCACAATCTAGTTGCTGTGGCACAGTGGTAGTGCATTTGCTTGGCATGCAGAAAGTCTTGGGTTCAATTTCTAGCATTTCCACTTCAAAAGGATCTGGTAGTAAGCGACATGAAAAACTTTGAACCTAGGACTCCAGAGAGCTGCTGCAGGAATGAATCACAAGTGATGAGCTATATTCCACTCCCCAATGCCACCCAGTTATTCTCTGATTATTTTAAAGTAAAATATATATTCTGCATTTTGGTGCTGGTATGCATACAGGTGCCCTTTGGAAAAGAAAAAGAAAACACCCACTCTCTGTAGAACAGCAGCAATGATGATGGAAGGAATGCTTTATGAGAAAAGGGGTGGGCAGGTGAAGTTCACAGAGCAGCAACTGCAGAAACACTAGGCCTGATCTCTACAGGCAGTAGAATGGTATGGTGGTATCCTAAAGTGCTAGAATTGTCTATATCACTTCAGGCTGGAGGTGGAGGATACCATTTTGAAGGCTCCTCCACAGAAAACAACCCCTACTAGTAAACAAACAAAATTGAGAACATCAGGGAGAACATTTTTAGCTCCTCATATGCCTGTAAGATTTTTACACAGAGTAACATTTAGTAATGTGGTTCCCTACTTGCATTCTGAAGTGGTGTGGTCCATTCTATCACCTCAAAACATTGTTAATTCATTCGCCAAGCCAATAACTTGAAAAGGGTGAGCCAATTACCCAAGACAGCAACTGTAGTAAGGGGCCTCCTAGATAAGGAAAGAAGGATGAGCAGAGGAATATCTATCTTCCCACCCCACCCCCCCACCCGATGACAGCTACCCTTTGGGGATTAGCTATTATGTAATTAGTGCTGAATAGGGCTGCTGCTAATAATAGCACCAAAAACACACATTCTCACACAATTTGATCACTGTTTTGCTGTTGCCTTGAAGCACACTTAGTGTAAGAATAAAGGTTTTAACACTGCGTCAGGCTCAGTATGAATGCAGGAATGCAATGCAAAATGATAAAGCAATTTGGACACTTGAAGTGCTATATAACTGATAGTAATAAAATAAAACAAATATTTGCAGTGCAGAGAGTAATCGGGAATGGAATGGAATTACAAATGGAATCTGTTTTGTCGTATACAAATGTGCCTCTGAGCAAACATTTTTGGTGTGAGGACAGAATAATTAAAGAGGCACAGCTACTATGACTATCTTGGTTATAATTGTCGATTATCTATCTGATTATATATCATTCATGATGCTGTATAAGTAGAATTCTTCCCCCTACCCCGACACTGTTACCCACACACAGCACTTAATAGATTGTGGTGGATTCAATTATAATCTTAAAATGCCAAGAGAAACATTGCTTTTCAAGCTTTCTGGTGATTTCCTGAAGGTATTTCTGCACTTGGTCACAGTAAAAAAAAAAAAAAAAAAGTACTTTCTGTATACATTGTCCTTGATTCCTAACAGAATGAGAGAAGAAGCCTTAGGGCAAGTCAAAAACTACAGCACTGATTCCTTCTTTCAGGGTTTATAGTGACTTAATGTAGGTCTTCCAGCTTTTAGCAATTGTCCAAGTCTTGTTTAGGAATTTCCCAGAGCCATTCCAAGCAGAGTTATATCCTTCTAAGTGTATTGAAATCAATGGGCTTTGAAGGGTGCAACTCTGCTTAGTGTTTTACTATCAGTGTTCTTCTTTTGCTTCAAAAAGAACCAACGGCACCAGGAAACGGAGTGAATTGAACCTCTGTCTCCATATAGAATGGGGTGAAACTAGAGTTGGCCAAACTGTGAGTGGGTTTTTGAAAATGTGACCTAGAATCATAGAATACTAGAGTTGGAAGGGTTCTCGAGGGTCATCTAGTCCACCCCCCTGCACAATGCAGAAAATTCACAAACATCTCCCTGTAAATTCACAGGATCTGCCTTGCTGTCAGATAGCCATCTAGCCTTTGTTTAAAAACCTCCAAGGAAGGAGAGCCCACCACCTCCCAAGGAGGTCTGTTCCACTGAGGAACTGCTCTGTTAGGAAGTTCTTCTTAATGTTGAGCCAGAAACTCTTTTGATTTAATTTTAACCCATTGGTTCTGGTCCTACCTTCTGGGGTCACAGAAAATAATTTCACACCATCCTCAATATGATAGCCCTTCAAGTACTTGAAGATGGTGATCATATCACCTCTCAGCCGCCTCCCCTCCAACTTTAGAATAGCTGAGACACTTTAAAGCAGCAGTAAAATCAACATACCTCTACAATATGTAATATAGATTTATAATTATGTTTTGAATTTTTTTTTTCAGAAGTGAGTTGTTGCTGTTTATCTGGGGTTTTTTTGTAGAAAAAGGCCAGCAGGAACTCATTTGCATATTAGGCCACACCCTGATGTCACCATAGTTTCACACAGGGCTTTTTTTTGTAGAAAAAGCCCAGCAGGAACTTATTTGCATGTTAGGACACACTCCCTGATGCCAAGCCAGCCAGAACTGCATTCCTGTGCATTCCTGCTGCTCAAAAAAAGCCCTGCTATTTATACAATGTTGCTAGACTTCTAAGAACTTCTGAGGCAGTATTATAAATATGTGGTACTTTATTTGAACATAGTTATGTATATAAAAGAACTGGTCAGACACAGGGGTGGAATTCTAGCAGGAGCTCCTTTGCATATTAGGCCACACACCTCTGATGCAGTCAATCTTCCAAGAGCTTACAAGGCTTTTTTGTAAGCTCTTGGATGATTGGCTACATCAGGCTGTGTGTGGTCTACTATGTAAAGGAGCTCCTGCTAGAATTCCACCCCTGGACACAACTAACTTGGATGTGACATCGGTATATCTGGTCAGCGCTCTAGGCTTCACCCAAAACACCATAGAGTTTTGATGGACCCTCTAGGTTTGATGAACCTTTGATTACCATGACACAGTGACATCACTTCCAGGTTCCCACTTGAAACGGGACAGGCATGATGCTACTTTTATTGTTCTCACGCCCAGCATCTCCTGCCAGTGCTTGGCTGGCAGCCCTAAATTCAAGTTAGTATCACAGTTCACTTCCCCTCTACGCTTGTGCAGTCAGATGAATCATTTAAAAATACTACAGTGGAAGCAGCATGCATGATCACACATTTCATCTATCCCAGTTGGAACAGTTTTACTGCCCTTTCCTGTTAGTTTTCAATAGAGACATTGTGTATCAGCCATACAGCAGCAAAAAATCTTTTTATTAGCTTAAACGTTTCAAAAATTTGCCATGAATTGGGTAGCCCAGACTAGCCCAATCTTATCAGACTTCAAAAGCTAAGCTGGGTTGACCTTGGCTAGTATTTAGATAGGAGATCTTCAGGTAATACCAGGGGTGTGACACAGAGGCAAGCAATGTTGTCTCTTGCCTTGAAAGCCCTATGGCAGGGGTGTCGAACTCATTTGTTATGAGGGCTGGATCTGACATAAATGAGACCTTGTTGGGCCGGGCTGGACTATGTTGGGCTGGGTCATGTGTGTACCTATTTAAGATTAGGTAGCAGAGATATAAACTTTTTGAAGGACACAAACGTGACTAAAGATTTTTTTAAAAAATCTTAAAATAAAACATGCTTAAAACATTAGCACTTGTTGGTCTTAAAAGTGTTTTATTTGTATTTTTCCCAAGGGATCCAGGAAACTGGGCAAAGGAAGCTCTGGCTCTTTCCCTCCCTCCCCAGAGGACTAGAAGGAGCCTCAACCAATGGAGAAAATTGAGGTTTTGCTCTGTAGCTCCTGTGCGATTCAGCAAGCCTTGCAAAGTAAGTTGAGATGCAGACAGAAGCAATAGAGAGGGAGAAGGAAGCAGACAAGAGCCAGACAAGAGGCAGTTGCTCAGAGGTCTGATAGGAGCCCTCTGGGGGCCTGATTCGGCCCTCAGACTGCATGTTTTACACCCCTGCCCTATGGGGTCACCATAAGTCAGCTGTGACTTAATAGCAACAACAACAAAGCTTGAAATGTTTGCATGTTTGAATGCCAACTTATCTCCTATTTCATATGGAGAGGGGAAGAGAAAAGAGGCAAATGCACCATAACGTGGATCTGAAGTGCAGCCTCTCAGCCATTCTATCACCTGTTACCTCTGCTGCTTGTGAAAACAGACAAAGCCTTAGACGAGGGGTGGCTAAACTTGCTTAACGTAAGAGCCATACAGAATAAATATTAGATGTTCGAGAGCCTAAAGACAAGGAAGGAAGGAAGGAAGGAAGGAAGGAAGGAAGGAAGGAAGGAAGGAAGGAAGGAAGATGGGGGAGGGGAGGTGAAAAGAATGCAACTTTAACTTTAAATGCATTCTCCATGGTGCTGGCTGGCTTGGCTTGGAGAAGTGATTTAAAGAGAGAAATACCTTTTTCCAAGTCAGTTGATGGGGCAGTGTGGGCTTTTGAGAGCCATACAATATGTGTGAAAGAGCCACATGTGGCTCCCCTGCCTTAGACCCTGAAGAGGTTTACCGTAAATCCTATCTCAATGAAAAGGACAAGTGAGATGGCCATTTGCAAGTCATATTCCATTTCAGAAACCCATGTTTCTTAAACAGCTTTATGTGCTCAGATTTTCCTTTTGGGTACAGATTCACATACAGCAAGGGGATTAGCGTGAGGAGGAGAATCCAACTTTCAGCTCTTCAGGCTTCTTGCCCAGTGCTTCTTGATCATATGTGTGCCGCTGAACAAATGCTGGGGATGCTGTTGCTATTTCTGTTTAAGAGGTAGGGTAATGATTCCAGACTTCCCTCCTGTCATAGGAAAGCAGCCGTGGTCCAAGCTGACAGTGCCAACCATCTGTTTGGAGGAAAAGATGCTCATGCTCAGCAGGAATTCTAGATTGGGGTCACCATCTCTAAGCTTCAGGGTTTTTTTTAAAAAAAATCTGTAAAATGCAATTGATAGTGACAAGCTTTAAAAAATGCAGCTTGTGATGCGCTAAGTAAATTAAAACTGGTTTAGGTTACAAATAACAACTCATTTGTCATTCTGAATGATAATCTTGTGAGCACATAGGAGCTGGTTGGTTGAAAACTGGGGAGATGCTATACAAAACGATGACCAACCAAAAAAGGGAAGAAAAACAACCCTGCATGAGAAAAATGATCAAAAAGGTTGGAACAGAGAAAAACAAAGTAAAATATAATTGTGCATGTAGTGCAAATGTACAAAATATTGTATTTAATTTAATAATACATTCAGAAGTACTAAAATATCATTTAAAATAATAGTCCTGTAGTTCAACATATAAATACCTAATCCTAATATAAAGACAAATGTCTATTTACATAGATACAGGTTTAAAAATATATTGTCTCCACATACAAGAACCAATACAAAACACATTTCGGCACCTGGCCATCTGTCAAGTAACACGATTATTTCAAAATTTTAAATTATCCCCCCTCCTTTCATTTTAGGTCCATTCGGTGTATGATCAGTTTTAGTTTTTGTTAAATTAATGTGCTCAGTTTGAATTATACCGCTGAGAAAGGCCGAGCTATGCACTTTCAGAAATAATAGTCTCCAGTATTCATTTGCTTGAGTCTCTGACCTGGATAGTCCAGGCTAGTCTGATCTCATCAGATCTCAGAAGCTAAGCAGGGTCGTCCTTGGCTAGTATTTGGAAGAGTGCCCTCCAAGGAATACCAGGGGTGTGACACAGATGAAGACAATGGCAAACCATCTCTGAAACATCTCTTGCCTTAAAAAAAAAACAAGTCTGGCTTGCCACCTGGTGGTGCATAATGCTAAAAGAGCTAGAACTTCTGGCTGCCAAAGAAACTTAGGATCTCCTGGCTATTCTACACACAATGGCATACAATAATCATTATTATTTATTTCAGTGTGCATCAGTGCCTTATCATCAACCTGAGAATACTGGTAACCAGCAACCTGATTCACACTCCAGCTGAGTCCAATGATGGCTTTAAGTAGACTAACAGTGCAGTCCTCAGCCAAGTTAAACAGTTGCTGGCAAGGATTACAAGAAGATAATGTACACAAATTGATTTTCTTGTCTATACACATCTGGCAGCAATAATTTCTCTTCTGTCCTATTCCAGCTACCAAAAACCTCCCAAATGTTTTTCAAGAGATCTTGGATGGGACTGGTGATATGCACAAATGATGAGTGATGATTTTTAGTTTCAAAATCCTTTTTTACCTTGGACCTACATACCTGAAGTACTGGATCACCATATACTTTCTTGCCCCCACATGTCCAATTAATGCATGGAGCTGCCTGTCATCTGTAATGAGCTTCAATGACCTTCCACAGCAGATAGATCCAGGTGGGCAGCCATGTTGGTCTGAAGCAGAAGAACAAATTTTGAGTTCGGTGGCACATTTAAGACCAACAAAAGTTTATTCAAGGTATGAGCTTTTGTGTCCAAGCACTCTTCCTCAGACACATAACTTCCATTTCTATGTATCTGAGGAAGTGTGCCTGCACACGAAAGCTCATACCTTGAATAAACTTTTGTTGGTCTTGAAGGCATGCCACCGGACTCAGAATTTTTCTATACCTATAGCAAAGTAGGGTTTCAACCCAGATCTCCCAGATACTAGCCCAATGCTCTAATGACTATAGAAGGGGGTCCCAAACTTTTTTGAGCCTGCAGTCAATTTTGGAATGCTGACTTAAGGTGGTGAGCATAACCATAAAATGGCTGCTGCAGGAGGCAGAGTCTCTTGTTGGTGTTTATCAGGTTACGGATACCTGGTGGAACTGACTGTGTCCAGGTTTGCAACCATTAATTCCCTAGATGGAAATTGCTTTGAGATTCATCAAGGTAGAGAAAAGCAGGGCATAAAACCCAACTCTTCGTCTTCTAAAATGGTATTAAGGGATTGGAGCATCTTTCACATGAGGAAAAACTGCATGCACTGAGACATTTCTATTTAGAAAAAAAGAGGACTGTGGGAGGGCATAATAGAGGTTTATAAAATTATGCATGGAGTGGAGGCAGTGAATCAAGACATCTTTTTCTCCCTGACCCATATTCTTGAATAGGGGTGACCAAACTGTGGCTTGGGAGCCACATGTGGCTCTTTCACACATATTGTGTAGCTTTCCAAGTGCTCGCCACCCCATCAGCCAGATTGGAGAAGGCATTTCTCTCTTTAAATTACTTTTCCAAGCCAAGGCACCCAGCAACTTGGAGAATGTATTTTAAATTAACGTTGCTTTTCTCACACCTCTCCCTCCCTCCTCCCATACCCCATCTTCCTTCCTTCCTTCCTTCCTTCCTTCCTTCCTTCCTTCCTTCCTTCCTTCCTTCCTTCCTTCCTTCCTTCCTTCCTTCCTTCCTTCCTTCCTTCCTTCCTTCCTTCCTTCCTTCTCTCAAACATCTGACATTTCTTCTGCGTAGCTCTTGTGTTAAGCAAGTTTGGCCACCTCTGTACTAGAACTTAGGGCACCGAATAACATTTTTGGGGCAATAGAATCAGGACAAACAAAATGAAGTATTTGTTTACCCAATGAGTGATTAAATAGTGGGATTCACTGCCTTTCAATATAATAATGGTCACTAGCATAGATGGTTTAAAAATGATTAGACAAATTAATGAGGGAGAGGTCCCTCAGTAGCAACTAAAACATGGTGATTGAAAGAGAATGTCTATATCTAGAGACAGGAAACATCTGAACCCAGTGATAGGAGGCAGAGTTTAGGGAAGGCATAGGCTTCTATGCCTTGTTCTGTTGGGTTTTGGGGGGCACTGGCTGATCACTGTGTGAATCAGGTTGCCTGACTAGATCACTGGCCTGATCCAGCAGGGCTCTTAAGTTCTTTTTACCTGTTGTGAGCTTACAAAGTTTAAAAATAGTTCTTGTTTTTCATGTCAATCTTGCTATGGAATAGCTGATGGCTGCTACAATGAAACACAGGTCCAAAGAAACTTCACATTTGTGTAGATGAATTTTTCCTTGGCAGCCGGGTGCTTAGAGAGAAGGATTAGGTAAGAAAACGTGGGGACAGATTTTCAAGTTAACTCCATAATAAAAGCTGGCAGAATCATATTTTGATGCTCCATAGGCAGACTGTGATGATGTAGCATTTTATTTTTCTCCACAAGATAAAGAGTAGTATGACATTGGTTGATTATGCTGAGAGACCTGCTTCAGGCAGGACTGAAGAGTCAAGTAAATGAAAGAGAAACAGCTTGATCAGGGAGTCCCCAAACTGTCGGTGTTCCACAAGAGAGGCTGATCAGGGCCTTGAAGCATGAGCTTTACCAAGGTAATAATCCCAGTACAAATACAGAGAGAGCTCATCAAACAGCATGCACTTATTAAATCTAATCCACTTTCTTTAATAACCTATCTGTGTATGAAGATGCTTTGAAAAGTAAATAACCCTTAGCCAAATGTTGAAGAAAGATTTACATGTATAAACCTAGTTTGGTATTGTCTATTGTGACAAGCAATAGCCCTCCTGGCACAGGAAATCTTGTGCTAGCTCCTGTTGTGTGAAATGCCAGGGTTTGGACAGATCTTTCATGTGTAAAGCAGGTGCTCTAACCTTGAGTCGCACTTTTGCCCATCAACACAATTATACCAAATGTTCTATCATGCAAATCTAGAGTTGCCAGGTCTGACTCAAGAAATATCTGGGGACTTTGGGGGTGGAGTTAGGATACATTGGGGGTGGAGCCATAAGTAAAGTTGTGATAAGCACAATTGAACTTCAAATGGAGTTCTGGCACATCTTTTAAATGCCTTCCCTCCATTGGAAATAATAAAGGATAGGGGTACCTTCTCTCTGGTCCAATCTTTTTGAAACTTGAAAGGTGTTTTGAGGAGAGGCACTGGATGCTATGCTGCAAATTGGGTGCCTCTACCTCAAAAAACAGCCCCCCAGAGCCCCAGATTTCCACAGATCAATTCTCCATTATACCCTATGAGAATCAGTCTCCTTAGGGTATAATGGAGTGCCCAGCAGACATTTCCCTCCCCCCCCCTCCATTTTCTGAGAACTCTGGAGTAGGGGGGAGGCCTTCAAACCAGGGGATCAAACATAAACATCCTATCATTCCTCTCAGATAAAGGTGTTACATTCCATCAACACTAGGTTTGTTGCACTTTTATAGGAAGATGGTCTGCTATGGGGTGTGCCTTGTGCCAATGAGATGCACTCCCATGATCTGAAAAGATGAATTTAATTCACCAAGTGCTGAAACAATGCTAGAGAAGCCAAACAATCCTAAATAGGCTGCAGAAATCAAATCACAGTGCAGTCCTTAGAAGAGTTACACCCTTCTAAACCTATAAACTTCAAGGGTCTTAAAGAAGAGTGTAACTCAGTTTAGGATTGCACTAACACAATATTGAGAAATGCCAAATAGTTACATGCAAGTCAGCATGCTAGGCTGCACTGTCAAAGCCCAGTTAAAGTTGAAGTGGAATTTGGCAACCCAATATGGAACTGTTTGGTTTGACTTGCATGTCATGTTTTGGCATTTTTCAAAGGACTATGTAGATAAGTATATCAGTTTTCCCTAAGATTGGCAATATTTGACCCTGATTTACATAATCTAATTGTTCAGAACTTAACTAGATGAGAAGGCGAGAGATCCACAATCAGATCATTTCCAATATTTTAAAAATTGGACTAGACCAAGGGTGTCAAACATGCGGCCCAGGGGCCGAATCAGGCCCCTGGAGGGCACCTATCAGCCCCCCGAACGATTGGCTGTCATCTGCTTCCTTCTCCCTCTCTCGTGCTTCCTTCTGCATAACAGCTTGCTTTGCCAGCTTGCTCAATCGTACAGGAGCTACAGAGCAAAGTCTCTATTTTCTCTGATTGCTGAGGCTCCTCCATTGGAGAAGGAGGGGGGAGGCGGAGCTTGCTTTGCCAGGCCCTCTTAATCACACAGCAAAGCTGCTGAGCCAAACCTGTCTTCCTTCTATTGGCTGAGGCACCTCCCCCTCCTGGCCCCCTGGGGAAGGAAGGAAAGAGCCAGAGCTTCCTTTGCCCAGTTCCCTGGATCCCATGGGAGAGATACAAAGAAAGCACCTTTAAGACCAGTGAGTGCTAATGTTTTAAGCATGTTTTATTTTGGTGTTTTTTTAAAAAAAATTACCGTATTTAATTGTGTTTGTCTGTGTCCTTTATAAAGTTTATGAGTACACATATGGCCTGGCCCGACATGGCTCAGCCCAACAAGATCTCATTTATGTCAGATCCGGCCCTCATAACAAATGACTTTGACACCCCTGGACTAGACATTCCTACCTCCACCTCACACTGGCATTAGTCTTGGAAGGAGATAAGGTGGCTACACGCATTTTTCTTTCCCAGGCTAATATCAGTAGAGGCGGTGGTTTTAATGAGAGAACCCATGGCACCATGAAAGAATAAAGCCCCTCTCCCTTCTTGTAGCCCTCTTCCAAATATGGGCACCATGCTGCTACTTTTTCTGTGTGAAAAACTGTGGAAAGATCCAGTCACAGACCATCAACCATTAAGATACAACCATTACTTCATAGACTTTGGGAGGCTAACCCAATCTCATTAAGATCTCAGAAGCTAAGCAGGGTCAGCCCTGTCTTGTGCTTGGATGGTAGACCACCAAGGAATTCCAGAAGCGATGGGTTGAGTCAGGCAATGGCAAACCACTTCTGTTCATCTTGTCACCTGAAAAACCTACAGGGTCACCGTAAGTCAGCTGTGACTTAATAGCACTTTCCACCATTAGCATTGACCCCCCCCCCATCAATATATGAGCAACAATGCTGTTCTACCAATGAAGTAGGGTGCACCAAGTTACTCCAAGTAGCCTGTGCTAAGGCATTGGGAAATCCCTGAAGCATCCCTGTTGTCCAGAAAGCATGATCCCATTTCTAAGACCTTATTAGTCATTGTTTCATGGGCAGAAAGGGGGTGGAAAGGAAACCAAGATGCAATATTGATGGAGCTATCTAACAGTTGTAAAGAGGATGTGTGTTTGTTGTTCTGAGAACTGATCAAATGGTGACAGATACTGGGGAAACACTGAGCAAAATTGTTACAGGCTGGATTTGCAATAAAATTCCTTTTATGGCCATATAGGACACTCAATATATGGGAGGCAACCCCACAGTGTGGTTGCTGATTGATTCCACTGCTTAAAGATGTGTTTTTAATGATACTTTAAATGGCAGGGAAAGCTTGAATAATACATGAAATTATTTAATAATTAATAATGCTCATAAAAAAACTCTCAGCTGAGTTACAATATTGTAAACAGGATCTAGCATTCCCATTACTGCTTTTAATACTAGTGCTGATCTGTGCTTGTGTATTCTTTGCATGAGGGGGTTGAAGAAGGTGTAAAAGTGTATTATGCACTTTGAAATTATTCGAAACATAAGGAGTTGAGAGTTCTCCTGTGAAACTGATTGGCAGCAGGCAAGGATCATGAAAAAGACTTTACTCAATAGAGAAACAGTTTATGAAATCATTTGTCACTACCACAGATTTTTTTTTTTTAAGGATTATAGAAACCTGTGGAAAGCAGGTCAGTTATTGTTTCACCCAGAATCTAAGGATGGATCCTCCATTTTCTGAGACAGGTAATCTCCAATTTATTTTAATTTGTGGACTGAGCAATTCTAAAAGATCTAAAACATACTGTATTTCAAAGAGCAGTTGTCCAATGAACTCAAGAGGTCCTTCAGTTTCTGTTTCTCAAACAGAAGCTCCCAGTGCCACTTTTGAAACTGAAGGGATTTTCCAGATATGACCAGGCCTCAGATTCAGTGGGAGCTCACAGGAGCACAGCTCCTGAACCTTTCTGAGAGTTCCACCTCCCCCTACTGAGAGTTCTACCTCCTTGTCCATTGAATAGTATGTGCAGCTGCATAACAATCCCTGGATGAGCTCCACCACCTATTTTTCTATAAAATTACCCCTGGATATGACAGTGGACAGGGGTGAGTGTGCATGTATGTGTGTGTGTGAGAGAGTTTGTGTTATTCATTGAGCAATCAGATTAAAATTCTCACAAGTAACCATGACACAAGTTGCCAGTAGCCACATTCAAGGCCTTAGTCATGTGTTTTTGGTTTCTTGTATCTGCAGTGTCAGCTTTTATTGAGATGGTAGAAATAACTCCTGTTACATTTATGCCTTCAAAGGATGGTCGCATAGAGTTATGTCATCGCTGTTTTTTGTTTGGTTGGTTTTTTTAAAAAAAGCTTGATTCAGAGCCTAAGGTGGAAGCCTATTCAAAGTATACATTATATTTGATCTTTGGTTAAAAGTCAGATATTTTGATGAGAATGGGTCAAGGACCCTACATTTATGAGCACTAGCAATCTTTAGTGCTCCTTGTTTGATTCTTGAAGCCAAAAACTACACAGTCCTGACACAAATGTCATGATCGAGCATAGCTGCATTCTTTGGGCTAATTTTGTTGGTTACTGTAGGAAGTACCAACCAGCTTGTCTTAAATGTACAAGTGAATGTCTATTTGTGTCATGTGTGTGTGTGTGGCAGAAAAAAGCTGTTCATGTGTACACAGAATGCTTAAAAAGAAATGGCAATGCTACTTCGACATTTTTCATTTCAAGCAAACAGCCTGCAAAAATCAAATAGATTTTTCTATTAAAAAGAACCCCTGTCAAAGACATTCAGTAAAAATGATATTTGCATTGACTGTCAAATATTGAAATAGCTGTTTGTATTTCTTTCCTGTGGAAGAGATATTGAAGGAAGCAATCTGGCATAGTTGAGGTTTGCAGGAGACAAAATGTCAAATTTGCAGTAATTGCCTTGAAAGTTGTCTGGGGGAGATGACTCCACACCTGCAATGACCCCCTCTAGATGAATCTTCAGAAGAGGCAGAGGAGACACCAGACACCACCGAGTCAGACAGTCAGCCAGGGGTCTTAGAGAAAGGAAGGGGAGTGAAGCCATATTATATAGTGAGTTCAGCCAGCTTGAGGAAAGCAAGAACGTTTATTGAACAAGAGTAGAACTGAACACAAACAGGCCACATCACTCCTTATATCCATTTGTCCTGAGTTAAACACTCCCCCTTATGTGGGCAGCAATCCACCCTATTGGTCTCTTCAGGATCCTTCATTTGCATTTCCTGAGAGAAATGCCTCGTGTCCCGATTGGATGGTTCTAAAAGAACAGCCAATTGGAAGGTAGGCATCAGGATCCTGGAGGCCAATGAAGTATGCTTCAAGGTCATATAACAGACATAACAAAGCAGCAGTCAAAACAACCAATACATAACAAGCCACAACCACAGAAATGCCATTGGTGACTTCAGAGCCTGATGAGCCCAGAACGCATCTCAGAATGGAGGCAGGGCTCAGGTAGCAGGCCACAGCCAGAATGGGCACAAATTTCAGGAAAGTTTCCCATGGTCTCATACATGGTCATTGCATCCAGGGCATTTTGGGATTATGGGAATTGTAAGTCTTCGAATGAACTAAAAATTGAGCTGAAAAGAGTAGATGTTACAAATTAGTGGGCTGTTCCAATCCCAGTCCAGATGTTCTCCATCATTATTGTGAACCAGCCCACTGAATTATCTAGGGCTGCCCAATTTGCTTGATATATGTAGCTACAATATATAGGCAGGGAGAAATGTTTTAAATACAATACATTAAGTCAGTGTTATCCAGAGACAGAAAAGGGATCCCCCAAAGTTTTTAGCTCCTGAAATTTCTGACCACCAGTTTGTCGATAGAAGTATGTAAAAAGCAGAATACAAGACACTTTTGTCTATTTCCATATCTTTTTGATGTTGTAATAGGTGATCCACATCATCTTCTGAAACCACTGATAATATCACTGATAATATCTTCTGAAACCACTGATAATATCTTCCATAAATTTGTTCTGAGGCACACTTCATTACTGGATTAGAGCCATTTAGTTCATAGTGGAAGTGGGATTTACAGTTAGATCTCCAAGATACAGTGTGAACCCCCCCCCCCCCTCACAGTAGTCCATTGCACTAATTTACACATAGGGCATCATGAATTATTGTCTGCTCATGAAAGATGTTGTGTGACTGCTGGGCTTCCATTCTCTAGGTGGTGGCTGGAGATATCCTGGAATTACACCAGGTCACCAGATCAGTTCCCCTGGAGAAAACAGCAGTTTTTGGAGAGTGGGCTCTATGGCATTACACCCTACTGTGATCCATCCCCTCTGCAACTGGCACTCTTATATGTAAGCACTTTCTTGGCATTCTGCATTTCTGCTTGCACCCTGCTGGATTCAAGCCCATCTCATTGTCCACTGGAGCATGATGTTTCATTTGAGTTGCCATCAAAATTTCATCCAAAGAGAAATTAAATGCAAATTCCTTCTCAGGAAAAGCAGCCAAATAATTTTGAAGGACTTGGTGTTTCAGTAAGTAATGAAAATACGGATATAGAGTCACATTACATCCTTAAGTTGCCTCAGTGTTCCTAAGGTGAATTTGGAAGTTCCCCTACACAAGTAGTATCTGGGGTGTTTTGAGGGAAGCCAGCACTGTGGATAAGACCAGCACAATTTCTCAGCTAGTTCCCATATACTCATGTACGATTAGTGAAGTCTCTTGGTCACTTTTTAAAAAATCTTTGCAATCTTTGTGGTGTTCATGTTGTATTAGACCCATTACTCAAGTGGCTACTTAGGTCAGCCCTTTCATAAGGAGAAACTCATGGTTCTAGCCAGGGCTTTTTTTAGTAGCAGGAACTCCTTTGCATATTTAGCCACAAACCCCTGATGTAACCAATCCTCCAAGAGCTTACAGGGCTCTTACTACAGGGCCTACTGTAAGCTCTGGGAGGATTGGCTACATCAGGAGTGTGTGGCCAAATATGCAAAGGAGTTCCTGCTACTAAAAAAAGCCCTGGTTCTAGCCATTGTCAAAATGCCTTATACTCTTACCATCATCAGGGGTCTCCAGGCTAGGGCTTCCAGCCTCCAGGTTGAGCATGGAGACACAGCAGAATTTCATCTAATCTCCAGATGACAAAAATCAGTTTCCTTGGAGAAAATGGCTTCTTTGGAGGGTGGTCGCTATGGCATTCTGTCCCGCTGAACTCCCTCCCCTCTCCAGACTCCAGCCTCAAAATCTCCAGGAATTTCTCAGTCTGGAATTGGCAATCCTACTCCAGGCCAGCTTTCATTGTACTAGAAGAGGATCAGCTAATTTGCAGAACAGACGCTTCCACTTGCCCCATCCATCGTGAATATGGTACTTTGTGATAGCCCGCTTCTGTTGTTGCATTTTCAAAACACTAAGCCTTTCAGTTCCATTCAGAAAATATATTACAGTTCTGCCTGCAGCCCAGAAGGGAGACCCATCTGTTTTCCAGTTGTTATCAATGCAAGCTGCCAGAAGGTGTTACCTCTCTAGAAGCCACTGTGTGATCTATGTTTGGAGATGTCGGTGCTGACACAACAGAATGTATTTCAGTTTAGTTGGCCGTGGTCACAATTTCAAGGGTATATTTTTCAGATACTCTATTCCTGTCTTTAAAAAAAAGGAAAACTTCTAGGGATCTAGATTTTTTTTAAAAAAATGTAGAAGCCCACATTTGAAAATAGCTCACCGGCCTTGTTAAGATGCTGCATGAAATTTAATGAAGCTATGATTAACGAGAGCATCCAGATGCAGTCTAACCCACTAACTATGGTTATTTAGTATATTTCCAAGCTGGATCTGAAACGATGGTTTGGAATTGGCTTGTTAGCCCGCAATTGCTCTTAACTATAGTTTCATGTGATGTATAAACTAGGGTTGCCAACTCCAGGCTGAGAAATTCCTGGAGATTGGGGGATGTACCTTGGGGATAGCAGGGATTAGGGAGGTGAGGGACCTCAATGAGGTACAGAGTCCACTATCCAAAGTGGCCATTTTTTCCAGCCTGGGAGATCTCCAGGCCCTACCTGGTGTTTGGCAATCTTAACACAGATATCCTGGCTGAATTCTGGCTCCATTCTTAATTTTCCGTTTTGCCCCTGTTCCCAGTGAGATGTCTTTTCTGCTTATTGCAATGCAGACCAGGATACTGGTTGGGGGTCAGGTAGGGAGAAACGAGAAGGACCAAAAGCAGTACAAAAAAGAAAAGTGCTAATACTCATATATAAGATTGCACCGATTTGTACCAATTTCCCCCTCAGGACTTTGGAGAGCTCCCAGAAAAGGTGCTGGTACTGTAATGGTAGGCCATAAAAAAGTGTCTGTGAGCTGAATCACTGATTACTGTACATAAATAAACATTTTATAACCCTGTGTGGGCAAGGTGACAACACAAGTCAGGTTTTATAATACAAGGTTTTGTTCTTTCTACTACCGTTTTCGCACACAGCTTCCGCGTAGCAAACATAAACTGGGTTTTAGCGGTTTATGTTTACTACGCAAAAGCCGCGACACTTCCTGTAACTCCGGCACAGATGGTGCGAAATCCGACCGGATGCTGTGGAGGGAACAGGATTGTGACTGCAAGGTTAGCTGTGTGCGAAAACGGTCTACCTTTCTTGAAGTCCCCTGGTCTATGTTCTCTTTCATTTTTCTTCTCTCTCTGCTCTGCTTTCCCTAGTCTACCCATCAAAAGACTATAGACTCTGTAATGTGGCAAACTTCCGAACCTAAACCATGAAAGCTACAGCTATTAAAATACAGCACCATAGTGTTATGTCCCATCTGAGTCAAATAGTGTTAGGTTCCTTGCAGAATGTTTTAGAATTTTAACATGAATGTATGAAGCCCTGACTTGGATGGCCTTGGCTACATTAATCTCATCAGATTTTAGAGGCAAAGCAGGGTTAGTATTTGGATGGGAGACCATGAGGAAAGTCCAGGTTGCTGTGCAGATACAGGCAATGACAAACCACCTCTGAAAAATCTTTTGCCTTGAAAATCCTACAGGGTTGCTATAAGCCAGCCACAACTTGATGGCTCTTTCCACCACTGTATGAAGCCACCATCTTCAGAGTCAGATGTAGGATTGCTGACACTGGCTTGGATGGGGTGGAATTGTTTTCTGTGGCCCCAGAAGGTAGGACCAGAACCAATGGATTGAAATTAAGTCAAAAGAGTATCCGCTTCAACATTAGGAAGAACTTCCTGACCATTAGAGCGGTTCCTCAGTGGAACAGGCTTCCTCGGGAGGTGGTGGGCTCTCCTTCCTTGGAGGTTTTTAAACAGAGGCTAGATGGCCATCTGATAGCAATGAAGATCCTGTGAATTTAGGGGGAGGTGTTTGTGAGTTTCCTGCATTGTTCAGGGGGATGAACTAGGTGACCCTGGAGGTCCCTTCCAACTCTATGATTCTATGATTTGCTTTCCTCCAGTCTTTTGGGACCTCACTTGTTCTCTAAGAATTCTCAAAAATAATGGGCAGAGGCTCAGAAATTATGTCTGCAAGTTCTTTTAGTACTCTTGGGTATTTCACTTTTAAGAAACTCCCACCCCTCTTGAGCTCCCTTCTCCTTAAGTATTTCTGACCATGGGATTTTACCCAGCGTCACTATAAATTTGTCAAAATTTGCTTTCCTGAAGTCTATCCTATATATCTGACTACAGCTTTTCTCTTCCCCAAGACTAAATTCCAAAATCACACAGTCACTACTACCCAGGGTGCCCACTACTTCCGCTTTATCAACCAGTTCTTCCCTGTTTGGTGAGAATCAAGTTCAAGATAGAAGATCCCCTTGTTTCCTTCTCTACTTTTTGGAAAATGAAGTTGTAAGCATCAGAAGTCAGGAATTTATTTGACCTTTCATTTTTAGCAAAGTTGGACTTCCAACAAATGTCAGGGTAATCGAAATCTCCTATCACCACTGTGTCCCTTCTCTTTGAGAATGCAATTTGTTGGAGTATTGCATCTAAGTCCTCTGCCTGGCTTGGTGGTCTATAGCAGCCCCCCACCATAATATCACTGTTATTTCTTACTCCTTTCATTTTTACCCAGAGACTCTCAACTGAGTTGCCATGCTCAGATTCACAAATTTCCTCACAAGTATATACCTCCTTCACATATAATGCTACGCCTCCACCCTTCCTTATTTGTCTGTCCCTTTTAAAAGTGGGATGAGTATAGCCCCCACCAGTCCTGATATTTTTGTTGTTTCTGTTGCTTTCTTCTTACCTTGGTGTAAGGATACTTATTCTTGTCACGTTTACATGGTTAATCAATGGTAATGGAAAGTCCCAGCAAATAATAGCTGACTTATGGTGACCCCATGGGGTTTTCAAGGTAAGAAAAGCTCAGAGGAGGTTTGCCATTGCCGCCTCCATATCATGACTATGGTATTTTTTTTTGAGCTCTCCCATCCAAATAATAGTCATGGCTGACCCAGCTTAGCTTCGGAGAGCTACCCAGGTCAGGTGGTTAATTATTACACTGTAATATTTGAATTAATGTGAGAGTGCAATCTTTTGGTTTTCATTAAACCAGGAGCAGTCTCAAAACTGCTGATGAGCCTCCATTGGAAAATGGGATAAATATTTGCAATTCAATGCACTTTAGTGATTGTTTGCAAGTATACTTTGTTGTTTCACAAAGTAAAATCCAGTTACAAAGTGAATTGAAAGTGCATTGAAAGCACATTATTCAGCATGTGTGATAGTGTAGACTGCAAATACTTTCCTTACAGACTCTCAAGTGATGTCACTATACTTATGTATTCAAGATTACCCAGAATGTACCCCTCTGTATCTAACACAGCCTCAGGGAATAAGGTTGTAATCTTAGCTGTTCCGTTAAAAAACCCAAGAACAGTTTGTTTTCTTTCAGAGTGGGACTTCAGACTACTCTCTCATATTACTAGATGTCAGCTTATATTCAGTTAGTACTCTTATGATTCCTAAATTTGTCACCTCCTCTATTTGCATTTCATATTTCATGTTTTGAGTACGAAATCCTTGCTCAACTGAAACTGATAGCTAAAAATTCCATCCTGAATCTCTAAGACACTGTCTGAAGCATCCTTTTGATGCTGGCATTTATCTCAGGGTATTCCTAAGCATTTTAAGGTTTTCTGGTGACAAGCGTTTCAAAAATGTAAAGTATTAGAATGTGAGAGCTTTAAATCAGGATCAAGTTTAGAATTTGTGTGTGCTTTTAAAAAAAGAATGGTCATGAATAATAAAATATTGTCTGCTCCGGTGGGAAGGAAATATGGGACAATACAAAGAAGAAGAAGATGATGATATTGGACTTATATCCCGCCCTATACTCTGCATCTTAGAGTCTCAGAGCGGTCACAATCTCCCCCCCCCCAGAACAAACACCCTGTGAGGTAGGTGGGGCTGAAAGAGCTCTTACAGCAGCTGCCCTTTCAAGGACAACTCCTATGAGGCCGTTCCAGCAGCTGCAAGTGGAGGAGTGGGGAATCAAACCCTGTTCTCCCAGATAAGAGTCCAACTACTTAACCATGACACCAGACTAGCTCTAAAGATCCAAGCAACTTTCTCCCTCCCACCCCCATATTAAGACAACTAAGAAAAGCATCCACGCAGGAAACTGATAACATTGTTTTTTTCCTGCACACAGTCTTGTGCATTGTCCTATGGAAAGGCGGCATATATATTTGAACAATGCAAATATAGGGTTGCCAAGTCTAACTCAGAAAATATCTGGGGAATTTGAGGGTGGAGTCAGAAGACTTTGGGGGTGGTGCCAAGAGACTTTCACATTCCCTAAAGTAAATAAAAATACAGCAGAGCAGTTCCCCTGAATACTGTCTTCATTTCCTCATACCCCCAGCACTTGCACATTCCCCCCCCCTCTCTCTCTCACACACACACACACAGAGCAACCAAAACAAACAGTTCACAATCCCACACTTTTGTGATCTTGCTGGGGCAATTTCTCACAGAGTTATTGAATGTAACTATCTGCTGTATATTCAACCAAGTTCTTTAGACCAACACAGGGAAACCAAAGGATCTAGTTGAGCATAGAATTACAGAATTTTATAGGTCAAGGTAAAATTCAGAACAGGATGTAGGAGTGTGTATGCAATACACACAAGAGTGCAGCAGATGTTGGGAAAGACCTTTCCTCTACTGAGAGAAGCCAGAGGACCAGCATAGACAATACTGAGCAAGATGGACCAGTGCTCTGATTTGGTATAAAAAAGCTTCCTACACAAAAAGACTGGTTCACCAACACATCATCATAGCTGTAGCCCCAAGTGGAGAGCTAGAACATAAGAGAAGAAGCCATGTCGGATCAGGCCAATGGCTCATCTAGTCCAACATTCTGTGGCAAACCCCCCCCCCAAAAAAAAAAATAAAAAACAGGTGCCATCAGGAGGTCCACCAGTGAGCCAGGACAACAGAAACCCTCCCACTGTTGCCTCCCAAGCACAACAATAAAGAGCATCACATGCCCCAGACAGAGAGTTTCAATAATACGCTGTGGCTAATAGCCACTGATGGACCTCTGCTCCATATGCTTATCTAATCCCATCTTGAAGCTATTGACATCTATGCTTGCAGCTGCCACCACCTCCTGTGGCAGTGAATTCCATGTGTTAATCACCCTTTGGGTAAAGAAGTACTTCCTTTTATCCATTCTAACCTGACCGCTCAGCAATTTCATTGAATGTCCATGAGTTCTCATATTGTGAGAACTACCCAGATCTACCACTACATGCAGAATTTCCATGATGTAAACACCCATTCTGCCATGAAGCTTGCTGGGTGATCTTGGGACAGTCATACTTTCTCTAATCTTCCTTAAAAGGTTGCTGTGAGCTAAAACAGAAGAGGGGAGGAGGAAAATGTCCTGAACTCCTTGAAGGGAGGGAGGAGGAAAATGTACTACATGTAATAACAGTAAATGCAATGTTGTTTTCTGTGGCATTCATTCCGTTCAACTCTTAGAGCTAAATAAGCCTGAGCCAAGAGATTATCATGTACTTTAGTGAGTGAGCCAGCCTCAGATTGCTATTTTTAGAAATAAATATAAACACTGAGATGCTTGCTTGCTCTATAAGCCACTCCCTAATCATGACATGTCTTGAGCTTTCCAGTTAACTATCCCTGCCCCCACCCCCACCCCGGTTCCACTCACTGATTTTGAAAAACTCAGCCTTCACTTGCTCAAAATGACTTTTTTACTTGAAAAAGATTATTATTGACCTATTACCCAACAAAGGCAATTTAATGCTTGTTATTTATAGAAGACTTAAATGATGTAATTCTCTCCAAGACCGGCAGCACAAAGACAGAGCGAGCATAACTTCCAAACTAACCTTATGCACACCTATGACTCATGCACATCAGACAGAGTGAGGAACTTCATTGGGCTTTAGTGACCTGTAAGGACCTCAAGTACCCTGTGCTTAAAATTTAAAGCCACTGCTTTGTTTTCTTGGCCTCTTCTCTTCCTGGAATGTTTAGCTCTTTGCCCTGTGATGCCCAAAAGGTTTATGTGTTTCTACAAATCTTCTCAGAATGAAAAAACGCTGATGTTTATTCCTCACTTAATCAGCCACTGGTCCAGTGGAGGTCTGAGATATTGCACCTCATCAGTCAAAGGGGACCAGTTCTGGAAGATTCTCCATAGTGGCTCAGCAGTGACTAAGAGCAAAATTGTTGTGACTTTTGGGTCAGGTGCATATCTACTGTGATGAAGTCACTGTTCTCACTTGCATGCATTTTACAGTTGTCTCATCCATTTAAGATTTATGTGGTTAGTATTTTATGGGTGAATATAAAGTTTGCTGATATATTTACTGGTTCAGTGGCAGCTCACAGAATAATAGTTTTCCCAGTTTGGGAACACAATGTCCTATTGCTAATGTCCTATACATTATGTTTGCATTAGTACTTAAAAGCTTTTCATCGCTTCCCCTATAGTCTCTACCCAGGAAAATGACTTTGGAGAAGTGGGGACCAAAGCAGCTAATATTATTCTCTCCTCCTTTTTATCTGCACAACAACCCTGTGAGGTAGGTTAGGCTAAAAGTATGTGACTGATTCAAAATTACACAGTTAGCTTCCACAGCAAGATGGGAATCTGAACTTGGGTTTTGAAGACTTGGCTATTAGAATAAAACCAGCAGTAATAATACAAAAATAAAACCAGCAGTAATAATACATACCATAACAGCTAATAAGGAACAGTCATTAAAAAAAATAGGAATCAACCAAAATCTTGATCAAAATAAAGTTTGCATGGGTGCATAAACAAAATAGATTTGGTGTCAGGAGGACCTAATTAATCATATGTTTCTACAAGGATATTATGTTGGTTCTCATTTATGAATATTTAAACTTAAAATACCGAGATGGATTGACTCAGTCAGGGAAGCCATGGCCCTCAGTTTGCAAGATCATTCTGAGCAAAGTTATTAACACCAGGACATTTTGGAGGTTATTAATTCATAGGTTTGCCGTGATTCAAAAGCAACTTGTCAGTACTTAACACACACACACAAATTAAAATCAACACAATAGCCCTTATAGTTCTGGGTTGGTTTGTAGATTTCACTGACAACATCTAAAAGGTTCCTCAAAGATCAGAAATGATGGGCTAAATTCCATGTTAGACTCTCCTGCTAGTGATCTGCCCCTGCTGCATTGTTGAAGAATCCTTGACATGTTTTAGGATATGTTTATTTAATACAAGATGATGATAGACCTCAATAGGTCACCACTGTTCCATGTGCATTTATAGCGTTCTGTAGAGCAGTTTAATGTAGTGGTTAAGAGCGGTGGACTCTGAACTGGAGAACTGAGCGGTGGACTCTGAACTGGAGAACTTCCTCCACATGCAGCTGCTGGTGTAACTTTGGGTCAGTTACAGTTCTCTCAAGAGAAGTTCTCTCAGAGCTCTCTCAGCCCCACTTACCTCACAGGGTGTCTGTTGTAGGGAAAGGAAGGGAAGGAGATTGTAAGCCACTCTGAGACTTCGAGTGAAGGGTGGGGTATAAATCAACTTCTTCTATTGCTGCTGCTGCTGCTGCAACATGCATAGGTGCCATGACATAATATTAATCAGTATTAAAAAGAACCACAAACCAGTCCACATTTAAATGATTGTTAACTGTGATGCCAGGAAAATTTGTTGGTAATGGAATTCCACAGGTAAAGTGCAACCACTGGAAAAATCTTGCAGCTGATAGTTCAGTGAGCTGTTCAAATTTGTTTGAGAGAGCTCAGATATATCCATTTGGAGGATTACACACTGCTTGCTTGAATGACTGGATGGTTTTCTTGAAGCAACCCCTCTACCACTTCCTCCATTTTAAAGGCACATAATAAAAATAAAAATCAGTTTGATTAAATTTTTGAGTTAAGACTTACTACTTAAGTGTATCTGTGTTCATTTGGTGTCTGCCCATGATTCTAACTAATCTTGCAATAATTTCTCAAACATATGCTACTGACTGAACAGGTGAAGCCCTGTTTGGGTGGAAAGGCAGCATAAGTTTTTTAAAAAATAAATAAATAAATTATAAATTATAAAGCAGGCAATGTAATCTATTTGATATTCTTTATTTAAGGATTGCAGGCTCAAAGAAGCAACAAACAGCAAGCAGTTCCATGCTTTATTCAAGTCAGACAATTTAATGAGTCAAATGACCATGACCCTGATCCATACTGCCTCTTCTCCCATGAATTAGGACCTTCAGGCTGCAGTGACCAAACAGCTATTGTGTAGGTGCAAAGCTGTTAAGTATAGTTCTATCCTTGAGATGAACTTCATCAAGTAAGACTGGAACCAATTAAGCATCCTGTTTTTATCATTACGAACAAGTGGCTCAGAAGTATACCTTGGTCCATTGAAAGCTACAAGAGAAAGAAATTCCTGTTGTAATTGGCATTGTCATACTTATGATTTCTTTACCCCTTCTTTGTATATAAAAGGTAAATCCTTCATATTTCATCAATGAATAATTCTGGGCCAATCTGGAGTCCCTTTTTAAAACTCTTAGAATGTAATAAATAAGCATATCGAATTAGCACATGTTGTTCTTTTCTTTTAGCCCAAGGTATTCTAGTAACATGGAAAAAGCAAACTACTCCATCTGAATCTAGTTTGAGGTCTTTACTAGTTCAGATGATTGCCCTGTGGCCTGATTATTGTGGGTTTTGTGGTTATTTAGAAAACATTAGGGCATGCTTATGGAGCTGCTGCAGGCTATAACTATCATTGCTTAAATCACTCTTTGCCCTGCCAATATGAAAATGTATTTGTGAGCTATCACTGGAGCTCCCATGTAAACAAAGTATTTGTGAGTCTTTTGGAGCTGGGTCTCAGGCTCAGCCAGTTTCCTCATCTATGGGGGAGGAAGTGAACAGTGCAATCCTAAACAGAATTACACTCTTCTAAGTGCATTGACGTCAAGGGATTTAGAAGTGTGTAACTCAGTTTACATCACAGAGACCGTATTTAGTTCAGAATTAAGCAGGGTTGCAATGACTCTTTGTGCATGTTTTATTATAGAAGTGGTCTTCTGGGGAGACGTTCCTTCACCACATTTCTTTTTTTTGGGGGGGAGGGGCTGTTTCAGTACCACTTCTTTAGTGTTGCTTTTTGTTTCTCTTGAAAATGGTACTTTTTATCCTGAAGATAAATTCTGCTTCCTGAGTTCTCCTTGAACACATGAAAACTTTCAGTTCTATATACAGCCCTTCCACACACACCCCCAGATAACCTTAAAGGGGGTGTTTTCCACAGCTGATGAAACCTTGCATGAAAAGCACTCCTCACCACCATCCCTCTTCAGCCTAGCTCAGTTTTTGATTTGAATGAGTTTAAGACTACCAGTCTATGGGGGATTCAGATGGGTGTTATAGTATTCAGGTTTCCAAATATATCTAAAGGTTAGTAATTAACTCAAACATCTTTGAGGCTTCAGAACATCGTAATCTGTAGCAAGCTTTTTTATCAGACAAACAAGTCCATATTTGTTCCAAATTTTCCAATAGCTTAAAAGGTTGAACAAACTCCTAAGATTAACGTTCTAAAAATGCTTGCTTTGAACATGTCTATTTCCAGAACACAGCCAATAATATATCTCCTGATAAGGACAGACTCTGATGAAGCCAGGGACGCATTTTTTCATGTACAGCAAATTGTTATTAATCCAGATGAACATGTTATAATCACACTGATCAGAATTAGGAGAACAGATGTTGGTACTTTTATATTGCAAAAAAGAGAGATAATAATGGAAATAATCTCCTCCTCTGATTTGAATGCTATTTAGATATATCCAGTACAGAACATAGTAGCAAGGTGATAAAGGTATCATTTGAAAATAAAACATGGAAAACACAAGACGTAGGAATTGAAATGATAAATTATGGAGGATATCATGTGGATATATAGCACATCAATCTCTCAAAATATTTTTAGCACAAAACTCCCCCCCCCCCCCCCCCACACACACACAGACACACTCAGCAGCTTGATGGGAGGTTCTCCCCTGGCAGCTTATTAATACTGTATTAAAGTGATGATAAAGTACCAAAAGGGAAATGGACACTTGTGTTAACCAGTTTCTTTGGATAATCTTGAAACGACATTGGAGAAGTCATACAAAGATCAGACCCTCTGTCAGAGTGACTTGAATGGGTATCTGAGGGTGACTTGAATGGGTATCTGAGGAACTTCAATTTGGCATTCAGATGGCCCTGACTTGGATAGCCCAGGCAAGCCCAATCTCTTCAGGTCCCAGGAGCTAAGCAGGGCTGACCCTGGCAAGTACTTGGGTGGGAAATCTCCATGGAATATCAGGGCCAGGATGCAGAGGCAGGCAATAGAGCTACCTCTCTGAACATGCAAGCCCCAGTAGGGGTCACAAGAAGTCAACCATGACTCCAGGCATGCATACATACACGTGCATGCACACTCAGACAACTCCCCCCCCCAAAAAAAAATTAAAATGGCATTCAGACTATGCAATCAAAAATATGGACTGTAAGATCAGCCATTGTAGTCTGTATGATGATTGGATAATGTAACCCTGAAGGTTTGAGGCAGGCTTGAAGATGGGTGGAGTCTGTAGAGGAGAGGGGGCTCAGTATGGATGTGTTGCCATAGAATCTACACACTCTACAGCTGCCATTTTCTCCAGGGGAGCTGACCTCTATAGACTGGTGAGCCAGTTTGGTGTAGTGGTTAAGTGCGCTGACTCTTATCTGGAAGAACTGGGTTTGATTCCCCACTCCTCCACTTGCACCTGCTGGAATGGTCTTGGATCAGCCATAGCTTTGGCAGAGCTTGTCCTTGAAAGGGCAGCTGCTGTGAGAGTCCTCTCAGCCCCACCCACCTCACAGGGTATCTGTTGTGGGGGAGGAAGATAAAGGAGATTGTGAGCCGGTCTGAGATTCGAAGTGGAGGACGGGATATAAATCCAATATCATCATCATGATCCCTGACAGATGAAGAGCTGAGAGTGAGTGACTTATCTAAGACCATCTATTGAATTCATGGCAGAGTTCATGGGGAGAGAGCCTCTGTTTTGCATGCAGAAGGTCCCAGGTTCAATCCCCAGCCTCTCTAGTTAAAAGGAACAGTTAGTAGGTAATGAGAAACTCCTCCACCTGAGACTCTGGAGAGCTGCTACCAGTCAGAGTTGACAATATTGGCCTTGATAGACTAGAGTTGCCAGCCAGCAGCTAGCAACTGTCAGGAGTCTAGGAAGGCAAGCACATGGGTGGTGCCATCAACATGATGGCATTGTGTCTCTTCCAGGGCAAAACTAGAGGTGATATCATGCCTCTCTAGGAATCATCGGAAACTATGAGGAAACCCAGAAGTGATATAATGTCATTGTGCTGACAGCATTTTTTTTTTATTTTTTGTCCAACAGAACACCGGTGGGGACCTAAGTGAAAGACAGTTTCATTCTTGTGTTCAGTATTTGGACTTGGAATGTGCTCATGCATACGCTTGACTTTTAGCCTCAGCTTGAAAAAAAATCTCTGAAGGTTTGAGGCAGTGCTTGAAGATGGGTGGAGTCTGTGGAGGAGAGGGAGCTCAGTATGGATGTGTTGCCATAGAGTCTACACACTCTACACCTGCCATTTTCTCCAGGGGAGCTGACCTCTATAGACCAGAGATCAGTGGAAATTGGGAGAGAACTCAAGTCCCCACCTGGAGGTTATTACTATTTACAAAATTTGTATTCTGCCTTTTTTGCCCTTACAAGGGCCACCAAAGCAGCTAACAATTTAAATTATACATAAATGACATTTAAAAACCATTAAAGTAAACCCTAGCCTCACACCAACTATGCAAGTGACTCTCCAACAGCAATATGCAAACTCCAGAAGCATCCACAATAAGCCTTTTCTGCCATCTGAGAGGATTCACACAGCCTCCTATGATTTGGGGGAACCAAGTTTGTTTAGAATTGTATACCTTCTCCTCAGTTCCCAGATGTTCTTAAGTTAGCTAGTGTAAAGGCTTTGGGTTTGTTGTTGTGAGGTAAATTTTGTTGTGAGCAAGAAGAACATGGAGTTAACTGAGGTAGGAGTTGTATATAAATAACAAGGAAGTTTTATTTATTTACAGGTTGATTTCAAGGAACAGATGAGCAGCATGGGGCTCCAGATAGAGGAGAAACCTGTCTGAGGCACATAAGTTCAAGCTAGTTATGGCTTCACAGTGTGATTTCAATCTTTTTACTGCTTATACGGAACATACAGGGTTTTACTGACCAGCTAATAAGCTGGATCCTCCCTTACACACATTCTACCCATACCAGTCTGCCCTTTCCCAAAAGTAAGACTAAATGATATAAGATCCGCTCATTACCAGAGACAGGCCTAACGATCAGGATTAGGTACTCTATTCTGTCCCAGAGGGAAAGTTAAACCACTCTGCCTTGCTACCAGGTAGAGATACCTTTAAACTGCCTGCTCTTTTCCTGAGCCCTCACTGCCCTCTCCCTAAGGCAGATCTAAACGCCCTCTCTGTTTCCCTCCAACATTCTCCCCCTTTGAAAGATGACAGGATGCTGGAGCCACATTTCCACAGGCTCAGCTGAGTGGCTGGGTTCCCCGCCCCCCTTCAAGAGCAGGACAACCTCTTGTCCATCGCAGCAGCCTTTCAAGAAAGAGCATTTTTGCATCAGTGTGCAGAGGTGGTTAGAAATCACTCATCCTGGGAAAATGCTATCAACCACATTTCAGATCCAGATGTGACCATGCAGAATTCTAGTGTAACCCAGTAACTGACTATGGTTTATACCCAGGCCATCCTGACCAGTAAGCTTCCACAATTCAGAAGCAGAATAGATAATTTTAAATTATATTTACCTTTTAGTTTCCCTTATAAGTTGGTTGTTGTGTGCTTTTACCCCTTTGGGTTTAACTAATAAAAATACCTTGTTGTGCGTGTGACAGATTGCACTAGGAAAGCAGGCTTTTAAAATACTGCTTGTCTCAGAGAGCCAGGGAGTTCAAGAGTTAATCTTCCCTGAGTGGAGAGCTAATGTGATTGATTGCTGTACATGCTCTCTGATTGGCCAGCATCAGCTGCTACACAAACAGCTGTTCTGGAGGGAATAGGGTCTTTTGCATTTGGTCTTTCATCTGGTTCAGTAGCCAAAGCATTGGTTTCTGAGGGAGGAGACATTTGGGAGGTCCTTCTGAAGGGAGACTTCTTTGCCTTTACTACAGTTTAACTTCTCTGAGGGAGAATTCAAATTCTCTGTTAAGAAAGTTACAAAATGGCTTTATTCAGACAATATAACTGGAAATAGATTTGGCAAGAGTTGACTGGGCAGTTAGGTGGAAACTCCCAATCAAGCCAAGGGTTATTACTGCTTCTTAGGAAAAAGAAGAATAATTCCTGCCAGTAAATAGGGGTTGCTCTGAGGTCTGGAGTAGAGACAGATCAAGCTTTAGACAACCCCAGGAGTTACTAGAAAGCTGTAACATCTGAAGGGAGAAACCAGATTCCTAAAGGGTGAAATATATAAGCAAATGTTGTTCTCCAGAAGAAACATTATTAAGAACTGTGTCAGCTGAACTATACTAAACAAAGTACCGCTCAAGGAAAAGAACTGGAAAAGCTTGAAACTAAACTGCAAATATACTTAAGAATCCAAATCTGTATATATTAGAAAGTTTTCTCTCAGGAATATCTAAACCTTGATTCCTACACATACACACACACTGCCTGTTTAATAAAACCTTTATTCTGTTTTTGAGAGTTAAAGAGTTCTGCCTCAAGTGCCATTTCAATAAGGGTTTAAATATAAGACAAGACAGCTCCTGTATTTTCCCTCAAGTTTCTGCTCTGAGTAAAAGCCTAAACCGATACCAAAACAAAAGGTGAGAAGTAAGTCTATTTTAGTAGAGAAGATATGCATGCCACTATAGGGCATCTCAGTCACTGAGGGAAATGGAATGTTTGGTGGGGAAAATCTGTTTGAGAGTTGAAGAGATACAAGGGTCCATCACAGCGTGTAAATGTTCTACAGTGGTAATTTCATAAGTACTCACTAGATGCCTAGATGGTTTGCTGGCTTGGTGTGGATATTGGAAAAAGTTAAGCAGGGATTGGGGACAATACTCCTTCTAAGCTGAGGAGTCTTGTGAGCAAAAATTCTACTTTGCGAGCTACTGGCATTAAAATTGTGAGCTATACATTTGGAATACTGTGTACAATTCTGGTCACCGCACATCAAAAAGGATATTATAGCACTGGAAAAAGTGCAGAAAAGGGGAACTAGAATGATTAAAGGTTTGGAACACTTTCTCTATGAAGAAAGGTTAAAACGCTTGGGGCTCTTTAGCTTGGAGAAACGTCGACTGCGAGGTGACATGACAGAGGTTTACAAGATTATGCATGGGATGGAGAAAGTAGAGAAAGAAGTCCTTTTATCCCTTTCTCACAATACAAGAACTCGTGGGCATTCAATGAAATTGCTGAGCAGTAAGGTTAAAATGGATAGAAGGAAGTACTTCTTCACCCAAAGGGTGATTAACATGTGGAATTCACTGCCACAGGAAGTGGTGGCAGCTACTTCAAGAGGGGGTTAGATAAAAATATGGAGCAGAGGTCCATCAGTGGCTATTAGCCACAGTGTGAGTGTGTATATGTTTGTGTGTGTGTATATATATATATATATATATATATTTGACCACTGTGTGACACAGAGTGTTGGGCTGGATGGGCCATTGGCCTGATCCAACATGGCTTCTCTTATGTTCTTATAAATTAGTTTGCTCTGGGGCCATTTTTCATGAGCTAAGGCAAAAATGTATGAGCCAGAATCTAAAAAACTATAAGCTAGCTCACACTAACTCAGCTTAGAGGGAACACTAGTTGGGGGTCAGAAACTCCCCCCCCCCCCCGAAGCAACATATCTAAGCACTGTATCCTACAATGGGATAGAAATAGGCCTTCAGGATCTGGTGGTAGTGAAATAATTCATGATAAATTCTAGAAAGAACAGCTTTATATACAGACCTTGTAATGTGTCAAAGATAAATTCCCTTGGATGATCAGATTCATGACATTGGACTTATGGAACAGTATCTTAACAGCTGATGGGAAGCAAATCTTTGGCAGTGTGTCTGAAAAGCAAAGGTAGTGAATTCTGTATTTTATATCCAAGAGTTTTTCTGGAGCAGTTTACTAATCCCAGGACCACCATGAAGTCACCTCGATTTCCTAATGATGCTTTCCCTGCTCCACATTCTCTTTTCTTTCTTCTCCCTTGACTACTTGGCTATCATGCAGAAGCTACAAAACCTTGAGGCTTTCTTCTCTCATAGAAGAGACATAGATATCAGCTCCTCAGAACTTTACCAATCCTGAAGGCATTTCTAAGGCTCCCTCCTCCACTACTTATCACACACTTCTTTTTGATGGTCTAGCTACAGGCTAGATTTCCGGTGGCAGAGATGGTATTTTGGAATGGGGTTGACTGGGCATTTGGTTTAGCAGTATGTGATGAATTTATAACCTCTGCGACTTCAGTAACAGAATCATTTTTAATATATGAAACTGCAAGTTTGACCAAGATAAACCTTTCAGTGTCAAATGTTACATCTTATTCACTGTTAATATTCATCTAATTAAGAGTTGGCATTTTTAAAAAACCACACCGGGAAGTGACATGATGTTATACATTTGACATTCTTCTGGTCTGATTGGTTCCTCCCCTGCCACCCCACTGCATCTCTTTGCAAGGGATATTGGCCCCATGGTAATATGGCAAAGCTCAGCAATCTTTGTTCCCTAAAAAGAACGCAAAGTTCTGCTTACTGATTTCCCTCAGTTATATAGGTATAACCACTAAACCTCTTCATCTCATTGCTGATGAATGTGCAGAAATGTCTGGGCTGGGCATGAAGTATCCATTGCTTTTCTTCTAGAATCAGGATAATTTCAGATGCCAGAAATGTTTTTTGATGGAGTGGAGTGGGGTGGGTCAGCATTAACAATGTACATTTGGGAATGGAGGAGGGAGTGGCATGAATAGGGTTGTCAGGTCTCCCCTGGCCACCAGTGGGGGTTGGGGAGAGGTAGAGTTACCAGATTTATGTTGGGAAATTCCTGGATATTTAGAGCTGGGGAGGACTGGGACCTCAGCAGGGCTTTTTTTGTAGAAGGAACTCCTTTGCGTATTAGGCCACATACCCCTGATGTAGCCAATCCTCCTGGAGCTTACAGTCGGCCCTGTACTAAGAGCCCTGTAAGCTCCTGTAAGCTCTTGGAGGATTGGCTACATCATGGTTTGTGGCCTAATACGCAAAGGAGTTCCTGCTACAAAAAAAAAAGCCCTGAACCTCAGTAAGATACAATGCCATAGAATCCACCCTCCCAAGCAGCCATTTTTTCCAAGGAAACTTATCTCTGTAGTCTGGAGATGAGTTGTAATTCCAGGTGATCCCCAGGTCCCACCTGGAAGAGGGCATCCCTAGGCATGAAGTTCCAGCTTTTAAAATTTCCTTGCTCCCTTAGAATAAATGTACCTACTTCTTTTTTTCCCAGCGTCACTGTCATGTAGTGATTATGGAAATGGTCGCCAAATTTGGCTGCCAAGAGGAGAAACTGTATTAATGTGTCATTGGTTTATTACTGCTATTTCCTTGCCTGTCTGTGATGCTGTTGTATGTCATTAAAGGTTGTTGTTGTTGTTTCCACCGTTGGATGGTTTGTGGATGTTTTTATTCCTCAATCCTTTGGCTTGCTTTCTATTCCTAGCTGGTTATTGGAGGCTTGCTTCTTTGCAATGTGCACTACACTCAGTGTTTTTCTTCTTTCTCCTCCTCCATAAAATCAGCCAGTGTTGTAAATAAAGGACTCCTGTCATGCTTAGTCAGTGCTGACCGCACTAAAACACTGCCTGTCAGGTCACAGGGTTTTATTCTGTCACCTCTTTGCTCTGCAACCATGAGACAACAGTAATGCAAGCAGCTGTCAAAATGTAAGCCAGCTCATATTACCTAACTGTAGACTAAGGTGACCATATATAAAGCAGGATCTGTTGAGTAGCAGCTGGCTTAACAGCCTTGCCAGGAATAAGGTGGTGGCATAAACAAGGACCGATTTTGCACACAGCTTACGCCGTGGTCATGTTCCTGTTCTCTGCGCAGCGTCCGTCAGATTTACCACTATCTGCGCCGGAGTTACAGGAAGTGCCACGGCTTTTGCATAGCAAACGTAAACTGGGTTTTAGAAAAGACAATAGTCTAGAGTTCAAAGAACTGACCTGGACATCTTTGGTGTGGTGAAGGCCCTTCAAGCCTTTATATAGATTCAAATCGGTCATGTGTGGTAAACACGGCAAGACTATGAATGAACTCCCTTTGTGGACTTCTAATCAATTCAGAAACCTGATTATTTAGAACTCTCTGTTTCTCACATGTGAGGTCCAACAGCAGGAGAGGGGCTGCAAACTCATTATGATTATTTATTTATTTTAGATATTTACAGGGCTTTTTTGGAAACGTAGGGCTTTCAGCTGAGGCAACTAGAAGTTTTACTCAAAATTCTTTCTAAGATAGTTTATACCATTAGAAGATTACAAATGGGGGCCTGCAAAACTCACAGGCAGGGAATCCCATCCCTGCCCTGCTTTGCGAGTTCAACCCAACCACCCATCTTGAAGCCTGGTGATGGCAGTGTCTGGGAGCCACCCTAAGCCCGTAATGGCTCCCAGTGCCTGCCATGGCAGGGACAGGAGTGGCAGCTAGCATCTGCTGCATCAGGGCCTGCAATAATCACAATCAGGATAAAGCACAGTGTGAAAGCTGCAACAACTAGAAAAGCATCACTGTGAAGCTTAAAGGCAATTCCATTATATGATTTTTCAGATTAATAAAAACGATACATTTAAACATCAATGTGTGTAAAAATTATTTTAATAATTATTCTAAGCACTCTACAAGAAATGCAATGCACTTTCTATCCCATTACAAAACTTCAGAAGTATACAACAAATATTCAGAAATAAGTGATTAGCCAGATGTCACTGGAATATATAGAGTCCAAAAAACATTAACTTGATAAGTTGAAAACAGGTGTCCAGTGTCCTTCCTGTTTCGTAAAATCTTCTTCTGTTCTCATAACAACTTGGTGTATGATCAGTGCCTGTGTCATTACAGATGATACCATCCATAACATTAAAAGGATACTTGGAAAATTTCCAGGTTTGTTGTCGAAGGCTTTCACGGCCGGAGTCCATTGGCTGTTGTAGATTTTCTGGGCTGTGTGGCTGTGGTCTTGGCATTGTGAGACCTGATGTTTCACTAGCAACTGTGACTGGCAACCTCAGAGGTGTAACCCAGAAAACTGGAGTTCTCTCTGGGTCTGAGTCACAGTTCGGTCACCCCTGGTCTAGCCAATAGCCAGAGTGCCTTTAACTGTGCCCAGACTTCCCTGCATCCTTAGTGGCTGCAGCTAGAACTGCATTATAAGTAAAACAAATGGAAAGGCATTCAGTGAGATACAGCATGATGTCGGGTTCAGGGCCTTCCAGGTGGGACCACTGAATCCCCCCACTACCGCCTTCGGCATCCCTGGATAGTTCCTAATACTGTGACTCTATAAAGACTGTTCCTAAGCCCAAATAAGGTCCTAAGTCCCTCAAAAATTATTGTTTGGATTTTTGACTTTCCCCTCCTTCTCAGATTGCAGATGTAGTTAACTATTATAGAGTGCAGCACTTTTCAGTTTCCTGTCTCTCTAATATATTTCCAGTTTGAACAAAACAAAGATGCTTGTCCTTTGAAATTCCATAAATATCCTAAATAGCACAATTTATATTACGCCCTCGGATTAGGCTGGCTCCGTGGTACACCCCGGAGTTACGCCAGCTGAAACAAGGTCTTAGACGGCTAGAGAGGCAATGGCGGCATACTCGTGATGAAGCGGCTAGAACATCTTATAGGGAGTTTATGAGGTCCTATGAGATGGCAGTCAAGGCCACAAAGAAAATATACTTTGCGGCTAAGATTGCGTCTGCAAATTCGCGCCCGGCACTATTATTTAGGATAATTCGGAACTTTACTACATTGCCACAAGGCAAACCAAATGTTAAGGAATTGGAGATAGGCTGTGAGGCTTTTGCGAAATTTTTTGCAGACAAATTTTTTCCAGTCGCTCTGCCACGACTGCCCTGCCATATTAGATACAGTAAGTGAACTCGAGGCCCCGTGCGTGTCTTCTGGTTTGATCCTGGACCACTTCGACCCGCTCAGCTTGGAGGAAGTCGACAGAATCCTTGTCACTGCATGCCCAACTACTTGTTATCTGGACCCATGCACCTCCTGGCTAATTAAGACCTGCCGGGAGGAGCTAAGATGTCCTATACGGGACATCCTAAATAGATCTCTTTCAAAGGGCTCTTTTCCAACGCCCCTGAAGGAGGCAGTGGTCTGCCCTCTCTTAAAAAAGGCTACATCTGATCCGGCCGAATTGGCTCACTATCGGCCGGTCTCAAATTTGCCCTTTTTGGGCAAAATCATTGAGAGGGCTGTGGCATTGCAGTTACAGGGCTTCTTGGATGACACTTCCACCTTAGACCCATACCAGTCCGGCTTCCACCCGGGCCATGGGACGGAGACAGTGTTGGTCACCCTCATGGATGACCTCCGGCAACATCTGGATCGAGGTGGCTCGGCAGTATTGCTGTTGTTCGACCTATCGGCTGCGTTCGATATGGTCGACCATCAGCTACTGACCCACCGCCTCGCCGACGCAGGAATCCGGGGGCTAGCCTTACAATGGCTTTCCTCCTTCCTTGAGGGTCGGGGACAAAGGGTGGCGATTGGAGGAGAGCTGTCCCAGAGGCGCTTACTTAATTGTGGGGTGCCTCAGGGGGCAGTTCTCTCTCCGATGTTGTTTAACATCTTCATGCGCCCCCTTGCCCAGATTGCCCAAAGGTACGGACTGGGCTGTCGCCAGTATGCTGATGACACCCAGCTCTATCTATTGATGGGTGGCCAGACTGGCGACGTCCCTGAAAACCTGGACCGGGCGCTGCAAGCCGTGGCAGGGTGGATCGAGTCGAGTGGGCTGAAGTTGAATCCAGCGAAGACAGAGGTCCTTTGCGTGGGTCACGGCGGGCCCGGGGAGGAGATCTCCCTACCAGCCTTTGACGGTGCATTGCTGATACCAGTGCGCAGGGTCAAGAGCTTGGGAGTGCTTCTGGAGCCTTCCTTGACAATGGAGGCACAGATAGCAGCCACTGCTAAAGCCGCCTTTTTCCATCTTAGGAGAGCGAAGCAGCTGGCCCCCTTCCTGGAACGCGGCGACCTAGCAACAGTGATCCATGCAACGGTCACCTCAAGGTTGGACTACTGTAATGCCCTCTACATGGGGCTGCCCCTGTACCGAACTCGGAAACTGCAGCTAGTGCAGAATGTGGCAGCCAGACTGTTGGTGGGACTACCTCGGTGGGAACACATGCAGCCTAGGTTGCGTGAGCTGCACTGGCTGCCAATCGTGTTCCGAGTTCATTACAAGGTGCTGGTTATTACCTTTAAAGCCCTATATGGCCGAGGACCTGCCTACCTTAGGGACCGCCTCTCTCCATATATCCCCCAGAGAGCACTGAGATCTAGCTCTCAAAACCTCTTAAAAATCCCTGGACCAAGGGAGGTCAAACTGAAAACAACCCGAGAGCAGGCCTCCTCAATAACAGCTCCCCATTGGTGGAATCAACTACCAGCGGAGGTTCGAGCCCTGCGGGACTATAATCAGTTCCGCAGGGCCTGTAAAACTGTCCTTTTTCAAATGGCCTACAAGATGGAATCCTGAAGTGACACCTAGCCATCTGATATACACTGTGTTGTACTATAGCACCTTTAATTGTTGTGGTTTTAATTAATTTATTTAAATGTATTTTATTGTATAATGTATTTATTGTAATCATGGCACTTTCCATGTCTGTGAGTCGCCTTGAGCCTGCCTCAGCGGGGAGGGCAGGATATAAATAAAAGTTATCATTATTATATGCTCTTAAAGTAGTAAAATGAGTACACAATTGATAAGTAAATAAATGCTGTCTAAATTTCACTGTTTCTCTGTGTTTCTGTTTCTTTCTGTTGGGAAAAACTGTTCTTTTCTAATGACTTCAACATTTTCAGAAAATTTACACCTCTAATTTTGGAGTAAGATGGTTGTCAAATTTAGTGCTTAGCTGGAACTCAGCTTTCTTGTTTTATAACTGTCTCTACAGCTATCTCCTTTCCCCTATATTCTAACGGTCATAATTCTTTCTTTAAAAATGCCATGGTGTGGTGCTCCATAGGGCAGCAAAATGGAGCCACCTCAGCCTTGTAAAGTAGGATTGAGCTTATTCACTGAATGCTGAGAGGCCCAGAATGTTGGGAGACATTGATTATCTAATGAAAAATATGAAGAATGACAGTGCCAGAGAAGAAAAATCAACCAGGTAAAGTTCCTAATGGTTTGTAGTACCATGCACAAGGAGAAGGAAATTATTGTTATTAGGTATGCTATGAGGTGTTCATCTTGTTTGGGCCCTGCCTGCCACCTACCGTCCCCCCAGCTCAAGCCTCAAGCCAGAAAGGACCCAGAAGTCAAGAATGGCTTCAGAATCCTGGTACTCTCAGTCTGATAATTCCCTCAGTGCACCAGAATGTTCCAAGGAAGACTAGGCATGAGGGGCGGAAGAAGAAGCGGAAGAAAAAGTTGCAGACAATTTTCTTTCCTTTATCCTGAGATCTAGCAGCATCTTTCATACCTGGTGGCTGTGAGAAGATGGGAGAAAAGAGTTAGGCAAGGTATCTTCCTATGAGGCAGCAACCTCCATTATCTGCCCAGTTCTGTGCACCCCCACCCAAGTCAGCCCAGGATGACTAAAGGATGATAAAGGTAAGATAAAAGACTCCAGTCAGGTGACCCCTGTAAGGTCACCATACGTTAGTTGCAACTTGATGGCATTTTCCACCAGCATGAGAAGAGAAATCCTAAGAGTTTATAGTATTTTGAAGGAGGCATTTGGATTTGGGGATAATTTCCAGATAACTTTATTCCCCATTTGTTGTTTGTTGTTCAGTCACACAGTCGAGTCCTACTCTTTGCGGCCCCATGGACAAAGTCATGCCAGGCCCTCCTGTCTTCCACCATCCTCTGAAGTCTGCTCAAATTCATGTTAGTACTGCACATAATTCCTCATTGGCAACAACCTTTAAAATATAAGGGCAAAACTAAGAGACTCCTGCAGTGCAGCTCATAAAAATGGCATTATATCTGCAGGTCTGCTTAATGAAGATGTAAAATAAGCAAATGTTACACGGGTTACATTATAATCAACTGCAGAATGCAGTTAAGATTTTTTTTTTTTTGGATGAAAGATTTGATTCACTACAGTCATCTTTGAACTGGTGGATAATATTTTATTGGGAATGGGTAAGGGAGACAGTTTTATAGGCATTTGAAACCTTTCTGAATTGGTTGTGCTGCTTGTCGCAAAGTGGTTTGCCGCTGCATTAGGAAACAAGATATGTTTTTGTAATTGCCCCCAGTTACATCTTACCAATTCTTCTGCATTACGGTGCAGCTAGAATTAATGTGCAATAAACAGACTGCCCCTAAATCACACTGGTCAGACACTCACATCAATCCACAGAAGACATTTCATACTGTTCACTCTTTTATTTAATGATTTGGTCATTTGACTCTCCTCCCTTGTTTGGTCCATTTGAAGCTCTGCACATTTTAATTCCCTACCAGTTTGCTTTCAAATCCACAGCAAAGGATGTTGCTGTTAAGAGATAATCACCCTCCTGTAGGGATATGAAGTGTGAGGCGCAGATGATTCGCTCAGGCCCCTGCAGTGGAATGAACAGCAGTCGCCACTTCTGTGGAGAAGTCTGTGTTATTTTAAAGTCTGGAAGTTGTTTCCATATAAATAAATTGAGCAAAATTAGCAGGAAGGCTGAAAACGCCAAATCTATACTTTAGAAATAAAGCCATAGGCAGCCTTACTATGAAACAAAATAAGGTAGGTGAGAGCAACCAAGTAGTAGTTACACAAATGTGATCCACGGGGACAGAATGCGACAGGAAGTCTTTCTTTTCAAGCTGTTTACCATGAGTTTGGACAGCTCCCAATCACAAGGATCCGCAACCTGTTTTGAGACTACAGGCACCTTTTGAATTTTGATAGGGAGTGGTGAGGGCCACCCCAAAATGGCTGCCACGGGATATAGAGCCAAACACAAAATGGCTGTTGCATGAGGTGGAGCCAAATGAAATACCTTCTTCTTCACACCTCCTGAGAAGGAGGATATGCTGAAGGGGGAATGCAGCCATAATCTAAGGAAAGTCCAGGTGCTTTCCAGTCCTCCTGATCCACCAATAGAAAACAAGCCCTGCTGTACAATGACCCCACCCTCCTTCTGAAAAGCTTGGCAGGTGCCAAGGAAAGTACCACTGGGCGCCACAGCAGTCACAGGAACCATGTTGGGGAATTCTGTAAATGTGAGTGCTGCAGCTTTCCATGTGAAATGTGAGCTGTGTAACAACCATTCTTGGTCACTTCCATTAGCTTCCAGGAGCAATCAAGGTGCAACAGTCTGGAACTAGGGTGTCTGCTTCCTTACAAGCCTGGCCATATGCTTAGGGCATCATGTCAGAGGACAGCTACCTAGTGTTGCCAACTGGTCTGGACATAAAAAATGTCCTGCCCCTTTGATGAAGCTTAATAGGATGCTGCTTACAAGGTGATATCATTTATCTCAATTCCATGAAAAGGTTCAGCTGTCCATTTTCACATATTAAGCCTCTATTAAAGAGGCAGGACATTGCTTTTCCTCCAGGTAGGTTGGCATCCTTTGCAATAAGCACAGATTTTATTTTATAGTTTTGTTCTGTAGGTTTTTTTTAAAAAAAATCTGTGTGTGATGCTGAAAATAAAAGGCTTTTTAATGGGTGGGATTGTGTACAGAAGCTATGGCTAAGATGGTTTTTTTAATTCAAGGGAACTCACTTGGGGTGAGAGTGAATGTTTCCATCTCATTTATTTAACAAGTTGTCCCTGTTTGATGCAGAACCAAAGATATGGCAGCCCGCCCTATGTTGTTCTTCCATGTGAAGTTGCAAGACAGGGGTTTCATTGCTGGTGGAAATCTTTCTCTAATGAAGGTCTTGCTTTGTGCCTCTGCCTTGCAATCAACAGAAATATACCAGAATTAGAGAGCATCTCCTCCACCCGGTTGCTATTTTGTAAGGGGAATGGAGGGAGATGGGTGTTTGAAAGGAAGGGATGGACAGATCAGAGAGATGGTTCTGTGAAAGGAGAGGGGGGAAGCTAACGGCATTATTGATTGGAAGATAAGCACACAGTAAAGATAAACTAATCAGAAACTGATACATTTCAGTGCCTGGATCAAGCAATTTTTGACCTTCTAATTTCCCTCAGCCCTGGCCTAGATAGCGCAGGTTTGCCCAATCACATCATATCTTGGAAGCTAATTAGGGTTGGCCTTAGCTAGTACTTAGATGGGAGACCTCCATGGAAGTCCAGGGTCACTACACAGAGGGAAGCAATGGTAAATTATCTCTGCCTGTCTCTTGCCTTGAAAACCCTGCAGGGCTGCCATTAATTAGCTGCAACTTGATGGCACTTACCGCCACCAGTTTCCCCCAGAGAAGTAGCCATGCTAATCTGCTGCAACAAAACTAACGTTCCTATGACTAATACATCTTTGTGCAATTTAGGCATTTGATTGCATGTATAAAAAGCAAATGGGGTAGGGCTACCAGATGCCCTCTTTCTCTGGTGTCTGACTCTTTTTAGGTTCTTTTTTTTTTTAACTGATGAAAATGTCCCCTTTTTGCATTGGAAGGCTAGGAATATTCCTAGTTAGTAGCAATTATCACAGCTTAAATAGTAGGGGTATTTATAATGAGATTTGTGACATTGATAATTTGTAGTCAGTTGGGAAATATGTCTTTTTTGCTTTTCAAAATAAGGTAACCCTAAAATGGGAGGATAATTGATCTGTTGCAATTTATCTTGCTTCTGTTCTGAAGAGCTTAGGGCAGTGCGCACAGTTCTCCTCTCCCCTATGTTATTCTCAGGGCTTTTTTTGTAGCAGGCACTCCTTTGCATATTAGGCCATACCCCCCTGATGTAACCAATCCTCCAACAGCTTACAGGGCTCTTACAGGGCCTACTGTAAACTCTTGGAGGATTGGCAACATCAGGGGGTGTGGCCTCATATGCAAAGGAGTTCCTGCTACAAAAAAAGCCCTGGTTATTCTCAGACATAATCTTCAAATGTTAATCATTCCATTGCTCTGGTTTACTGGCAGGCTATGCCCCAGCAGTGCAAATCATAGCTACAGAACTGATCCCTGCAGATGCAGTAAATGACAAGAAAGTCCTTAATTTGCCATGTTGAAAGGCAGTGACTCTTAGCTGTACAAAGCGCTTCCCCCCCCCCTTTTAGCTTTTTTCCATCGTTGATACTAATTTGCCAAAATCTGTGGATGTAGAAGTTAAAAGTGCCCTCAGGCAATTCTCCCTTGCCCAAGCATTACTTACTCAGCAGAACAGAGCTCAGTTGGTCACACTGACCTTAGCAGTGTCAGTGGAAACAGAATTCCTCATGAATGAATGGCTCTGGAACAATTTCTCCTCACGTGTAAAGCACCAGTGGCCTCCTCCATGATGCCGCAGAGCCTTCAATGATTTACTTTCATAACATGAGAGCAGTGATGCACTGGAACATGCAGGAGTTTCTAGTTATTTTGAACAAGGCAGACAAGGCCTTAATCAGATCAGCTAAGTCTGAAGGTTGCTTTCAAACAATTCTTTCACCCTTTCTACTCCTGCAGCAGAAGGAAGTGGTAGATGCCTGAGCTAGAAGAATGCTTCAAGATGCAGGTGGAGGATACCACTAATGAACGCTCACCCCAGGGCTTTTTTTCCGGCAGAAAAAGCCCAGCAGGAATTCATTTGCATATTAGGCCACACACCCTGACATCACTATTGTTTTGCACAGGGCTTTTTTTTTGTAGAAAAAGCCCAGCAGGAACTAATTTGCCTATTAGGCCAGACCCCCCTGATTTCACCATTGTTTTGCACAGGGCTTTTTTTGTAGAAAAAGCCCATCAGGAACTCGTTTGCATATTAGGCCACAGCCGCTGACACCAAGCCAGCCGGAACTGCATTCCTGCTCAAAAAAAGCTCTGGTCACTCCCAGTATTAAACATTTCCTGGTTACAAAAATCTAGCACACCAAGAATATAGGGTCCAGGCAAATTGTTCCCTGTACTGCTAGTTTTCTGCTTGCACATTTTTTAAACATATGGAAGCCTTCGTGATCCCTCCCCATACACATTTTGAAGTTGTACAATCCATTCTACCACCTTTGCTAGCACACTTGGGTAGACAAAGTTTGTCAGTGGGTTCAGAGCAAAGATAAAGTAAAACAGTGCACTTTCACATTTTTATGGTTGAGGCAGAAAAAAACAAATAATATTCTCTACAAAAGCAGCAGTGCCCACAAATCCATGTAGTGCTTTAGTAGAGATATATTAAATTCCTTTGTTTACACTGTATGCTCTCTCGCTATCAATTTAACACATCAAAAATCATTACTGCTTTGAGGACACAGCACGCACACAGGAATATGTTATTAAATTTAGTGGTAACAAGATTGCTGTCCTGTAATGTAGCTCAAATGCTGCCTTTTGAGATACCTGCTTCATTTTACCTCATGACTGGTCCAACCGAATAAATCTAAAATGAATATTTTACTTACTGGGCAATCAAAATGAACTTTGTAAAAATAAAAATGCACAAGCTTTTCAATAACTCTCCATATCCCATCAAGGCAGCTATAGAAGCCCAGAGTCAATAAATATGGACAATTAATGCCAAACTTCTCTTCCAGCCACCACTGCAATATGGGCTAACTGCAATCAGCAGGGTCAGCCTGTCTATTGGGGTGATGGGACTCATATGCTCCCCCTGCCCCTGCAGCACTAATGAATGTGCCAGCAGCAGGGCAAAAACGAGTGATAGAATGACTTGAGGTATGCTTGTGTGTGTTAGAGACACATGTCTGCTGGTTCACAGTTTATTATTTACTTTTATATTTTTACTTTCTTACACCATGGCATTCCAAGCAGCATACAGGGTCTCCTTTGGGAATATAGTCTTCTTTGGCCCTACTCTGCACTCCCAGAATAAGTAGTGGGAGGCAAAGTGACCCAAGCTGCTCTGTTGCCAGATGTAGGCATTCCACCTCAGAAGAAGGGCAGGGCTGAGCCCAGTCCCTAGCAGGAGTCCCATACAACCATAGGACTAAAGCCACTATCGTGTAACAGAATGAAGCAATCAACCCAGGAATGGAAGAGAAGCCCTTGAGGGGAAGGCACCTCCTAGTGTCAGACAAGGAGTTGCTTCTTTCAGCCTTTCATAGCTCTGCAGGAACAGTCAATCTGAAGACAAGTCTTGGGATTGTGGAAGAAAGCATTATGGGCCCAGTGTCCTTTTCTGTCCCTTTCTCTGCACGTTTGAGACTGCATCCATTTGAGGGGAGTACATGGTGATGACTCTGTATCCTTTTAATAGGGCTGCCAGGTCCCTTCAAGATGCTGGTAGGGGGATGGAAGGACACTCTGGGAGGGAAGCATGGCCCTCAATAGTCTGACATCACCAGAAGTGACTGTGCAATGCTGTGCCCATGTCACCTAGAACTGATGTAGGCACACTGGAGGCAGTGTATCTGGTTTTTGGTAAAACTCTATGCTGGGAAAGTGCTAGACTTTCTGGCACCCTAGCACCCCCCTCCCTGGTTATAAAAACAAAATTGTAGGTAAAATGAAGAGTGCCAAACTTGAAAAAAAAATCACATTTTTAATTTCCTGATATTTAATTTAATTTAATTTTAAAAAAATGTGATGTTATAAAAAAAATTGTGAGAATAAGTGCTTGCTGGCCGGGCCAGAAAGGAGGATGGCAAGAGAGGATGAGATGGGAGCCCAAGTCGCACGTCCATAAGAGGGGGGCAGCTTAATGGTGGGAGAGGACAAGGCAGCAGCAGTCAAGAGCCAGAGTTGCGTGTTAGGGAAGGGAGTGTCCAGTACTCCTAGATCAGGTGGCGCCCTAGGTGGGTGCCTACTTTGCCTACTCCCATGCACTGGCCCTGACTCTATGGTAAAATCACCCTCAAACCATAGAGTTTTACTCAAAAACCAGACCATTGAGCCCTCCCTGACATCACTGACGTGCCTATGTCACTTTCAGATGACGTAGGCATGTTGCTCCATGTTGCTGGGGGTGGGGAGATTTTATTTTAATTCAGAAAACCAGGGGATCCCCTACCCCCAAGTGGGAACCTTTTCTTTTAACATGGAATAGGGCTGGACTCATATGCACCAGAACAAGATACTGTACCACTTCCACATGAATGAAACTAATTCCCAACTCATTCTTTACTACAATGGAGTTTATATCAATTAACAAAGGATATAATATTTAAAAAAAAAAAACCTATAGCACTGTTATATGATATCACCAGGTAGTTATATAACATTCCTAGGTACTTTTCCCCATGTGGCAATTCTATAAATTACCAGTTCCCAAATGGAACTATACCCCTGGCAATGAAGAAAGCCATCCAATCTAAAGGTCAAAACATTTCCTTCTCTCATCAAACTATTCACCTTGCCAGCATTTTGGAGCATTTTGTATTAATGTATGTTCCTGTACTGCTTGAACTCTTCAGGCCTCTGAAGACATTGTGGATTAAGATATAATTGAAAAATGGGTCTGTGCCTAAGAAATGAAATGTAACCAATACTCGAGGTCTGCTGACTTAATAGAGAAGCTTAACATCGTTATATGTATTAATAACAAGACCAGTCAGCCATTAGCAAGAGATGTTCATTCATTGCCTCTTCTTGATAGCTTCCAGCCGGGTTCCCCCCACCCTTGGCAAATGAATTCTACTTGTGCTCATTTTCCATTCAGCTAATTCCCATTAGTAAGATAAACATATGGGTGAAATATCTTACTTTTCTCTCCCTCTAAATGACTGCCGTTAACTGGATGCCATGGAAAATGACATTATGCCGCAGAACTGAAGGCAGTGAACAGAAACATGAAGGAACCTTGGAGAAATTAGCAAGCTGAACATAGAAGGTTACATAATCTGACTAATGTGCCTCCTTGTGGGGGGGAGGGTAACCAGCTGAAACATTTGAAACACCTGCTACAAACTGTCATGTAGTGTTTGTTCTTAGTGAACAGTTTTTGATGCCAAAGTCATGGGATAAACTGGCGGTCTCCCAGGAATGAAAATTGAAAATTAACACACCAGCTCAGACCACATCGTTTTGGGCACGTAAGGCTTACCGCTTTGCAGTCAGACCCTAAAAGTGACAGATTCTATCAGCAACCCTTTTCAGGACAGTGACACAGATAGTTCTTGCCTAGTTCTACTATCATACCTAAGAACGTAAGAAGAATCCTCCTGGATTAGACCAAAAGCCCTTCTAGTCCAGTAGACTATTTTCTACAGCAGCCTCTGAAAGGTCCACAAACAAGACAGGTAGTAGGCCCAAGCCACCTTGTTGTCACCTGTGGTATTAAGATACACACTGCCTTTGAACATGAAGATTCCATTCAGTTATGGTGGCCCTGTCCTCCTTGAATCCTCATTTCAAGCCATCTGAACTAGAGGCTACCACCACATTTCATAGCATGGAATTCTGTACAACTTCTGCTATGCCACATGATGAAATGAATATTCTCTACTAAAAGGATTGTCTCTGCTTAGAAAACTAAATTTCAGGAGTGACCCTATTAGCATGGTTTTACCCCATGGGAGAACATTGACAAAGGGAACTCCTCCCGTTTGAAATGGTACCATCCAGAAATGGTTTCATGCAAGATTTTTTTTTGTTTGTTTGGGGTTTTTTAGTAGGAACACACCTCTGGCTGGCTTGGTGTCAGGAGGTGTGGCCTAACATGCAAATGAGTTCCTGCTGGGCTTTTTCTATCAAAAAGCCCTGTGCATATCAATGGTGACATCAGGGTGTGTGGGCTTTTTCTCCAAAAAAGCCCTGGTTTCACCATATAATAATTAGGTAAGGTAAGCACCAGTCTTTTCCAACTTTGGGGTGACATTGCATCATGATGTTTTCATGGCAGACTTTTTATGGGGTGGTTTCTCAAGTGAACCCCAAAATCATGAGGTTTTCAAGGCTACAAATTGAGCAGAGGTGGTTCACCATTGCCTTCCTTGATGGTCCTTCCTTTGGGGAGGGACGGTGGCTCAGTGGTAGAGCATCTGCTTGGGAAGCAGAAGGTCTCAGTTTCAATCCCTGGCATCTCCAAAAAGGGTCCAGGCAAATAGGTGTGAAAAACCTCAGCTTGAGACCCTGGAGAGCCGCTGCCAGTCTGAGTAGACAATTCTGACTTTGATGGACCAAGGGTCTGATTCAGTATAAGGCAGCTTCGTATGTCCATATATGTCTCCCATTCAGATACTAATCATGGCCAGCCCTGCTTAGCTTCTGAGATCTGGCAACATCCAGCTATTCACGGCTGTTCAGGCCAATACTAAGGTTATACCATATGAGTGACCTCAAATCTCATGAGATAATTCTACCATGGTTTAACTCCCATTGATTCATTACTTAGTTAACCAGATTTTTATTTTTTAAAAAATTGTTTCTTGGCCTTTTAAGGGACTCATGCATTCCATTTGGCACCTGAGAGGCATTTGATCAATTACTGATTATATTTTCAACTGGATGGCTTCCATTTTTGCTTCTTCTTTCCAGACAAGCAATCTGATGCCATGGGTACCACACCCTGTGCCTACTGAAAGCAACAAAGCATCCTACAGACATCCTACAAGATCCAGACAAAGACACCTCAATATTATGGCAGCAAGTTGTATTTCTCCATATCCCTTCCCAAGCATGGGACCTGACAATAACAGGTAACAGATAACTATGAGCTGGGCCTGAAGAGTGCACACATTTACAGCTTGAAATTTTGGAGATGCTTGCAGTCATGAATACCACAGTAGATACACTTTTTACTTTTGTTTTTTAGAGGAACGGCACCCAAACCTTGCCTGTCTACCATTTCCCCAAAATCCCTACTGGATTCCCTGCCTAATCAAGACACCTCCTAACCCCTCATCCACAAAACGGACTCGTCCCCCAACTCGACAATTGGTCAATAGTTAAACTGTTTTTTCACCTAACATTCTAACATAGGGGAGGGACGGTGGCTCAGTGGTAGAGCATCTGCTTGGGAAGCAGAAGGTCCCAGGTTCAATCCCCGGCATCTCCAAAAAAGGGTGCAGGCAAATAGGTGTGAAAAACCTCAGCTTGAAACCCTGGAGAGCTGCTGCCAGTCTGAGAAGACAATACTGACTTTGATGGACCAAGTGTCTGATTCAGTATAAGGCAGCTTCATATGTTCATATGTTCTATTTTTCCTCTTGCCCCTACCAAAGGTGAATGGCTACAGCCAGAGGAGACAAACTCTTCCTTGTCAATTACACATGGCTACCTGCTTTTTCTGAACAGGTGAGTAGCTAGCTTGTCCAGAAGGGGGGTGGTTTCCACCTAAGTACCATAAATTAAAATGGTACTTTAAGGAAAAGACAATAATGCTAAAAGACAATAATGCTGAGAAAAGCTGAAGGCAGCAGGAAAAGAGGAAGACCCAACATGGGATGGATTGACTCAATGAAGGAAGCCCCACCTCAATTTGCAAGATCTGAACAAGGCTCTTAATGACAGGTCATTTTGGAGAATGTTAATTCATAGAGTTGCCATAAGTCGGAAGCAGCTTGATGGTACTTAACACACATACTTTAAGGTGGAATACAGTTGCATAGAACTCAGGGTTTTCCTATTTCTATTGAAGTTGGGGAAGGTTCTATATGCTCCAAGAAGAAGATATTGGATTTATACCCAGCGCATTACTCTGAATCTCAGAGTCTCAGAGCGGTCACAATCTCTTTTACCTTCTGCCCCCCACCCCACAACAGACACCCTGTAAGGTGGGTGGGGCTGAGAGAGCTTTTACATCAGCTGCCCTTTCAAGGATAACTCCTGTGAGAGCTATGGCTGACCCAAGGCCATTCCAGCAGCTGCAAGTGGAGGAGTGGGGACTCATGAATGCTAGGGACGCCAGCCTCAAGGTGAGACCTGGATATCCCTTGGAACTACATCTTACCTCCAGACTACAGAGATCAAGTCTCCTGGGGGAAATGGATGCTTTGGAGGGTGGACTGTATGGCTTTGTTCCCCACTGAGGTCCCTGTCCTCCTTATGCTCTATCCCCAAATCTGGATCTCCCTAGCCTCCATCTCCTGCTGGTGGCAAGGGGGGACCTGACGACCCTAAAGAATGCACAGAGGGCTCCATTTATAGATTGGTGCATTCATAACCCAAACAGGCTTGTTCAAATGGGCCAATCATGTATTCAGGACTGACTGAGATCCTAAAGAAACAAAATTATTTTCCCATGCCCTGTCTTTCGGCATAGTTGTGATGGAACAGGCGTGCTTTAGAAGCGCAGCAAACAACATAATCACACTGACTAAATCATAGGCAGTTACTATATTTGGCAGGTCAGATCCTCAACTGGTATGAAGCAATTTGACTTAAAAGGCTTCTGTGGAGTTATGCTAATCTAGACTGATCTTCTGTTCTGCAGGAGACAGACTGTTCCAAAACACACAGGAAATCAATGTCGGTTGTTAAGAGTTTGAAGTTCAGGATCTGACATATAAAAATACACATTCAACAAATATCCTTTTTCGTGTAAAGCATTCAGTACAGAGAATAAGATTGCCAATATCTTCTGTATACAAATCAATATTCTAGCTCGGAAAAACAAGTATTCAGATGTTGAATACTGTGATTCATGTCCTTGTCTATTTTTTTAAACAAGCATTGTAACTTTTTCTCAATCAAAATTCTACAGATGCCATTCTATAATATACTATTGCATTAAACACACACACACACACACACACACACACACACACTAGATTTCTCCATAGCAAATTCTATTTGACTAAAAGTAGCTTTTACTCTAGATACCTCCGCTTTCCAAGTGGAACACAAAATATTGCTCTTTGGATGTCTCACTTCATTACATAAATGCAAATGCAAAATAGTAAATTACCTAACTTGGAATCTGAGCAGGAGGGAAAAGAAAGGGAGGTAGTAAAAATAAAGCAACCCAACTGTAACAGCACCAAAAGGTTTAAACCTGTAATTCTGTAACCTGCTATTCAAAGCCTAATAAGGAAATGTGGAGGACAGATTCTCCGTGTACTGTTCATCTGGCATTAATGAGTTATTTTTGAATACTGAAAAGAACAATGGCAGAACCCTGAACCATAACATTCCTCCTCACGATGTTTCCCATCTCTTTTGAAAAAATAAGTGAAACCCTGGCCTGCAGCTTATTTGACAGTGCTTGAACTCCCTCTCACAAATACAAGGAAAACAACCTGTCTAAAGAGTCTGAAAATAACCAGCATGTGGAAATATTATTTACCCATCTGGTGCCAAGCTATGAATAAAAGGGTAATGAGTGAGGAATTCATGGTTTCACAGGGCATTCACTGAAAATACTGTCACATTTTAATGGGCATTGAGTGACTTTCACTCATTCTAATGTTCTTCAAGGTTTTATTGAGTCTGTTGAAGATATCTTCCAATGTGATGGAGACACACACTTTCATCTCAGGCTAATAGATGTGGCACATTGTTTGTGTATGATTAGAGTTGGGAGCATTAATGCTGCTAGGCTATTGTCACAGACTGGTTACATGGATTATATTGACCCTGAGCTTAAAGATCTGCACTGGTTACCAATCTCTTTCTGAGAAAAATCCAAATTGCTGGTAAGGCTTGGGGCCTTCTGCACTATCCAGCCCACCAGTTAAGATCTTCCTCACAAATCCTGCTGTTTGTGCTCCTGCCTTCAAATGTGAGATAGGTGGCAACTAGAGACAGGGCATTTTCTGTGGTAGCACTTAATCTTTGGAACCCCCTTCCCATTGAGTCTCACCAGATGCCTACTTTTGGAGCCAGTGTGGTGTAATGGTTAGGAGTGTGGGCTCTAATTTGGGAGAACTAGGTTTGATTCCCCACTCCTCCACATGCACCTGCTGGTGTGACCTTGAGTCACTCACAAGTTCTCTCAAGAGCAGTTTCTGTTAGAGCTCTCTCAGACTCACCTACCTCACAGAGCGTTTGTTGTGTGGAGGAGAAGGGAAAGGAGATTGTAAGATGCTCTGAGACTCCAAGTGAAGGATGGGATAGAAATCCAATATCTTCTCTTTTTATTTTCTTTTACGTTCCAGGCAAAGCCATATTTTTTTACCCTGCCTCAAGCAAAATTCTAAAGAAGAGGCATAGAATATTCTAAATAAATAAATAAATAATAAGCAAACATTTAAAAGTCAAATTTTGATTTGGTAAAAAGAAGTTTAAAAAATACAAAAAAAATCTTTCTTTGAAAAGCAATAGATTGGATTCCATGAACACAAGAAACTTTGTTGTTGTTCAGTCATACAGTCGAATCTGACTCTTTGCGACCCCATGGACCAAGTCATGCCAGGCCCTCCTGTCTTCCACCATCCTCCGAAGTCCACTCAACGTCATGTTAGTTATATCAGTAACGCTGTCCAGTCATCTCATCTTTTGCTGTTCCCTTCTTCTTTTGCCTTCTGTTTTTCCCAGCATCAGGGTCTTCTCCAGTGAGTGCTCCCTTCTCATTCGGTGGCCAAAGTATTTGAGCTTCAGCTTCAGCATCTGACCTTCCAGGGAACAGTCAGGGTTGATTTCCCTTAGGACTGACTGATTTGATCTTCTTGCTGCCTTATGCTAAATCAGACCCATGGTGCATCAAGATATGTACTATCTAATCAGACTGATAGCATCTCTCAATGGTCTCAGGTCAAGATCTTGCACATGACCTACAACTTGGTCCTTTTAACTGGAAATGCCAGGGATTGAGTTTGGGACCTTCTACCACTAAGCAACAGCCCCTCACATTTCTACCACATGTTAAGACAGAAGCTGACTCTCACAGCCAGCACATCACTGTCACTATCTGAGCATATGAGCAGCCACTGCTGGACTTTTGCCAGGCAATATGAAAGCAAAGGGAAATGTGCTGTGGACATGCTATGTGAGGTTTAACACAATGGCATTTTAACATTTAAATAGCAAAGGAGGAGGAGGAGGAAGAAAAAGAAGAAGAAATTGGATTTATATCCCGCCTCCACTTCAAATCTCAGAGTGGCTCACAATCTCCTTTACCTGCCTCCCCCACAATAGACATCCAGTGAGGTGGATGGGGCTGAGGGAGTTCTCACATAAGTTACCCTTTCAAGGACAACTCCTACGAGAGCTATGGCTGACCCAAGACAATTCCAGCCGCTGCAAGTGGAGGAGTGGGGAATCAAACCCGGTTCTCCCAGATAAGAGTCTGTGCACTTAACCACCACACCAAATTGGCTTTCTGAAGTATTCCCACCCTCCAGATTCTTAATATCCCAGACTGCTTTTGATATGATTTAGGAGAGCAAATTGCTCATTGAGAGAAGATAAGAATTTACTTATTTAAATTAAAATTTTTATAGCCTGTCTTTCTATGGAGGCTCAAGGCAGATCACACAACAGGAACAATAGAATCAGCAATAGGACCAGGATTACCCAAACTAGAAAAACAGTGCAAAAGGAAAAAGATATCTGATGTATCACAAACAATCAGAAAATGGAATAATAAAAGTAGAAGACGACAGTAAAAGCCAAATAAAACATACAATGAATATTGGAATAGACTAATTCCTGTTATAAAGAAGTCCCTTCCTGAACCATTCCTATCCCCTTTATAAAATGTCCCTCCTGAACAATTCTCCTTTACACAGCATTTAAGAATGAAGAAGTGAAATGTTCCTTGCACCCACTCAGACTGCAGCCATTAGCATGTGCAATCCAGAAGTAGACAATGAGTGTGGCACAGGGGTTAGAGAGTTGGACTAGGAACTGGGAGACCCAGCTTCAGATCCCTTCTCTGCCATGGAAGCTTGCTGGAGAGAGGATAAAATGGAGGAGAGGAGAACAATGTAAGTTGCTTTGGCTTCCTATTGGGAAGAAAGGCAGGGTATAAATAAAGTAAAGGTAAAGGTAGTTCCCAGTCGTTTCCGACTCTGAGGTGACGTTGAATGCAACATTTTCACAGCAGACTTTTTTACGGGGTGGTTTGCCATTGCCTCCCCCAGTCATCTGCACTTTCCCCCCAGCAAGCTAGGTACTCATTTTACCGACCTTGGAAGGATGGAAGGCTGAGTCAACCATGAGCCGACTAACTGAACCCAGCTTCTGCTGGGATCGAACTCAGTCAGTGTTTATTATAACAGTCATAGACCAGGTAAAAAGCACAAATCTAGGGATTGAACTCAGGTCCTGAGAAGAGCTTCGACTGCAGTACTGCAACTTTACCACTCTGAGCCACGGGTTTCCTAAATAAATAAAGACATACATAAATAAATGTGCTTATGATTGCCGCTTAAGTCTTTGGATACTATCTGGATAAGACTGGTATTAACACTGCAAACAATTCCAAAATGAAGGCCCCCAAAGAAGCATGCTGAGGTTCTTGGCTGTTTGCCAAGTCCAAATGAGAGCAGTCTTTACAAAATAATAATAATAAAAAAGTTCTCTGTATTTCTATTATGCATATCAGAACGAAAAGGATGAATAACAGTTCACACAACCAAGACCTGTTCTATCGAATAAGAAAGTCCTCCCTGATAAGTGGAATCTGGAAAAGGTGAATGCAAGCACCAATCTAGATGGCATTATTCAGAGGGATCTCTCTTGGCTGGCTGGCATCCCTATCACTCCCATGCTGGGACACTCTCTTCCCCACACTGCTAGAGATGGGCACGAAACAGCTCACCAATGAAAGTTCATGGCAAATTTTGGCTGGTTCATGGTTTGTAAAGTTCACAAACTGAAGAACTTCCAAAAACTTCCATGAATTGTAAGTTCATGGTAGTTTGTGGCAGTTAATGAAGAGCTGAAAGCAAGGGTTTAAATGGCTTGGAGCCATTTAAACCCCTGCTTTCTGCTCTGTTCTGCTTTTGATATTCCTACACAGATGGTGTTCCTACGCACTGCCTCAACCCCTCCTGACTCTTGCTTTCCAGGAAAATGAAAAGAGACACCAAGGCACCGAAATGAGCCTTCCAGCAGCTCTTCAATGTCCAAAACGATTTTGTTCAGTTGAAGAACCTTTCTGACATTTCTGAATGAGTCATGGTTTGGGTTGAGCCTTCATTAGGAAATTTCAGGCTGCATATCCTTCAAATTCTATTCAGTTAGAATTAAGAGACATGAACTGAAGGATCATATAGTGCAGCTCTCCTTGCTTCAGACAGCAAGACAGGGAGTGAATGTTTTAACATATTTTTGACCGTAGAAAGTTTTAACATATTTTTGACCGTAGACCGTAGACCAGACAAAAATGGCAATTTTCACCAATCTCCTTTTTTGGAATTCTCTGAGCAGGTAACAAGCATGTGGGTAAGGGCGATCTGGTAGACATCACATACTTCGACTTCCTAAAGGCTTTGAAGAGGAACCTCAACAAATATTTCTGAACAAGCTTAGCATCCATGGGATAAGCAGACTGGTCCTCTCATGGCTTAAAAGTTTATTAAATGGCAAGAAGCAGACAGAAGGAATAGATGGACAGTTTTTGCAATGGAAGGAAGTGAGCAGCAGGGTCCCACAAGGATTGGTACTGTGCCCGGTGCAACTTACTTTGGGGCTCTTCTGCACACTTGATTTACTCCCATTTTCTTGACAGTCAGCCCACAAACATTGGAATTAGTCTGGGCAGGGTTCTTTTTACATATATGCCCTCTCTCTGCCTTTTCTTTGTTGTTGAGTCTGTTTATTTTCTTCTGTATGTGCCTTAAACCATCAGGATTTCCAAAGGAGGGTGCCGTTATCATTGGTGACATCATTGGTGGCTTCACAGAATGCCATGTTTTTATTTTTTGCACATGCTAATATTAATAAATCAATATCTCTGTTCATTTAAAAATAAAAAATGAAACCAGTCGTTATCAGGATGGGGGGAGTAAGGAGGAGGCTCACGTACTCAACAGATGGCACCTATGCATAAGGCAATCAAGCTTATCTTAGGCATGGATCCTGTCAGACTGCCTAAGCCTTTGTCCAACGGAACCCAAGACAAAGGATGGTGCCAGTAGAGGAATGAAGAAAAGGAAGAACATCTTCACCCAGAGCCAAGTTTCTTTGTATAGATCGGATGTTACCTTAGGTAGCAATTTGACCATCCATTGTCACCTTTTTAGATAAGTTTTGATAGCCTTAATCATCTCCACCCCAATAATTTCTCCCATTCTTTCTCTTAATGGTCATCCTGGAGCCTCCCCCTTTGGCCCATTGTTACCTGGAAGTCAGGTAACCAGGGCCAAGTCTGCTCATTGGCTAGGTATGGGCATCCAATCAGGTGCTCCCAATAAACTGGCTATCGGCTACAGCATAAGGCCAGCCCTTATGGTCATTGCGGAGCCTCCCCTTTTTCTGAGGTCATGTACCAGCTGACCACCTGTCATCTGCCCCTGTACCTCCCATTCCCTAAGGGCTCAAGGTAGTCCTTATAACCTGTGACCCAGCTCCCCACAGGTGGGCATCTAGCAGTACCCCATTCCTGCTGCTTAGATACAGCCCCAATTCTTGGCCAGTTGAGGGTCCCCTTCCGCATCGTCCTCGATGGCCACCATTGGAGCCTTCCTTGAAGACTACGATTGGTAATTATCACCCTGTTTGTCCATCCTCGTGTTACCTCTATGCATCTCTCTATTTTTATTAGGACTGTATGTGTGTTGTATATATCCATTACCTTTTATGTGTGTTCTATATTTTTCTGTAATAAATTTTTAATGGTTTTACTTAATTAGTGTCCTTGGTAAATTTAAGCAATAATTTCTGGAAGTGGAATCCTGTATACATAGATTCTAGATCCTTTTTAAGCCAAAGGTGCCCACCTGTCAATTCCCCAACCTCTTTTGAGGGCATTTTGGCTTACATATCCCTGTTCAGTCCTGGGGAGGTGTTCCAAGTTTCATAATAATTTGTAATTTCTCTCTCTACTCTGTTTTTGAAGTTCCTTTGCAGTAAAACATGAGGGAAAAGACAACTCTAAATTGGCTTCCACAGAAAGATCAAAGATAAAGCGGTATTTAACAAACTGGGGGAAAAACTGGGGCGGGGAGAACAAACCAAACCTAACAAAAAAAATAGTGAGAACTAAAGGCACAAAAAATGCATGCAGAAATCAGGGAATAAACTGAAGCAGTATGAGGCCAGAACTCATGGGGGGGGGGGGATATGTGCAAAGGCCCTTGATCATAAACTATTTCAAATTTGGGCTGAGCAGTGTAGTAGCCAAGTTTGCAAATGACACCACATTATTCAGCATGGTGAAAACCAGAACAGATTGTGAAGAGCTATAGGAGAATCTTTCTAAACTGGGTGAGTAGGCAATCATGTGGCAAATTAAATTCCTTGTGGGTGAGTGTAAGGGGATATATATGAAACAATCCTTATTTTAAATCAGGTTGATTGGGTCTAAACTACCTGAGACTGAGGTATTGGGGCTGTTGTGGAAAGGTCAATGAAAATGTCAATCCAGTATGTGGCAGTGGCAAAAAAAAAGGCAAACTCCATGCTACGGCTGAAAATTAATTATCAATAAGAAATCAATAATGGGAAAAACTTCATAGCTAACTTCTAAATATGCTAGGGGAATGGTTAACATATTAAAGATTATTATTGGCTATGGTTAGCCGATCACCACTTATGCATATTTATAAGCACACCTGTATACATCAAAGGAATTGAAAAATGATTAGACATTAAAGGTGGTAAGCTAATTGAAATGATCATCTGTCCCTAAATAAGTAAGGTGTGTTCTTGAACAGGAGAGAACATACTAAAATGGAAATATTAACTTGTTTTGCTAGGAGGTAGAAGAAGAAGATGATGATGATATTGGATTTATATCCCGCCCTCCACTGTGAAGAGTCTCACAGCGGCTCACAATCTCCTTTACTTTCCTCCCCCACAACAGACACCCTGTGAGGTGGGTGGGGCAGAGAGGGCTCTCACAGCAGCTGCCCTTTCAAGGACAACCTCTGCCAGAGCTATGGCTGACCCAAGGCCATTCCAGCAAGTGCAAATGGAGGAGTGGGGAATCAAACCCGGTTCTCCCAGATAAGAGTCCGCACACTTACCCACTACACCAAACTGGCTCAGGACAGGTAGGACAGGTAACTTTTGGTCCTGCTAAAAAAAGGATTAAAGGGACACCTCTTACGGTGGGCAGAAATTATCAAAAAGGCCATATTTGGACAGCTAGGAAGATATGGCCATATCTGATTAATATTTTCCTGTAACGGATTCCACCTCTGTATGTTAAAAGGTATAAAACTTGCTGCTATTTGAACCTTTATTTTAGGAAATAACTCTCATATCTTTCCTCCTTTATTAATGAATAAAGCACATGATTTAACCCAGGATCTGGTCGCCTCATGGCTGTCTAATTGGGCTATAGATATGGGGACCCTTAACAGACTAACACATGCTAAGAATTATTAGGGAGGGGAGGAAAAATAAAACAGCCAATATTGTAATGCCCTTGTAGAAAGCTATAGTGAAGTCTCATTTGGAACATTATGCGCTCTTCTGGTCTCTGTATCTCAAAAAAGACATTGCAGTAAGAGGAAGATTCCACTGATCTCTGAGTTGACACTGAATTTTCTTAAAGCAAAAAGTGAAGTACTGGGGGAAAAGAACAAAGGAAGACAACCAAGATGATTAGAGGGTTGGAGCATCTTTCCTATGAGGAAAGGCTGGAAAGTTTGGGCCTTTCCAGCCCAGAAAATAAGCTAAGGGGAGACATGATAGAGGTTTAAAAAACTATGCACGGAGGGGAGAGAAGGTGGATAGAGGGACCTGTTTCTTTCCGTCCCATAATACTAGAACTTAGGAGAACCCAATGGAATTGTTGTAAAAAAGGTTCAGAAGAGACAAAAGGAAATATTTCTTTACTCAATAAGTAATCAAACTGTGGAATTTACTGCCAGGGGAGGTAGTGATGGCCACAAGAACAGATAATTTTAAAAGAAAGTTAGTCATATTCACGTAGGAGAGCACAATCAGTTACTTAAGGGAACCTCTATATCTGGAGTCAGCAAATTTTTGAAAACTGGTGCTGAGAGGCAGAACTGAGGAAGGCCTTGTTCTCCATGCCCTGTTTCCCCTTCAGAGGAAAAATAGTGAATAAAAAAATGAATAAAGCATATGATTTAAACTTTGGTGCTGCTTGTGGGAGTTCATGGCGGCTTGTGAATGGACACATTTCCAGATAGTGGCTGGTCACTGTGTGAAACAGGGTGCTGCATTAGATGGACCACTAGTCTGATCCTTCTGTTCTTTTGAGAAAAAATGTATGCAAATATGCCTGGCTGTAGAATTTTTAATTTTACGGAGCAGAATGGATATAATTTAGTTTAGGCCCACTGGGATTAGTCAGTATTGCTATGTTGCAGATCATTGGCCAATTTTGCTAAATGACTCCTTCCCTCTTCTAAAAGCGTTCCTTGCTAATTCCCACATTTGCCTCTCCACTGGCACATTACTCTTGCACATACTTGCATATCTCCTTCCTTTTTAGGAAAAGCTGCATCATTGCAGAAACACTCTCTCATCTCTCCCCATTTCCCGAAGCCTTTTCCAATCCAACTGCCGATGCCAGCACTTTTCTGGATGTTGGTATCTGTGTTTATTTGGATGGGTCTGACAGCCCACAAGTTATTGGTGAATGAGAAGCTGACGATTGGTTTTTAATATTTGCAATGAATATAGTCTCAGTTTCACTGCCCCATAAATCTTTGGAAATGTTCATGGGAGAAGTTCCTTCCATGGACAATCTTCCACTCTCCCACCCACCCCTGATTTGCATTATTTATTCTGTCCCCTTTCTATTGCTGAGACACATTTATTAGGGGAAAAAGGAGAAAGATTGCTTGCTATAATAGCTTTTTCATGTTATGTGAGAGCCATCTGTATTATGCAGAGTCAGGTAGGACAGCTTTTTGGCTGGAGACAAGAAACATTTCTCCTCTGTCACAAATCACCTCTGGAATTTGTCAGGGTGATATATCCTCATAGAGCTGCAGTACTGTACATGTTCATTGCGCATCTGCATATTCTTCTGTAAAGCTGCATGACTGCTAAAAGCTACCATTCTACAAATTCAGACCTTGAGCTATGATTGTTAATGCGATGTGCTTTGATAGCTAATGAAATGGTAATCTGCAAGATCCATACTTTGTTTCTTGTTAAACAGGAAGAATAAACCGGTAGAGCCCCCCCCCCCAAAAAAAACCCCGGAATGGACTAACTAGGGCACAACATTCCTCTTCTTTACCTTCACAGTCAATGTCTTCATTTGCTCACATTATGGTTTGATACTGTAGGCTGGAGTAATCCATGCAAATTTGCCGAACACAATGACTTCTCCCACACTGGCAAATAGGGATGGGCACAAACTGGTTCACAAAGTAAAGTTCATCATGAATTTTGGCTGGTTTATGGGTCATGAAGCAATGTTCAGGGAACGGCAACCAGCACGAACATTCCACAAACTTTGTGTTCATTGGAGTTCACGGCGGCTTGTGAATGGATACATTTCCAGACACACTGTCTCTGCTCAGTTAAACTGCTTACAAAATTCACAGCAACAGGGAGGAGCAAAATTCTCCAGCCTTGGAAACTCTAATAGGAGCCCTCTAAAGCTTAACAGGAACTGCTCTTTGGGATCAGAATGCTATACGGGGCTGGCCCTAGACTGTCTGGCACCCTAGGCAAGGCTAACTTCTGCCCCCTCCCCCCCCCCGCACTGATAACGTCACTAAGTAGGGCTGACCCTAGACTGTCTGGCACCCTAGGCAAGACTAACTTTCAGTGCTCCCTCAGCACTGATAACATCATCGAGTTTTGCCTAGAGTCTCATGGGGAGGACTCTCAGTTTGGTGCCTCCAGAAGGCTGATGCCTTAGGCAATTGCCTAGTTTGCCTCGTGGCAGGGCCAGCCCTGATGCTATATATAGATGCTTAGCTCAGCTCCACATCCTCTTCAGCTGCTAACAGAGAGGCAAGGAACTTGTTAAAAGCAGGCTAGCAGAGCAGTTCATTTATTTTCTCCTGATTATGAACTTTTCTCCCCTGCTGGAGTTTGGGTATCAGGTGGAATCAGGGCTCTGAGCCACCCCGTTTCCCTGCTCATGCAGAGTGATGGGGCTTAGCTATTGGGTGCCTTGGCTGAGAACCCACAAGCTCTTCAAGATACTAAAAGACTATATAAAATCTGCAATAATTTAAGTTCAAATGTACTGCTTACTTCACATCAGAACTAGGGAACATCACATCAGAACTAAGAGGATGTCAGCATGGTTCACAGCAGAATCAAGGAAGCTGGCTGTCTTTCTTTAAAAAATAGAACTACTGCCTCAATGAGGCATACAAGAATAATGGACTCTTGCAAGACAAATGTAAATTGATAGCAAGGCATACCCATTGCCATACCCGTGACCCTCAGTTTTGTGGGTTTTGTCTCTGCCTCTTTTTATCCTGAGTTTGCAACCAGCCAGGCTGTTGCTCCACTCAGAGCTCTAATTTGGAGTCATTTTACAGAACAAAAGGGATGTTGGCAGAGCTGAAATACCCAACCTGCGTGCATGACAGCCATGGTGGCACCACGGCCAGCCTACCAGGTGCATGATCCCAGAGAGAGAAGTACTCTGGCACAATGGAAGCCAAGATGGAAATCTGACTCAGTCATGCACTGAAGCCTCTTAGAGACTTTGATGACATTACCATTTAATTAATAAATGTGCTAAGTTTTATCTGTACCATTTGCTTTCATATACTTTCTGGTTATATAACTAAAATTGCCCCTACCATATCCATTCCAGGCTTTCCCTCCTTTTCTTATTTGGAGAAGTTGCCCTCTCTGTGGCTGATTCTCTTGCTTTTCCATGGACTCCCACACTGGGATCTTTTCTCTGGGGATTTACTGGAGCTCTTGCTGGGCTCCCCACCTGGCCAGCTGTCATCAGGGAACTTTGACACTGATAACAGATAGGTAGCTTAAGCCGCCCTGGGGACAGGAGGCAGGCGGATCAAAAAAGTGCGTACACACAGGCACATTTGCCTTTTGCCCCAGCCTGCACATAGCCCATCTGGGACCAGATTTAAGCTGCCTCAGAAAGGCACCACTGTCAAAGTGGTACCTAAATTTTGAGGCACCTTCAAGACACTTCTTTGGCCATTTGGATGGCTGGGAAGCACCTGGGGAGTGGCCAATAAGCACACGAGAGCTCTGGAAGCTTCTCCAGGGTGCACACAGCCCATCCCTGTTCTGGGTGCAATTCTGGTCACTGCACCTCAAAAAGGATATTATAGCACTGGAAAAAGTGCAGAAAAGGGCAACTAGAATGATTAAAGGTTTGGAACACTTTTCCTATGAAAAAAGGTTAAAACGCTTGGAGCTCTTTAGCTTGGAGAAACGTCAACTGCGGGGTGACATGATAGAGGTTTACAAGATAATGCATGGGATGGAGAAAGTAGAGAAAGAAGTACTTTTCTCCCTTTTTCTCACAATACAAGAACTCGTGGGCATTCGATGAAATTGCTGAGCAGTCAGGTTAAAACAGATAAAAGGAAGTACTTCTTCACCCAAAGGGTGATTAACATGTGGAATTCACTGCCACAGGAGGTGGTGGTGGCTACAAGCATAGACAGCTTCAAGTGGGGGTTAGATACAAATATGGAGCAGAGGTCCATCAGTGGCTATTAGCCACAGTTTGTATATATATGTGTGTATATGTGTGTATATATGTGTGTATATATATATATATATATATAACTTTTTTGGCCACTGTGTGACACAGAGTATTGGACTGGATGGGCCACTGTCCCGATCCAACATGGCTTCTCTTATGTTCTTATCTATTTTCACCTTTTTTCCAAGAAGTCAGCATCACCTAGATGACAAAATAGGGAAAAGAAAAGAAAAACCAAACGGTTGCCTCTCATGCTGGAGCCGAGAGAACTCTGCAGGAAGGGAAAGGATGCCCTCCATCCTGTTAGAGAGGCTTTTGTGGGGAGGCTCCACCCTCTCTCCTCTTGACACCAAATGCTTAAACACAAACTTAATTTATATATTCCCAGCTACCTATTTGACATTTCTGTTTAATGAATTTCAAAAACAATAATTATATTACGTTATAACACACACACCCTGAATCAATGCCACACTCCTCTCCAACCTCCCCTTCCCCTCCATCCTGGACTACTGACATGTAATTTTTTTTTCCCTAGCAAAAATAGTGATAGAGCACTAATGGAGACCTGATCGGTGCTGCCCCTATCTTTCAAAAGTTTAAGTTGTTGCAAAACCATACTCCATTACTGCTCTCCCTCCCTCATTGGCTGTGTCCTCCATCACTTTTTTAAAAATTAACATTATTAACTGTACTGGTAATAGTGTGATAGCAGAAGGAGTGCTAATGAATAGTATGGTTTTAGTACTTGGCTTTTCATTTGGCTAAGCTGAAGAGTTTCCTTGGAGGAGGTGCACAAGTTAGCCCACACCGAGCCTTTTCTTCTCTTTTCCATTATCTATTGATCTAGCACTGTGTTGCAATGTTTCTTAATACTGTTTGTATACTGGGTTGTTTGTGTTTATTGCTATTATGTGAAATGGTTTTTATTCACGTTATTACTTCAAATGGCAATGGTTGATGCATATTCAGGAGCCATCTTGTTTCTGAAACACCAGCATTCTGTTCTCTGAAGGATGATTTGGGATGACAATGGCAAACCACCCTGTAAAAAGTCTGCCAAGAAAATGTCGTGATGTGATGTCATCCCATGGGTTGGTAACGACTCAGTGCTTGCACAGGGGACTAAAAAAGGTAAAGGTAGTCCCCTGTGCAAGCACCAGTCATTTTCGACTCTGGGGTGATGTCGCATCACAACTTTTTCATGGCAGACTTTTTACGGAGTAGTTTGCCATTGCCTTTCCAAGTCATCTACACTTTACCTACAAGGGACTACCTTTACCTTTTAAAATTAACTATCCAATAGCAACAAGTCTGGCTGTGGGCAATAACTTTGAATATGAGGAAACAATGTTTTACAAGTATGGATTGGCATGGATTGGCTCACAAACTAAAATTTGTGACGAATTTTGGCTGGTTCATGGTTTATGAAGTAAAGTTTGTAGCAGGTCAACCAGCAAGAATATTTCACAAACTTTCAAGGGGTTCATCTCTTGTATACCTCCTCCCAGAAACACAGCTATTGACAAGAGTAAAAAACCCCAAAAACTATTTATGGCATTGACCCCCTAAAAAAAAAGTCAGAAGCAGCTAGTCCAGTCCCAAGTGCTGCTTGATGGTGTCCACAACATGGCTCAACCTGGCAACCTTCCATTCCACTTTTTTGAGCCTTTTGTGAGCTGCAGTCTGCCTTTGATCCATGGATTTTACTGTTCGGGGGGGGGGTGGATAATAGTGGTTATGTGGCTGTAAGTTAAATGTCTTTGATGCAAACATGACAATTGCTTTACTCATATATATCCTTGCAGAGTTTCTCCAGGGACTGGATTGCACAAGAGATGACCTCTAGGCCCCTGCCTGCTGTTCCTTTTTGGCCTGGGGTGGGGAAGGTAGAGGGCACAGGTGGTGGGTCTTCTCCTAGCAGGGGAATCCCTCATTGCCCAAGAAAACCCTACATAAGGAAAAGACAATGGTTTTTAGAACAATGCTCAGGTTGGGAGGGAAGACCAGGGTATGTTGCTGCTTCAGCAGAAATAGCTGTGTGTTTCCTAACCATCACTTTCATTAGAAAAGGAGTGCTGGCATTGCCCTCCATGCTACAGGAGAAGATGTGCTTTGGATACAATACAGTGTTCTAGATCCAGGTGGCTTCTTTTCCTTCTCCTTTCCCTCCTCTGTCTTTCTCCCTCCCCTTTGCCTACTCTTGGGCTGTTTTCTTCTTGGGCTCCTAACTTGGCACTTGGCAGTATGTTGCTCTTGGAGGAATAGAATCATAGAGTTGGAAGGGACCTCAAGGGTCATCTAGTCCAATCCCCTGCACAATGCAGGAAACTCTCCCTAAATTCACAGGATCTTCATTGCTGTCAGATGGCCATCCAGCCTCTGTTTAAAAACCTCCAAGGAAGGAGAGCCCACCACCTCCCGAGGAAGCCTGTTCCACTGAGGAATCGCTCTAACGGTCAGGAAATTCTTCCTAATGTTGAGCCGGAAACTCTTTTGATTTAATTTCACCCATTGGTTCTGGTCCTACCTTCTGGGGTCACAGAAAACAATTCTGCACCATCCTCTATATGACAGCCCTTCAAGTCTTTAAGATGATGATCATATCACCTCTCAGCCATCTTCTCTCCAGGCTAAACATGCCCAGCTCCTTCAACCTTTCCTCACAGGACTTGGTGTCCAGACCCCTCACCATCTTTGTCGCCCTCCTCTGGACCCGTTCCAGCTTGTCGATTTCCTTTTTAAAATAAACAAGAATGCCTTCAGTAATCTGATATCCACAAGCAAGATTTGAGTCACAATCTCAGAACAGAACTCAGTTGAGCATAGCAACATAACACATAGGGAAAGAAAAGGGAAAGTTTGGGGGATTGTTAGCCTTATAAGTTAGTCAGCCTTATCCACATCACAGGCAGGGGGCATTTATGATTGCCAGCATACATAGCTAAGTAAAGCATGGCCCTCTGAGTGGGTTGGGTTTGGGTAGGTGAGGGAACAAAGCAGGGTACAAGACCACAGTATCTACCTTTCAAAGCACAGAAAAGGCAACAAGGGGGCTTATCAGGCATAGAGCGATAACCTGCAGTGTCACTATCAGTAATTCCTCTTGCTCTATCACACTTTGTCAACCATTCCCAAAATCAGAATCTAAATGGAGATTCTCTGGTCACAAAATAGCTACCAGAAAATGTACAAATCAAAGAATCCCCCACCAGTGACCCCTTTTAAAAAACCATCCTGCCCACTATGTAGGAAGGATCAGACCAATCGTGTGAAGGGAGAAAGGATTTCCTTTAGTTTTACATGCTGCATCGCTATTGTGCATGGGCAGAGAACTGATGACACCAGTGATTGCACTGGACTGGTCTCTTCATATTCCATCACTGTATCACTATACAAATGCACAAAAAATTAAAAAGGGGGGTTGATGTTATGTGCCACTGGCTTTGCTACCAGTGACAACAGCACCCTTGTTGGATATTTCTGATTATCTAGCCACATATGGAAGAAATAAACTGACTCTACAGCAGAAGTAATTGAGAGAAAGGGCCAATGTGTGGAATGACTGTTCTGAAGCTGATTCTGATAATTGCAGATTGAACGCCAAGAAAACCAGGAGTAAGTTGAACATGTGGTAAAGCCATTTGTTGGGGAAGTCAAACTCAGCTTGAATGGATCTGCTTTGGCACCAGGACTGTGGGATTGATTTGTGCTGCTTGTCCCTTAGTGAAGTGATGATGTCTAATCCTCCAGGGAACAGAACGTTCACATTCAGCTGACCTAGTTTTATGGGGTGGGGGGCATTAATTTTAATTTATGTAAAATGCTATGAATTGGGAAGCAAGCAGAGAGGCAATGCATTCCCTTCTCACTGGAAGTAAAGCCCAACTTTTTAAAATAAGGCTTCTGGAAATGCAAAAGCACTTAAAGTATAGTTCATTCATGTAAATCTACTTACTGATTCCTCTGCTCCTCTTCAGCTGCTTGAGGCTGTGATTTTCTTAAAATTTCCATCAGCTTGACACCTCTTTGACTGCTAGATACCCTCTCCATTCCTCTAGATTTAAGGGCAGAATGTGTGTTCTTGTGGAAAGGATCCAGCAGAATCTCATCTGTTTATAAACGAAGGGTTTCCATTTCGTGTTACAATTACTGAAGTTAGGTAGGATCTCCTTTCTTTGCCCTATGACGTAAATGGAATTAATTCATAGGGCTCTTTTTGTAGCAGGAACTCCTTTGCATCTTAGGCCACATCACCCTGATGTAGCCAGTCCTCCAAGAACTTACAGGGCTCTTAGTAAAGGGCCTACTGTAAGCTCTAGGAGGATTGGCTACATCAGGGGTATGTGGCCTAATATGCAAACGAGTTCCTGCTACAAAAAAAGCCCTGCATAAAGCAGGCTAGAGATCTCTCTTGCACAGCAGAACCAGAGAAGAAAAATATTGTCATTTAAATGATTAGGTCATTTCCCCTAACAATTGGACACTTTCTAGAAAGGGCAAGATAAGATTCCCAAAATCATGGACATTTTATAATTTAGGTTCAACATGGCTATCATTCAATCTGAGTCAGATTGGAAAAGGCTTCACAATGTAGCTTTGTGATTCATGGATCTGCTATGGAGTTAGCCATGCATATGATCGTGTTTTTCTCTTGTATGTTCTTTGCACTTTCAGCATTGCCTGACTTAGCATTCCCAACGGAGAACACATAGTTATGCAGTATTAACAGACTGGGCAAGCAGATTATACAGGGCGGCCGCCTTGTGGTCCGGTTCTTGTTTTCTGGTTGAGAAACAGGCAGAAAATACCTAAAGCTTTCAGGTGTGTTGTCTATTTTTTGTATTTCAGTATTCTTGACCTCTAAATATAAGCACTGTCCTGTGCAAGCATGCTTTTGTCGGGGGTGGGGGGAGACACATAACTCTTTATGCTAACAGATCATTGGTATATCTTGTTCAGTGCTTTCCATGGCTTTTTTTTAAAAGCAGGAACGCACAGGAACGTAGTTCCAGCTGGCTTGGTGCCAGTGTGTGTGGCTTAATATGCAAACGAATCCTGCTCTGCGAAACAATGGTGATGTCAGGGGATGTGGCCTAAAATGCAAATGAGTTCCTGCTGGGCTTTTTCTACAAAAAAAAAAAAAGCCCCAGTGCTCTCTACTTTAATTGTCAGGTGTATTTAAAATCTCATGGAAAAGTATGTCTTTCCCAGCACCTGTAAGCAGAGCTCCTTCACTGTAGACAGGAAGGACAGAACCCAGGGCCTTCTACATGTGCTGCCCTGGCAAGCCACAGGCTATCCTCCCTCCATTTTCAGGGGTCCTTGTGTTTTAATCCCCTGTCCCACCCTGGTTGAACTAAGAAACAAAAGTGCACAAAGCCACTTAGGGCACTGGAACAAATACCCATGCTATGAGAAGCATCCTTAAGAAATAACTTTAATGGAAAATTTGCCTCAGGCTTCCTAGATCAAGGCTTTAGAGCCAGAAGAGAAGTTTGGACTTTGAATAACTCCCACAGAGACTCTTCACATCACGGTTCATTATTGGAAGGTGCTGAACAAAATAAATAAAACAAAGCCAAAAACTCCCTCTACTGGTAGCAGATATGATTCATCATTCACTTCATATAGTTGATGAGGCTCTTTTAAGTATGTACATTTCTTACAAATGCTGCTGCTGGAAGGAGGAAACAGTATAGGCTCCCACTGTGATAGCCACAAGGAACAGTTTACAAATGGGTAGAACAGCATTTACACACCCACACTCCCATGCTGCTCACAGCTGCTGTTGCCCCCCCCCAACCCAGTTCCTCCCTCTTTTCCCATCAGGCCTGCGCAGAAGCATAGGCATGATGGTCATCCCATGAGTACCTCCTTTAGCCTAGAACATTCCTTCCCTTTCCCTTGCTTTCTTTTTTTCTACTGACCTGCACTGTATGAATTGTGCTTGGAATGAACCCAATGTTTAATAGGGCCCCTCTTTCCATATGGGCAAAAATCCCCATGTGGAAGCAGCCGAACCTAATATGTACTGTAGTTCTTTGAAGGTGTAGGTATTTAACAAAAGCATTCTCAGCACTCCCCACCAGGCTCGTACCTATAGGTGCCCCAGGGGGCCCCAGGCCCATCCTTTCAACTCCCTCTTCCAACTGTATGGCTCCTCTATTGGAAGGCCCCCTTTGCTCACCACTCTGAACAAGTAGTAGCATTGCTGCTGGTCTTTTCACTTTTCCCCTCTCCCCTTTCCTAACACAGCTTGCAGAGCAAAGGGGCGGGGGGGGGGGGAGTTAGCTTGTGCAACTCAAGGCAGCTTACAGTGCTGAGAGCCCAAGGCCACCAACCGGGTGCCCCCCAGCCCCTCCAAACAATAAATCCTGCTGTGGGCCCCACCAAACATGAAATCCTGTATACAGCCCTGCTCCGCACTAAAATATGACTCTCACCTCTTTGAGAGAGCCATGATAAAGCAGTATGAAATCAATATATGTTTGTACTGCAGAAATGCTCCAAATGCACACTGAATCGGAATGTGAACTCCTTGCCCCCCCCCCCCGCCCAATCGTTAAATTTGGAAAGAGTGATTCCTTGTATATGTCTCTTCCCACATGGAGCGTTAAATCCAACGACACAGTCGATGCTAAATTTATGAGTGCCTCCACAATGCAACACATTATATAATGTTTTTGCTTTCGTATTTAGGTAAAACTGTGCAGTTACATACTTTATTGGCAATGTCCACATCCACCACCATGGACTCTCTATCTGCCTGAACCACATAGGCAGAAAACCTTATCTGGGGCAGTCTAGGAGTGCTACAAAGGAGATGGCAACCACATGTATGGAGGTAGTATTTAATGCGGCTGTAATGACAACCTGATTATAAACCATGTTTTAATCTGTTGTATGGTAGCTGTCAAAGTAAGAATTGCAGTTAGGCATTGTGATGTGTGAGCACTGCTTGGATCAATTTCAGATTGGTTTGTGCCTCTTCCCTGAGCTGGTTCTCTCTCTCTCAGAATACCATCACAGTGGGCCAGGCCACTGTCTCTCAGCTTAACCCATTTTACAGGGTTGTTGTGAGGATAAATGAGAAGATAGGAGAACCATGTATGCAGTTCTGGGTTTCCTGGAGGAAAACGAAATAGATCAGGGGTGGCCAACGATAGCTCTCCAGATGCTTTTTGCCTACAACTCCCATCAGCCCCAGCCAGCATGGCCAATGGCTGGAGCTGATGGGAGTTGTAGGCAAAAAGCATCTGGAGAGCTACCGTTGGCCACCCCTGAAATAGATAAAACAGGTTCAATACAAATGTACTCAATATGGTTTTTACAGTGCACCCTAGTGGTGTATCATTTTCATATTGTCAAAGAATTAGATGTATGATTTTCAAACTAAATAGAACTATGCCAGACAGAAAAAAAAGTTTTCTCTAGTCCTTTTTATTTTTTGAGGAAGAAAACAAAGTGGATCAGTTCACATAAGGGCTGTGCTTCTTAAAGGGGACCAGTTCACATAATCAGAGCTGCCAAAAGCCATCATGGCTCCCTGGACAAGGATCCATCTTATCCCCACACCACCAGGGGTAGAATTCTAGCAGGAGCTCCTTTGCATACACCCCTGATGTAGCCAATCCTCCAAGATCGTACAAGGCTCTTTTTTGTAAGCTCTTGAAGGACTGGCTACGTCAAAGGTGTGTGGCCTAATATGCAAAGGAGCTCCTGCTAGAATTCCACCCCTGCCCACCACCATGTGAACAGGATCAAAACCAAACACTATTGGCTTGCTTTTACTATCTATGAACAGAATAATAATTGTTCACAAGGTTAGAAATTTTAAAGGAAAATGACTATTATGTTTTTACTCTACTTATTTACACAGTGCACATTGCAAACAACCATCAACTACCACAGGTCACGATTAAAGGGGAAGAGACAAACTTGAAGAACTCTAGCTTCTTCCTCAAAAAGTATCTCTTCTCTAAAACAAAGAATGACTCCTCATTTCCTCCACTTCCAGGAGCAGGAGCTTTAGAACAGCCCAGGAGATATCTCTTCTGGGACCACAGGGAGCACTCTTTTGGAGTACCTGCACTAACAAACATAAACAACAGAAAAATGACAGTGTGCATTCCCGGAGGTGGGGGGGAGAGCAATCAAATTGAGCAATCAGAATCAGCAAGACTCCCCAGCCAAGGGGATTTGTCTGAACACTGCCATGCTCTATACATTGAAAGTAAGTGAGACATAGGTTACCACTGGGAATAAACCCCATTAGAATATAGTGAGGCACATCAAAGCAAAGATGCTTAATAGAGGAAGGGATATAGGGGATACATAAAAAGTGTTGGCCAAGGCAACGTCTGGTGTACAAATAGGGGCATCAAGAAGACAATTATATAGGATAGTGAGGTCAGCACCTTCTCTTCTGATGTGTCATTCCTTGTCTGTCTCCAGATTGCTACTCTTAAGGCAATTTCCTTCATCTCAGAAGTGCTACATTCTCTCTCTCTGTCTCTCTCTCTCACACACAAACACACGGAGTCGGGAAGCTAAGTCTCTCTTTTTTACTATCAAGTACTTTCGTTCCTTAAAAAAACTTTACAGGGCTTTTTTTTTATAAAATACCCAGCAGGAACTTATTTGCATATTAGGCTACACCCCCAACATCTGTTGTTCACTAGGGGCGTTTTCGCACTGACCTTAATCGGCAGTGACGCCCCTCTTCACCACGCAGGATCTGCGCGGATTTCGCACCAATTGCCGCGGAGCACCCGGAAGAGCCGCAAAGTCCCGCGGCTTTTGCGGCACAAATGGAAACTGGTTTTTGGCGGTTTCCATTTGCGCCGCAAAAGCCGTGGGACTTTGCGGCTCTTCCGGGTGCTCCGCAGCAATTGGTGCGAAATCTGCGCAGATCCTGCGCGGTGAAGAGGGGCGTCGCTGCTGATTAAGGTCAGTGTGAAAACGCCCTAGGTAAGTGAACAAAGCTGCTCAAAAAAAGCCCTGAACCTTTATCTAGTCTTTAGTTAGGATGTGCACCATTGCTGCATTATTTACTCTGCCAACAGAAAGTTCATCATATCCTCTATGGGAAAGAGTCCTGCATTTACACTAACTTTAGAAAGCAACTCTAGACCCTGAATACTGAAATCCAACAGGCTCCAACTCTCCTTCATTTCCCCTCTCCTCCTCCTGCCGCAGCCTTAAACAGAAGGAAGAAAGCAGGAGATGCTCTCCCATCCAGAGTGTAAGATTTCTGCTTTAAAAAAATATTTTTTAAAAAAATCAAACTTCCCTATTCCTAGGCCTTGCTCCAGATTCTGTCCTTGTTTACCCAAAGTGCAATGACCATGGGATTAACTTGCATGTAAATATAAACAGGAGGACTGCAGCCTTAAATTCCCTCCCTCACTTCTCAATTCCCCCACTCCATAATCCAACCTACATTCATCCCTTTCCACTCACTAGCAAAAACCCCAACCACAATGCAATTATCCCAGCCTAGAGCTAGGGTTTGCCAACTTTTTTCTTATTAGCTCCTGTTCCTGTGCCTCAGCAGCTTGAACTGCAGGAATGAGCCAGTAATAAGTGTTTGCTTTGTTTTGTTAAAGGGTTGCCAGCGCTGGGTGAGGAAATATCTGGAGATTTTGTGGGCAGAGCCTGGTAGGGTTGCCAAGTCCAATTCAAGAAATATCTGGGGACTTTGGGTGTGGAGCCAGGAGACATTGGGGGTGGAGCCAGGAGCAAGGTTGTGACAAGCACAATTCAACTCCAAAGGGAGTTCTGGCCATCACATTTAAAGGGACCGCACACCTTTTCAATGCCTTCCCTCCAATGGAAATAATGAAGGATAGGGGCACCTTCTTTTGGGGCTCATAGAATTGGACCCCCTGGTCCAATCCTTTTGAGACTTGGAGGGTGTTTTGAGGAGAGGCACCAGATGCTATGTGGTAACTTTGGTGTCTCTACCTCAAAAAGCAGTCACCCCAGATACCTGCAGATCAATTTTCCATTATACTCTATGGGAATGGGTCTCCATAGGGAATAATGGAGTGTCTAGCAGACATTTCCCTCCCCTCCCTCTGCTTTCTGGTGACCCTGAAGTGGGGGGAGGGCCTCCAAATCAGGGGATCCCCTGCCCCCACCTGATGATTGGCAACCCTAGAGCCTGGGGCGGGTGGGGTTTAGGGAGGGGGTACAAGACCACCTTCCAAAGCAGCCATTTTCTCCTGGGGAAGTGATCTCTGTTGTATTTTCTCCATTCCTAATTCCAGGGAGTTTGTTTATATATTCACTTTGTTTATAGCTCTCCTTTTCCCCAGTAGGGGACCCAAAGCTGTTATCCTCTGTTTTATCCTCACAAGAACCCTGTAAAGTAGGTTTTATTGTGAGTGTGACTGGCCCAAGGTCACCCAGTAAGCATCCATGGAAGAGTAGGGACGCAAACCTGGGTCTCCTAAATCATAGAGCATTACAGGCTCTTCCTCACATGTGTTATCCTCTTAGCAACCCCGTGGTTAGACTGAGAACTGGTCCAAGGTCCTCCGAGCATCATGGCTAAGTGAGGATTTGAGCCCGAGATGGGGGGCATAGTGACAAGAGCATGGCTCTGCTCACATTAGATTACATACATTCTATTCCGCTTGAACGCACTGAAAAAGTTCCTGTCACATGTGGCAGTTGGTTTAAGAGTATGCATTAGTTTAGGAAATATATATTATGCATTAGTTTAGGGACTATATACATGCACAAAATAATATATACATTATCTTGCCCTTCCTTCAGGGAGCTTATCTACCTCATTCCATTTTATCCTCAACCCCGTGAAGCAGGTCAGGTTTTGAGCGTGTGTGATTGGCCTAAGGTCACTGAGCAAGCCTCCGTGGCAGTAAGGATCAGACCCAGGGTCTTCCAAGTCCGAATCTGACACTCTCCCAACTACACCATGCTGGGTCTGTGTATTTGTGAATTTGAAAAGGTTTGCTTTGCAAAGTTTCTTCTTGTCCCTAGCTCTATGGCTCATACAACTCTTTGTATCAGCATCAAATATCCTTTTGTTATCCCTCTGATAGAAAGTGCAAAATGACCTCAGAGGGTATAATTACAAGAGTCAGTCACTAGAGGGAGTCCTGAATATAGATATGCAAGCAGTTAGTAGTCTTTTTGTTGTTGCCAGAGGCACTGGTCCTCAGCTGCTTAATTATGTACAAGTTCAAGTTCCAACAGAGAGATGTCCTCCTCTACAAAGTTATCTGTTAGGTCTGTAGTAACCCAGTGGCACACAAACGTGTGGGACCTGGCATGCTATCTTTGTTGCAACACCTTTAAAAAGTGTAGCCTGAAGATTCGAAAAGGTTTAAGCTTCAGCTCCTCAGGTGCCATGATCCTGACCTGAATTGGATCCACACATACCTGGGAATAGAACACTCTCCACACTTCAGGTCAACAGGACATGGAGCTGTCATGGGGACGACTTGTGCAGGTAGGCCCTGAATATCTGTTTAGAAATTGCACCATTTCACCACATCCAGCAACTGAGCACAAAGGATTCCAGTTGACCCTTGCTGTATATCTGGCCAGCAGGAAGCAACATCATTACAATGACGTTTGCTTTGGTCTGATGCACAGCATGATGCAGGTCAGGCACAACCTCTTCTGCTTTATTTTCTGATGGAGGTAAACTTGCAGGGATGGCAAATTATACAGCAAAGAAGAATCAGCCATAACATTGATTGCCACTGGGCAGAAGGGTTTCATTGAATGAACATCTGAGATCTGTGTATTGTACGTAAGTTTCACAAAAATAACTATGAAGTTACCTGGTCTAAAGTGTTACTTTTACATCCTATTTTCCCCCACATATGATCAGAAGGGGCATTTGATAATATTCCATACTTCACAGGGGGTAGTGGTTTAAGGACAAAAGTGTTGTCAAACATGGCCAGCTATATATTTCCCTTCCCACACAGGGCCATAGCTGCTAGAACACATGTAAAGAAGTGTGAACAGCATATGGTTCAATTAAGTTGATTCCAGACAGACAAAAGGAGAGGGTGGACTGAGAAGAAGAGCACTGCTACCTGCTGCAACATCAAAGTTGTGATTTTTATTGCTCTTTCTGTCTCAGGTATAAACCTTGGGCAAGGCCAAAGGGATGAGCAGCTGGATACAAGTTGAAGGGCAAAACTCAAAGGACTCTTAGCCCTTTGCCTGTGACTCATGCATATCTTGTGGCCTGGAGAAGCTGGATCAGTGGATTCAGGGCCATCCCAATATACTTTGTTCATTTCTACTTTTAAAATGTATTTTTTCTTTCACTAGATTTTTATTGTTGTAAGCAGCTTTAGTTCCTTTCAGGAAGAAGAGTAGTGAATAAAATGCTCCAAGTCCTTCTTCACTGAGGGAGTAATTAAATCGTGCAATTCCGTGGATGTTGTGATGGCCACTAGCATATATGGCTTTAAAAAGGGATTAGGCTGACTCATGGAGGATAAGTCCATCAACAACTCCCAGGATGACTAAAGGGAAGCTGCTCATCTAAAGACAGTATATCTCTGAATGCCAGTGCTAGGAGAAGACATCAGGAGAAGGCCTTGGCATCTATGCCCAGTTATTGGCCCTCTAGAGCAACTGGTTGGCCACTGTGTAAAACAGGATGCTGGATTAGATGGACCACTGCTCCGATCTAGCAGGGCTCTTCTTAGGCTGTAATTCACTTTGTCCCTGATTCAGATTTTATCTTTGCTGTGAACTAATGAGGCAGCCCTAGAAAAACCTTCTTTCTCATCACTCTCCATAGGGCTGTTGCAATGGACACCAAGGATGGTAAATGATTTAAAAAACTAAAACACTATATAATTGTTAACAGCATTATTAATGACACAAAAAGGTATTTTCAAGCCAGCCAACATTAAGCTTACTGTTTCTTCTAGAAAGGTAGCTGCATTGTCCTGTTGAGTTTATTACATAAATCCCACTATTGAGTTCCACAGAATAGGTTAGCATTGGTCTAGCACAGAATCACAAGGCAAGGGCGATCCTTTCGCGCATTCCCATCATCATACATAAACCCACGTAATCCATGCCGCAAAGTGACAGATGCAGACTAAAGGGAGATGCCTTCAATCCAGCAAGGTCAGATGGAAAGGAGACTGGGGTTTTCCTATACTTTCCTTAGCTGTGGCTGCCACTTTTAAGGAAGCCACCTGCAGCAATGTGCCCATTCCCATCCCCACTCCGTCTTTTGGTAAATACTTTTCCAGGAAAAGTAGACAGATGGTTGTTTAATAGTGAAAATGTGATTTGCTTTTCTAGAGTAGTGCTGCTCTTTTGGAGAAAACCTAACCTCGCAAGAATTGAATGGACAGGGAGGAATGACTGATATAAAATTCTTGTAAGTGGTCTATATACACTTTATCTTTGCTGACAACCAAAACCACATTTTGTGTGTTATTACTGACACAGGTGTGTGAATGAACAGACACCTAAAACCTGCAAAGCTAAAGCAAGCTCAAGCTTCGCCCCGCCCATAAGTCCCCTCCACCCTGCTTTAGAGAAGCAAAAGAATCAGTTACAGCCATGATGATGGGATTTGGTCGGATCTCATTATGTGGTGCAGTGTTGGCCTTTGCACATTTCCTCAAATGGTTTAACCATAAATTTTCTGTCCATTAGGAAAACCAGTTCCTTTCTTAAAGAAACAGCTGTGTCCTGCCTGCAGCCCGCAAAAGAATGGCATTAGTCACATGCCGTCCAACACGTAGCACAATTGAAAAGTTCGCTGTATGAGACTGACAGCAGCTATTCATATCAAATCATTCCACCATCTGTCTGAATGGCAGGCTTCTGGGTAGCAACTCCCCCCCTCCCCCTGCATGTCGCCCATACCAGTCTCAAAATTTAGTTCATACCTTAAAGCACAGAGCAGAACAACCAATCCTCCCCAGCCTTCTAAACCTGCAATAGAAGGTTTTGGTTCCAGAAATCCATGTTACAACAGTTATTGCTTCCCCTGCTTCGGCGGGGAGGGCAGGATATAAATTAAAAATTATTATTATTATTATTATTATTATTATTATTATTATACATATATTATACCTCTTGTTTTATGGGGGGAAAGGAGTCTTTTAGATGAATCTGATCCCTTTGGAAATATGTGAAATTCCTTTGAGAAATTTCTCAAATATTATCTTTGGCTTTCCACAATTTTCTCAACTTCACCTGAAAAGATGCCTCCATTTTCACTTTTTGCTTTAAGAGAAATTCAGTATCAACTCAGAGATCAGCAGAATCAATCTTCCTCTTACATTCCTTATTCTGTCATCTGAATTCCTCAGAGGAGTTTTGTTTAAGAAGGACCCACCCCAAAATTAGTTCTGCATATTGCTTAAGTTGAAATTTCAGTATCTGCCTCTAGAGATTGAAAGTGAGAGGGCCAGGTACACATCCCCGGGCAGGTTGTTCCTTAATTATGGGGCTGCCACTGAAAAGATCCTCACACATGTACTCACCAAACGAGCATCTTTAATTGGTGGGATAGTCAGGAGGGCGTCTCCTTCCATCCTTAATTCCCCAGGGCAGAAACATATGGGAATTTTTTAGAAACACTCCTCAGAGTTAAACTTAGAAGATATGAACATGTCCCCTATTGGGTTAAACTTAGAAGATTTGAAAATGTCTCCTATTGTTCACATTTTAGTACACTCCTTAATCCTAAAAGTACATATGTGTACACAGTTTCTTTATTTTGTATAGAGATGACTGAAACCAGATTGCATTTAAATCAGGGATTTTTTTTTTAAAGACCCTACTATCAGTCTACACAGGAGACCCTTTCATTTCTCTCTTCTTTCTCCCCTGTCCACTATGGAGGTTTGCTGCATTTCTAAAGCATTAGAGCTATCTGCTCTTGTGAAATAGCCCCTTCCCTTCAAACCTTTGCATACCAAAACTCTCAGGAAGCCAGCTGTCAGAGGAGAGACATGTCAGATATGAAGTGACTCTACAGCTGGTCCCTGTCTGCATGCTGGGAAGGCATGTGGAGACATTTTCCCCCCATTGCTGTATGACTTTGACAGTCTCACAGTTAAAATGATGTATCATTCTTATGCCTTTCCCCAGTGGACACTTCAAAGTGCATTAGAAACTCTAAGAGGAGTGCCCTATTGTTAATTGTTCCTTTCAGATGTACACTGAGATAAACACGGCTAAAGCAGAGAGGAACAAAAGGGTTCCGGTGGCCTCTCTGGGGAAACCCCTGTGCAGCCCAACCTGAGTCTGACCTTGAAAGGGTTTCCTTTGTTCAGAAAACTCTGCTCCTCACTCCATCGCTCTATTGTCATCCAACGGCAGGGGGACAGGGACACCAAAGGAGGGAATGTCAGGGCAACGTCCAAAACTACTCTCTGCAGCAGCATGGAGCATTTTGCTGGTGGTTTTAAAGCCTCATAGGGAATACACTGCAGCCTCTAAAAAATGCTAGTAGGAATACAGGATGACAATGTCATTTGGAAGGCATCTCTTTTGGTGGCTTTTTCGCATTATCTACTGCACAAAAAGTTGGCACAAGCATACCACTTACTGGGATCTGTCACCCAATGTTCCTCTTTAGGAAGGAGGTGGGTGGCACAAAAACTTGTACCTCATAAATAGATCCCTCGCTGAGGGGCATTTCCCGGCGCCCCTGAAAGAGGCGCTGGTTCGCCCTCTCCTAAAAAAATGTACAGCAGACCCGGCCGAATTGGCGAATTACCGACCGGTGTCTAATTTACCATTTTTAGGTAAAATCATTGAGAGGGCAGTGGCATTGCAGCTACAGAGGTTCCTAGATGACACTTCCATCCTTGACCCATGTCAGTCTGGTTTCCGGCCGGGCCATGGGACGGAGACGGTGCTGGTCGCATTGGCAGATTACCTCCAGCGGCAACTGGATCGCGGCGGCGTTGCGGTACTGATGTTATTAGACCTGTCGGCGGCATTTGATACAGTCGACCATCAGTTGCTAAGACGTCACCTCTCCGACATTGGGGTTAGGGGGTTAGCCTTGCAATGGCTCTCCTTCTTCCTCTCAGGCCGGGGACAAAGGGTGGCCATTGGGGGCGAGCGGTCCCGGAGACACACACTAGATTGTGGTGTGCCTCAGGGGGCAGTTCTTTTCCCAATGTTATTCAACATCTACATGCGCCCCCTTGCCCAGATTGCCCGGAGGTTCGGGCTGGGTTGCCATCAATACACAGATGACACCCAGCTCTATCTGCTAATAGACGGCCGGCCCGACTCCGCCCTAAGGAACCTGGATCGGGCTCTACAGGCGGTTGCGACGTGGCTCAAGTTGAGTGGGCTGAAGCTGAACCCAGCGAAGACAGAGGTCCTTTGTGTGGGCCGCGGCGCTCTAGGAGGGGAAATAGCTCTCCCAGCTCTCGATGGCGCGCTATTGAAACCAGCGCACCAGGTAAAGAGTCTGGGTGTTTTGCTGGAGCCTTCATTATCAATGGAGGCCCAGATAGCAGCCACTGCCAAGTCAGCCTTCTTCCATCTGAGGCGGGCAAGGCAGTTGGCCCCCTACCTGGAGCGTCGCGACCTCGCAACAGTGATCCACGCAACGGTCATCTCAAGATTGGACTACTGTAATGCCCTCTACTTGGGGCTACCTTTGTGCCGGACCCGGAAACTGCAGCTGGTGCAGAACGCGGCAGCCAGGCTACTGTTAGGGCTCCCGAAATGGGAGCACATATGGCCAGGGCTGCGCGAACTGCACTGGTTACCAATTGTATACCGAGTCCAGTACAAAGTGTTGGTTATTACCTTTAAAGCCTTATATGGCCGAGGAGCAGCCTACCTGAGGGACCGTCTCTCCCCATATGAACCCCAGAGGGCACTGAGATCAGTTGGGAAAAACAAAATGATTATCCCTGGACCGAGAGAAGTCAAACTGCAAAACACCAGAGTGCGGGCCTTTTCAGCTGCGGCCCCGGTCCTATGGAATCAGCTCCCAGAGGAGGTGTGGGCCCTGCGGAATCTCGACCAATTCCGCAGGGCCTGCAAAACGGTCCTCTTTAAACAAGCGTATGCCGGCTGCTGAATTAGGACCTAGAGTAACCGTGTCTCAAGATTCTCGTCAGTATAGATACTTAAACTGGCAGGCACCAGCGTCAAAATATTATTATGCTGCCAGATTAATTTAACTCAAACTGTGAATCTTAAAATTTTTTAACTATTAACGGGTTTTTATAATGTTTAGATGTTTTTACTGTTAACTAAGTCTTATCTATTACCTATTGTTGTACATGTATAGATGTTGTTAGCCGCCCTGAGCCGCCTCGGCGGGGAGGGCGAGATACAAATAAAATTTATTTTTATTATTATTATTATTATTATTATTATTATTATTATTATTATTATTATTATTATTATTATTATTATTATTATTATTATTATTAAACTTTCCTATAATTGCTTTGGACTAAGGCTGAACCAAAATTACTATTTGCTGATTTTTGGAAGTTCCTGCAGGGATGAAAGGTGCCCCCACCTTAACTGAATTTAAAGAAACGGAATCATAAGTATTCAGTATAAAACATGATAAAATAGTATAAAACAAGATACTCCATCCCCCCTCCAGTGCTGAGCCTCCTGTTAGATCCCTCCTTTTGCACTTTGGACCCTCGACTTCCGTGCCTCTGGGCACCCCTCTGCCAGGCTTAACATCATTAGCTGCACTTGCCGTGCCTGCCCCTTGTCTTGAGTTTCCAAATCTCCACTCTCCTGCAGCACCAGATCTCCCATTGGACCCGTTGCACTTTGTGTCAAGCATGCAATTTTCAACAGAACCAGTCCTTGAGTTGAAACAAAGTATGGTTTATTGATAATCCACGTGGCTCTATTGAGCTAGGTATTGGAACTGATACAAAGTAACAGTAGAATGCGTACTTAAAGATGGCACATCAAAGGTTCTCTAAACATTGCTACAAATTCTAAACAAGCCTGCATTCACGTGTGAAAGTTCACACAGTAACTTCCTTATCTCCCCTGTGATTATTCGTCCGGGATCCATGACTAGCCTGGGAAACTGTTCCTGGAGGCCTTATCTTCAAAGAGCAAATTCCTGCATTTGTTAGTGGAAGTGAAAGAGGCACGAAAGATCTGTCTCTACATTTCTACTTTGATGTGCCCAGGTTTAATTTAGAGTTAGTAACATCTCTATAATATATTGGTTTTATTCACACAATAAAAGAGAGATTAAACAATGCCTGACACTTTGGACATTAGGATCCTACAGGAGGTAGTAGGTGGGTGCAGGGCCGGCCCTCCCGCTAGGCAAATGAGGCGGTTGCCTAGGGTGCCGGGAGTGTGGTGACGGTGGCAAATTGGGCTCCCCCACCCCCCCTCCTGGTGCCCCAGGCAAGCACCTAGTTTGCCTGCTTCCCCCGCTACCACTGCCCGCCCCCATCGCTGCCGCCACCTGCCTCTCCATTGCCTTCGCCTCCCCCCAGCTCGCGCCCCCCCTCCCCACCGCAGCTCTGCACCCCCCCTGCACATCCCCCCCCTCCAAGCCACTCCTCCTCCTCCTTCCTCCCTTCTCAGTTTGGACCCTTTCCCACCCTGTGTCATTTTCAACGCCAGAACCAGCTCTAGCGCTGCGTTCTGGCTCTTTAAAGTCCCCCCTCCCTGGCTGAACACTCGAAACGTGGCTAAAACCACACCACGGTATGGCGCACTCACCAGCTTTCAGGAAGAGTGTCCTGAAAGGGCGACCCCCGCTGCTACTGACTCCTCCCTTCCCCACTTCCTGGATGGGAGGGAGGAGTCTGTAGTAGTGGGGGTTGCCCTTTTAGGATGCTCTTCCTGCGAGCCGGTGAGCGCACCCCGCCCCTGCAGTGCGGTTTTAGCTGCGTTTCAAGTGTTCAGCTGGGGAGGGAGGGGGCTTTAAAGAGCTGGAACGTTGCGCTAGAGACAGTTTCAGCGTTGAAAATCACATGGGGGGGAAGGGTCCAAAGGGAGGGAGCAGGAGGTATGGCGGGAGGGAGGGGGGTACGGCAGGGGGAGGAGTGGGGGCGCTTGGGGGGGCGCCAGGCAGCAAGTCTGCCTAGGGCGCCATGGGGCGTTGGGCTGCCCCTGGGTGGGTGATCTCCTCTTAGGTCCGAGAATTGTCCATCTGCAGCAACGAAATCTACAATGAGGAAGATGGCAGTGCTTGCCCACCCCTCCAGCCAATCCTTACCAAATATGGAGGGCAGGTACAGGGGCACCCTGGGAAGGTGTCCAAGTTAGGTGCCTCTAGCTTGCAGGAGGGCCATTCAACACACGCCTCCTGAACCTGTGGCTGTGATATCCCCAGAAAGTATTTTCTTGGGGCACCTGCTTTGGGAGGCTGCTACTCAGTTCCCCTTAATCCAATCCTCACCAAACTTGGCAGGCAAGTAGAGGGGCATCTTGGAGAGATTTTCTGTGAATCTGATGTCTCTGACTTGCAGGAAGTCTGTTCAACAGACTCCTGAACCTGTGACTATGATTTCCCCAGAGAGCACTTTCCTGGGGGCATTTGCACTGGGGGCTGTAACTCACTCCCCCAAACCCCAATGTTCACCAAACATGGACGGCAAGAGAGGAGGGTCATCTGAAGACTCACTGCAGATTTGACATCTCTAGCCCACAGTGAAGCCATTCTACTGCATCATGTGTCATGTGTGTTGTCCGTAGTGCTCAGATGCACTTTCTGTTTGTTGTGCTTCATTTTTCTCTGTTGGTGTAGATTCACTGATGTCTACTTTCTCCAAGTTGCTTGATTTCTCTTTTTCATCAATGTAGACCACACTGCAGATCTTAACTGTTTCTGCTTCTGGGTTGAGGATTCTGTATCCTTTGCATCCAAGTGTATAGTCAACTAAAATGCCTTGGCCAGCTCTAAGTTCCATCTTGGTCTACTTTTTTTTAGGAATTTAAGTATAGGTCTTTGATCCAAACACCTCTAGATGATTCAGGTTGAGTTTGTGCCCATACCACAGTTCAATGGTGTGCTGCTGGTACCTTTAATAGGTAATCTGTTCTGCAAGTAGGTAGCAGTTTAATTGCTTCTCCCCAGAACTTGTTAGGTAGTTCTGACTCAAGGAGCATACATCTGCACGTCATTGAGAGCAATTTTTTTCCCTTTCTGCTACAGCATTCTACTCTGCAGTGTATGGGGCTGATGTTCTATTCCTTGTTCAGCCAAATAACTCTTCATTTCATGTTCTATGTATTCTTTATTATTATTATTATTAGTTTATTTATATTCTGCCCATTCCCCCATAGGGGCTCAGAGCGGAGTACAACATAAATAATAAAATCACAGTAAAATCACAACAACATGATAACAAAAATCAATTTCAATATTCAGTGCAACAAAATGGTCCATCAGATGGTGTAGCAGGACAATGCAGCAAATCAGTGCAATAGGATAGTACAGTAGGGGAGGCCAATCGATCTAGTGGATAGATGCTCATCACCTCACCCAAAGACCTGGCAGAACAGCTCCGTTTTACAGGCCCTACGAAAGGCTAACAAGCCAGGTAGGACCCAGATCTCCATAGGGAGCTGATTCCACCAAGCTGGGGCCAGGACCAAGAAGGACCTGGCTCTGGTAGAGGCAAGATGGGTATCTCTTGGGCCAGGGACAGTCAGCTTCTCAGTGTGAATTGCTAATGGCTTTTTTAAAAAAAACCTGTTACCGACCACTGCCACATGCTTTAAATGTTTCTAGCACTTGACTTTTCTCTTTAATTAGGTAGGTCACGTTATATCTTGAAAAGTCATCAATTAAAGTCAGTACATATTTATTCCTGCTAAGGGTTTGAGTTTTCATTGGTCTACAAACATCACTGTGTATCAGTTCTAGGGGCTGCTGCATCTTGCTTGTCTCATGCCTTTTGTTAAAGCTAGGTTTCACAAACCCCCTTGCTTGAAGGCAATGCATACATTTTCCTTCAATAGCACATTTGCTCGCCTGCATGCCTTTGTTAAAATATGACTTTCAAGTTCAGTAACTGCATAATTGTTTGTGTGTCCCGTAGCCAGCAGCACAGTGTTTGGTAAAGTTCGCTTTCTGCATGCAAGACTCAATCCTGATGCCAGTTGCAATTAACTGTCCCCACTGTCTGATAGAGTATTTTTCTCCAAAAGAGGTAATTGTGCCTTTCTTCATGAGTACTCTCATAGAAATAAGGTTGGTTGCCAGATGTCTCTCCACTAGGGAGTTTGCATTTTATGGTTTCTAAACCAATACCTTCTGCAATACTTAGGCTGGGTACAGATGGGCAGCTCCGTGCACATGGGAGGCATTGCAAATTGTGCCACTCCAAAATGGAGCAGAAAAATCACAATCCTGCACAAGGCACCTGTATCTTGCACAAGGGGCGCTTTGGCATGGTCGGACAGTTGTTGTGCACCCTTTGGGTCCCCCCCCCCCGCCATATATTTTAGTGGTCTTGCGCATATGTGCTTGGTGGTTATGTAAAAAAACTCACAGAACCAGATTGGCGGGTTCACGCTGCCAGTCTGCCTCACTTGCATGCCCCCATGTTCAGACACCTGGAAAAATGGGTGGAGTGCGGCAGAAGACTTTGTTACTACTTAAGAACATAAGAACATAAGAGAAGCCATGTTGGATCAGGCCAACGGCCCATCAAGTCCAACACTCTGTGTCACACAGTGGCAAAAAATGTTATATACACACATACACTGTGGCTAATAGCCACTGATGGACCTGTGCTCCATATTTTTATCTAAACCCCTCTTGAAGGTGGCTATACTTGTGGCCGCCACCACCTCCTGTGGCAGTGAATTCCACATGTTAATCACCCTTTGGGTGAAGAAGTACTTCCTTTTATCCGTTTTAACCTGTCTGCTCATACTTCCCATATGGTAGCTATTTGCACTTCCTCAGAAATGCCGGAGGATGGGGTGAGTGCAGGAGCAGGATGGGTGACAGATGTGCCTGTCTGAACTTGCTTTTTAAATCCATCTGGGGGCAGTGCCAATGTTGGCTCAAATTGGCCTTCTGAATTCAGCCTTAATGTCTCTTTCATTTCTTCATCTAACTGTTCAAAGAAATCTTTATGAGCAAACATGTGGGTAATGCATACCAAATATGACTTTTTGTGGCTCCTTGTATTAATAGAAAACATTTCTCTAATGGCAGCTGTTTGGAGTTTCTGCCCTTTTTTCCCTCTGTGAAAGGCACTGCAATTTCTCTTGTGGTCTGGTTTCCCACAGGTGACAAACAATTCTACCTTTGTTATTTACATTCAAAGCCATCTGATCAGCACATCAGACTTTTCAAATTGGCTGTGTTTGGATGCTTCTTCCAGCTGATTTATAACTTCTGTGAGAGGCAGATTGCTTTTATATTAAGTCTGAGACACTGCATTTTCATATGACTTTGGCAAGCTTATTAATAAAAACACAGTCTTGATCTTCATCAACAGTTCCCTTTGCTGAACTCCTCAACTGCTCAGTCAATCCAAGCATCTCATCCAGATGATGATGTAAATTATCCCCTTTCATCTTAATACTTAAACTTTTCTTTTATAAAGCTGGCTCTAACAAGAAATTTACATGCAGCTTTTCCAGCTCACACCGCACAGCTTTGGCTGTTGGCATCTGTATTACTCTTAACAGTTAAACCCTTGATTATGGCTCCTCTTACCTTTTCATTGTTGGAGTCCCAGGTTCTCTGCTTTGCTGGGTCATAATCTCCTGATAAAGCATTCTGGATAATGTCCTATAGCCCTGTTTCTAGAAGGTGACATTTCACTTGTTCTCTCCAAATTAGATAACTGTTCTCCATGGACCTATCTATCAAGTGCCTATGCTATGGACCACAAGAGGTTGCCATCTTTGTTCCTTTGTTCTCGCCTACTCATGCCAAGAGTCTCTGGTGATCTTTCTACCTTTAATCAGAGATTCACTTAATCTGGGCCCATAACCCCTGTGGAGGAATGCCATTTCAGCCTGTGGTTATCTGGGAGTTGGCAGGAAAAGGCCATCAAACTGGAGGCAGGCTTTGGGGCCTAGTTTCTTCCTCCTCCCCTCCTGTCTGGAAGCAGCAATCTTGAGAAAGCCTCCTAGAGAGACAGGAAGTCTTTCAGGCTGGTCTCCCAGAAGGCTGCAGGAGGGGAAACCAGTTCCTGGTTGGGAACTGGGTTTTATATTATTGGTTTTTGGTAGGAAGCAGGCAGTTTTTGATTGGAGTCTTGGAGACTGGTGAGTCAGTTCTGGATGGTATGGTCAGGGCCAGTTGTATAGTGGGCAAAGGAGCGTTTTTCCCTAGTTTGATTTAGTTCTTCTGTTCACAATTTTATAATGCCTGTATATAGTTGTAAATTTTAAATAAATGTTTTGTCTTTTTAAAAGGTAATCCCTCTATACCACATAGTTTCCCCAACCACCTTAGACCATGCTACTGCAAGAGGGGAGTCCAGGGAAGGGGGAAGACATATGGTTGGCAAGGGTGCCAATCCTCCAGGAGTCTCCCAAAGAACTTTGGTCTCTGTCATAACCAGGTGCTGGGTTGGCAGAGGACCTTGAGGCCAGGCCTCAGAACTGGCAAGGGGGATTGGGAGTCCTGTTCCTCTCAGTCAGGAACCCCTAAATTGAGCAGATGGCGGCAGCGTGCCCTAGTGGTGAGAAGAAGATAAGCTCCCTTCAGGAGTTGGCAACTCAAAAGGGAGTTGACGGGACCGGGTCTGAAGGCAGAATCGGGCCGGTTCCACCACAATCCCTGTTGGTGGATTGTAGCTATAATGCACAATCTGATTAAAGAGTAGCTAAAGGTTTATTTAGGAATTAACATACTTGATAGGAAAGAGGAGAGACAGAGATAGGTGTCAGCTTGTGTTCTATTGAAGCAAACTATACTGTTTGAAATGTTTATTTACTGCTAACTAACAAATGTAAATCTTTGCTTTACTAACCCTAATGCCAGTGTAGAATGTGAGGGGGGGAAAGGAGAGAGAGATTGAGGTGCCAAAGGCCAGCAAGGACTTTGAAGTGCAAAATGCTCGGCCGCTTCTCAGGCGCCTGCTGGAGCCGAGCAAGGACACCAACGGGAGGAAGACACAGCTTGCATATGTGGGAGATAAGAGCGTGTGAAATGAGGGCTTACAAGGCAGACCGTAGGTTTATTATGAGAAGTGATTTAAACCCCCAACTCTTTGATGTATGTCCATAAATGCCAATGTCTTTGCCTTATTCGTTATCAGTTTCAAAGAACCTGTGTAGAGAGTAGCATTGTTGTATTAATAAATGAAGACTTAGTTTTTAGCAAAGACAAGTCTGATTATTTTGAAGCTTCAATGAACCCTTCGCTGACAATAGGTTCTTACCTCTCTAGCTGTGAGAGAGGATAAGACTGTGTGTGGCACTTCTGAGAAGAGGGGGAAATTGCCTTAAGAGTAGGAATTTGGAGACAGACAAGAAATAACACTTAACAGGAGAGGTGCTCGCCTCACTATCCTATCTAGTTGACTTGCTGCTGCCCCCCCTTTTCTTCTTCTTTGTATACCAGACATTGCCTTTTCCAACAGCATCTGAATTTCTGCAGGCCGTACATGAAACATGGTTGCTAAATTTGGCCACTGATGGCATTCTCTGTGTCACCAATGTACTTCATGGTCTTGTGCATACTCACATGGAACTCACACATATGAACTTCAACATCATTTTCAAAGCTGGCAAATTCAAAAGACTCATTAAACACTTACTTGCAGTATGAACTGCAACAAAGGATTTTTAAAAATCCCTCCCTTTATTATGCAACTCAGCAATTTACTGCCCTCCACAAACTAATCCACAGTGAGAAGCTGAGAGACTTAGAGGAAGTGCTCTTCTCAAGTCTCTTCTCTTGTTTGCAGTCCAGCTACCATGTTGAGAAGGCCTGCCCTAAATAGATCAGCAAAAATAGCACATCTCGTCTGCACACCTCCCTGTGAAGGGTCACTGCTGTTGAAAGAAATGCTGAAAAGATTACAAAAAAAATCTGATTTTGATAGATGCTTTATTTAAAGTATCTTTTATACATCTTAGTTCTTCATCCAAATCAGGTGCAAATGCCAGATTCTAATTACAGGACAAAGCCGAGAAGATCTTGTAAGGAAAATGAACCTACTGGCAACAATACATCGCTGTAGTTAAACCTGTTGCCAGCACAATTTAGTACAATCTTTGAGTTCAGTCGAGTTACTATGACTTCCAGCATCCTCCACCAGCTGCTATGTTGGCAGCTGCCAGATTCACAAGGAATGCTCCAGGCATTTCCCTTTCACACAACTTACCTTCACTACAGCAGCAACTAAAAGGAGAATAGGGGAGGGGGGATCACTGTACTTTACATCTTGTGTGTTTCAAGGTCTTTTGCACAAGCCAGAACATAAAATCTCTGAAGACAGTTTCTGATTTCTGTTAACAAACTCAGGGGTTGCTTAGCAGAATTCTGTGAAGGCAACCAAATTACACTAATGAGAATAGTGAAAATCTGCATTTTTTGCTCTGACTTCTCAGATGTAGAAGATCTCAGCAAAATGTGAATAAATAATTACTTCAGAATCTTGAAGGCTGAAAAAAAAATCTGAGGCAATCTTCCAAAAGCACCCTACTGAAATCAAGCTAATCTGTTATTAGAACATTTCTTTCTCGTTCTTTAGCTTTAGCTAGATCATATATTTACAACTGATTACACATCTCAAAGCTTACATAATTTAAAAAAAAACAATTACATGTTTGTTTGTAAACTTTTATTATTTTGGATAGGAATAATTTCCAAAGGTCAAGAATTAGAAATAAAATCCAAAACATTCAAATTACAGTGGAAGAGGTATGAAGCCATCCATTACTTTTTCTCTCATGGCAAGGCAAGAGACTAAATACTTCATCATGAACACCAATCTTGGGTAAGCATTCCATTGCACAAATTATTTTCTCACATCTTAAAAGAGTTGCATGAATTATTCCTTAATCATAATTGACTCGAAAGTGCTCAGATCTCAGTAATACTATCCTGAGAGTATAACAGTGCTTTTTTGCATCTGATGAAGTAAGCTTATACAAAAGCTTTTACCCTTAAAAATTTTGTTGGTCTTAAGGTGCTTCAAGCTGAATTCCGTTCTACCATCTTCTAAGAGGACAGATATTAAATAATAAAATAAAAAAGTATATGGTAGATCTTAAACATCCAAAGTATACGTCCTTGATCCAACCTACTTTAAAAATAGTATGTGCCGCCCTTGTACACTTACTTGGCAGCAATTCCACTGGATAAGATTGGGTTCTTAGTGTTGTTTTTCCCACTTCTAACAGATTCCTGATATGTACTCAAATTGATTTGGTCATAGTATGACAGTGCTTATACTGCACTTCATGTACTTTGAAAACACCAGATAGTGTTTAAGACTAGAAACAATTGTAATTGTGTCTGCTCCAGCCACGTTTTGACCAGAGGTACTTTTTTTACAGACTGTCTTTAATCCCGAATGTCTAACATTTCTGAAATTCACTCAAAGCCAACTTTCCCCTTTCCTGTTCTGAAAGATCTCTGCATGGATAACACACAGTGTGGAGCTCCTGGCTTTAGCATGCTATTAAGCAACTGCCACCCCTAAGGGCAACCCTGCAAGCAGGATGAGGACTCACATAACTCTGGATCAATAAAGGAAGCAGCTCAATTAGCATTTCACATGCTTTTCTTCCCTCTCTCCTTACCTTCCCTGCAGTGGGCATGCTTTCCCCTTAAAGGATTGTCCTGTTTCTGCTCCTTGCCAGCGTTGGCAGGGTGACAGTAGTCGAGTGTGCAAACTTGTGCTATTGTCCCCGGGCCAGGGGGAGTCATGGAGACCCACTAATATGACACAGGAAAATGTTTGCTGATGGCAATTCTATGGGCTTTGTCTAACTCTTTCTCCATCATGACGACTCGATTTAAGTCTCTAACTGTTTGACTACAGATGCAAGAGTACTATCCAACTCCATCCCTTTGTCCGGGTGGTTTGAATGGGTAATTCAGCTTTTGTGTGGCTCAATTGAGGGGGCAAACATAAAGACAAGATTCTTGAGCGCTCAAGCTCCTTTTCCATGGATATCTGCACATCTCTTTAGAGATTTGTTCCTTTCCTACCTTTTTCTGACATCACCCTCCCTTTAAGGATGAAAAAAAATGCCCTGATCAAGAACAGTTTTAAAAAAGCAGGCTAGCCTGGTCTTCCAAACTAGCATTGTCCAATGTTACTCAAGCATGGTTACTGCCAGCCTTCAGACAGCTTTGGAGTAGTTTAGAGAAAAGGGCCTCTAAACTTTCTATACTCATCCTCAGCATATCATGTTTGATTGTATTTAAGAAAAAAGGAGGAGGAGGAGGCTGGAAAGGGAAGAATGGTAGGAATCACAGGGAAATGATCGTATTTATTAGCTGTCTTTCTGTGGCTGTCCCCATGGTGACAATTTGTGATGGCAAAGAATGTGAGAACAGGGAGCCTAATGCCTGATTGGGATGCTTTGTATTTGGCAAAGTGGCTTCTGATTGGCCTGAGAAAGCCTCCTAACTAGAAGGACTTGATATTCATTCAGCTTGTTCAAGTGCTGCAAAACACTCACAGGGTCCGGCTGCTTCTCTAAAGGTTGGTAGAGTCTAACCTATGTAACAAGATTAGCTGGTGAGCTTCTTCTTCTCTACCCCCGAGTTACAGTAACACTCAATATTTGACAGACAATCTAGCTGGAAGGGGTGTATGCGTCAGTCTGCAGCTTCATGAAAGCGATGTATAGATTTCTACTCAAGGGTTAAATGCTACCTGTCTAACAAGATTAACTAGTACGGCCATAGTGGTAGCAAGTGATGCTTTTAAGAGTGGGGGGAGAGTCATTTGGGGGGATGGATGTGGATATGAGCGTGTACACATGGTGCTGCGTGCACTGTCTAGCTTGTAATTTGTCGACAGTTGTAAGGAAGTATGTGTGTGTAATAAACTTAGTCTTTGCTGCAGAAACATCAACATGGGATCCTGTTTGGATCTGCTAGTTGTTTATATCCAGTGCTTGTTCATCTCACTAAAGTTATCTCACTGGGACTTTTTCTTTGTGCATGTTAATCTGAATATGCAAACACAGGAGACTAGGGGTATGATGTAATTGTGCAAGTATGTGAGCACCTTTGTGAAGCTGTAAGACAGATGGATAATTTTGTGAAAGTTCTCAATAGTGTCAAGAATGTGTGTTTGTATACAAAATATGTACAATAACATGTCAGCAGATGTGTGAGAAGGGTTGTGCGGTTTCTTTGCAGTTTCTCACGTGACAGTTAGACTCTTTGAGTTGCTGCTGCCCTATTTGTGCGCACATGTGGATGACAGAAATTAGGCTGGAATGCAGAAAAGAGCCATTTTTACAATGGATTTACATTTTAAGTAATAGGTATTATGTACAGACATGGTAATGCAACATGTATTCTTAGAGATGCTTCACTGATAACATTATTAGCAGGAATGTGTTAAAGTAACATGCAAAGCAAGTCAATGCAACTTTGCATTGCATAGCTCTTTTTTCTTTTAGAAAGCGTAAGGCTCTCTAAATATTACAATTCCATCAGTTCTTGAGTTACTTTACACTAAGAAAAACAAATCTGTTTGTGGAAAGACATGTCTACTGCAGTGGGCTCCAGGTGGTTTCACTGGTTGTTTTTTCACCCACATGTAATATTACCTTTCTGTATTTTTGTCATGAGTGTATGGAAATGTCAAGGGTTCAAGCACTCTAGTGACCTGGCAGAAACGCGTGGCACATTAACCTGTCTAACAATATCAATCCATTAGGATTTTTTCCTGCCTCTCCCTCAGGGGAAGAGGACAGGAGTCAGTATGAAGGGTGATCATTTTCCTCATCCCTCCAGTTATGTGGCAGTTTGGTGTAGTGGTTAAGTGTGGTTAAGTGCAAGTACTTGGGTGGGAAATCTCCGTGGAATATCAGGGCCAGGATGCAGAGGCAGGCAATAGAGCTACCTCTCTGAACATGCAAGCCCCAGTAGGGGTCACAAGAAGTCAACCATGACTCCAGGCATGCACACATACACGTGCATGCACACTCAGACAACTCCCCCCCCCCCCCAAAAAAAAAATTAAAATGGCATTCAGACTGTGCAATCAAAAATATGGACTGTAAAATCAGCCATTGTAGTCTGTATGGCGATTGGATAAAGTAACCCTGAAGGTTTGAGGCAGTGCTTGAAGATGGGTGGAGTCTTTGGAGGAGAGGGAGCTCAGTATGGATGTGTTGCCATAGAGTCTACACACTCTATACCTGCCATTTTCTCCAGGGGAACTGACCTCTATAGACTGGAGAGCCAGTTTGGTGTAGTGGTTAAGTGCAGGGACTCTTATCTAGGAGAACTGGGTTTGATTCCTCACTCCTCCACTTGCACCTGCTGGAATGGCCTTGGGTCAGCCACAGCTCTGGCATTGGCTGTCCTTGAAAGGGCAGCTTCTGTGAGAGCTCTCTCAGCCCCACCCACCTCACAGGGTGTTTGTTGTGGGGGAGGATGACAAAGGAGATTGTGAGCCGCTCTGAGTGGAGGACGGAATATAAATCCAATATTGTCTTCTTCTTCTCCCTGTGCTTAACTGAAAACCAAAAACCCAAACCACCTGTTGTTTATGCGTGTCACTTCCAGGCTCAAGCCCAAGCGAGACGGCTCTTCTTCATGGACGGCCCTTCCCTCGTCGTCCCTTCTCCGCGGCGGATCCCTTGGTGAGAGATGGCCTCGGCGGACAGCGAGGTGAAAACCCTCCTCAACTTCGTCAACTTGGCCTCGAGCGACATCAAGGCCGCGCTGGACAAGTCGGCTCCCTGCCGCCGCTCCGTCGACCACAGGAAGTACCTGCAGAAGCAGCTCAAGCGCTTCTCGCAGAAATACGCCCGCCTGCCCAGAGGCCACCACCTGCAGCCGCAGCTGCCGCCGCCGCCACACGCCCGGGAGCGAAAGGCGCCTGAGGAGAGCGCGCGAGGAGGCCCGAGCGCCGATGGCGTGGAGACCCCTGTCGGCCAAAGCGGCGGCGAGCACAAGGCCTGCAAGGCCCCGGCGGAACCCGGCGACGACCGGCAGCAGAGCGCCTCTGAGGCGACCTCCAGGCCCGACCAAGTGCCCATGAGGAAAAGGCAGCTGCCCGCTTCCTTTTGGGAAGAGCCCCGGCCGCCCCCGGGTCCGCTGGGCGTCAGCGCGGGGGCCTTCCCAACGGCCGCCCCCTCCTCTTGTTCCACCTCCTCCGCCAAGGACCTGCCCCTTCATGAGGGAAAGAAAAGTAAAAAAGCGCCCGATTGCGGCAAGGCCTCTGCCCCAGACAGCCCTTCCTCGAGCGGGCCTGAGACCGAGGCCGCCAAGGTGCTGAGCGCCTGGAGCTGCTGTCCTTTTCAGTACCACGGACCACAAGCCTCCTCCCCCGGCCTCTACCCGCCGCCGGCCCTCCCTCCCGCAAGCCCTTTCCCAGCCTTGGGGCTATGGCGGAAGAGCGCGGCCTCCTCGAGAGAAGGGGAAGCTTTCTGCAAGCCGGGCGGCGGCGGGACAGGCCAGAAGGTACACCGGCCTGTGGTGTGGAAACCCATCCCCACCAAGCCAGCCGCGCCGCCGCCCATCTTCAGTGTCTTCGGGTACATTTAGGCTGGGGGCAGGAATCGCGTCCATTGCCCGACCGGGATCTTCTTGCTTACTGTTGGAATCGCGCTTCGAGGCGCGCAAAAAAAGGGAGGCAAAGAGGGACAGAGAATCCAGACCCCTCTAAGGAGCATTCAGACTCTGCCCCTGGAATAAAGATATCCACCCGACAGGTTAGCAACAGGAGTGGACCAAGGAAGCAAGAACAAATAAGGCTTTCTTTGGCTTGTACAGTGTTGGAAAGGTCCTGTAAAATACCATTTTTTGGTCAACAAGAACTTAGTTCTTTCTGGCATGTAAATATTAAGAGAGTTAAAACGAATAAAACAAAAGGAACAAAAGTTTTGGAGTCTCCACAGTTCAGGTTACCTTCAGGCAGGAGAGTGACTTCTGGTTAGTGAAAATAAGAGAAAAACATGGTGTGCACAAAACTAAACTAGTTCAGCAGCACCTTAAAGACTAACAATTTTGTTAATCTATTAAGATGCCTCTAGGCTCCTGTTGAATCTTGTTAAAACACCCTAACAGAGATGGAAGTTTCTCTACAGATTCTGCAGTTGCAATTTTTTAACCTGAGAGTAGCTGGCCTGAGAAATCAGGGAGATGGCACTCCCTTGGTGTTTTTTTTAAAAAACTTTTTTTTCTCTTAGAAGCATGTAGCTTTTTTATCACATTTGTTTGGCATATGTCTATAATGACACAGGAGATAAATGGGATTTATCTACATGACATATTTGCTGTTGGGGTGGAGAGCTAATGTTTCTCATTTCAGAAAGGGTCAGAGGCACAGCTCATGTTTTGCTTGCTTAAGATCTTAAGTTTAATCCCCAGCTCTTCTCAGGTAGCAGGAGTGGCAAACAACTCTCTGCTCAAGACCCTAGAGCCACTCCCCATTTGACGATATAGGACAAAGAAGCTCTGATAGTATAAAACGGTATCAAATATGCATATATTGGCCAGGCAAATGCGGGTGTCTGGGAGAGTGGCAGTGATTTATTTACACAATATTCCATAGCAGAAGAGATCATTGTTATCATGAAAGGTGTCATGCATGCACAAGTGTTCACTTATTTTGCTGATCATTCAGATGCAATGTTTTGAATCCCTTTTGAAAACAGGACAAAGCAGTAGTGAAGTAAACCACTAGCAAAGGAGACCTCTGAGTACATACATGATGACCTTGGCTTGGCCTGCATGATTGGTGATATGAACAAGATCATATCAACAGTAACTTGGCTTGAGAAGATTGGTGGAGTTAGGTGTGAGATGTTTTGCAGGAATTAAAGGCCTCTACTAGCCATAGGACTTGGGGAACTTTTTCCATACTGATCACTCTGCACATTCTACCTCTGCATTCTTTTATCTGCTAATATAGAAAGGGGTTAATGGAAGAAGCTTGAGAGCTGTTTTAAGGGAGAGACCTCCTCCATTTTTCAGAACATGTGTTCCTCAGCAGCATTTGACTGGATATATGGTATAAAAAGAAACCACATCAAATATTCATAAAACAGTTTTACAGTTTAATATTTAATCTATCCAAGAAAATATCTTGACTAGTCTCTCTTCCTCCCACCCCCACCCCCCAATCCTGAAATGGTGATCTTCAGTAAACATTTCTGGTTCAGGGGTTTAGGGTACTTTTTTGTAAAGTTAGCTTGCATCTGTCTGGGAGGGGATTTCATGGCTTTGGCGTTTGTTATTTTAAATGATATATTGTGATTCCCAGCCATGGACTATGGAAAAATAAACATTAAGAATCAAGTTGTATAACACCTCCCTCCCACACAAGACTTTTACAGATACAGTGACTATAGAACTTTGTTCCAATTTACTTGAATTTACAGAACTGGACAGCTGATCTGTGAATGCAGCCACCCATTCTTTATCCAGAGGGTTTGTTCATTGTTGCATATGTCCTTGACCTCACAGATGTTAAGCATTCCCTCCATCTGCAGCAGGTACAAAAAAGGCCTTGTCCTTTTTATGCTTCTGCCTGAACCCTTTGTCATGCTGTAGATGTGGAAAAAACATGAGTAAAGCAGTGACCCAGAACAAGCCACTCCTGGTTATCTGTGGCAAGAAAGAGTACACTCTAAGCAACTATGCAGGGGAGTTTTTGCAAATGGGAAGATGTCTGCCTCTCCTTTCAATTTTTCAGTGTACCAAAAATGGCAAACAGGAATATTTGTGGGCAAAACGGGGGCAAAATAGTGGGCTAGTCACTTCTGTGAATTTGCTTGCAAAGTTGTCTTAGTGTGAATTTTTGAGAATTCTTGGAGAACAGGCGAGGAACTGGAAGATTCAAGGTGGGCAAATGTTCCCATCTTCAAGAAGGGGGAAAAGGAGGACCCATCAGCTTGATGTCTATACCTGGAAAAGTTTTAGAACAAATCATCAAACAGTCAGTCCTGGAACATTCAGAAAGGATGGCTGTGATTACCAAGAGCCAGCATGGGTTTCTCAAGAACAAGTCATGTCAGACTAGCTTTATCTCTTTTTTTGGAAAAAAATACTACCTTGCTGGATCGGGAATGCTGCAGACATAGTTTATCTTGATTTCAGTAAGGCTTTGGATAAGGTTCTACATACTGTCCTTGTTGACAAGTTGGTAAAACGTGATTTGGATACTGTTACTGTTAGGTGGATCTGTAACTGGCTGACAGATCACACCCAAAGAGTGCTTGTTAATGGTTCCTCATCCTCTTGGAGAGGAGTGACAAGTGGAGTGCCTCAAGGATCTGTCCTAGGACTTGTTTTGTTCAACATCTTTATAAATGGTTTGGATGAAGGAATAGAGGGAATGCTTGTTAAATTTGCAGAGGATACTAAATTGGGAGGGGTTACAAATACAATAGAAAATAGAAACAGGATGATCTTGACAGGCTGGAAAACTGGGCTAAAACCAATAAAAATGAATTTTAATAGGGATAAATGTAAAGTTCTGCATATAGATAGGAAAAATCCAATGCAAAGTTATAGGATGGGGGAGACTTGTCTTGGCAGTAGCATGTGTGGAAAGGCCTAAGGGTCTTAGTGGGCCTAAGGGTCTTAGTGGACCATACACTGAACATCAGTCAACAGTGTGATGCGATGCTAAAAAGGCAAATGCAATTTTGGGCTGCATTAACAGAAGTACAGTGTCCAGATCATGTGAAGTAATGGTGTCACTTTGCTTTGGTAAGACCTCACCTGGAATATTATGTTCAGTTTTGGGTACCACATTTTGAGAAAGGATATAGACAAGCTGAAACAGGTCCAGAAGAGGGCAACAAAGATGGTGAGTATGGAGATCAAGTCCCATGAAGAAAGGTTGAAGGAACTGGGTATGTTTAGCCTGGAGAGGAGGCAGATGAGAGGTGATATGATAACCAACTTCAAGTCCTTGAAGGGCTGTCATACAGAGGATGGTGCAGAATTGTTTTCTGTTGCCCCAGAAGTTAGGACCAGAACCAGTGGGTTGAAATTAAATCAAGAGTTTCCAACTCTATTAGGAAGAACTTCTTGACCATTAGAGCGGTTCCTCAGTGGAACAGGCTTCTTCGGGAAGTGGTGGGCTCTCCTTCTTTGGAGGTTTTTAAACAGAGGCTAGATGGCCATCTGACACCAATGCTGATCCTGTGGATTTAGGGGGAGGGATTTGTGAGTTTTCTGCATAGTTCCACACATGCAGGATTTTGTGTAACACCTAGTTAGGGTTGTCAGTCCCCAACTGGGGACAGAACCCCTGATTTCAGGGCTTCGGTGCTATCAGAAAGGGAGGCAAGAAACAGCTATTGGGTGCTCCATTGTATCCTATGGAGAACAGTTCCCATAGGGTAAAATGGAGAATTGATCCAAGGGTATCGGGCTTGGGGGGCTGTTTTTTGAGGTAGAGACATCAAATTTTCATCGTAGCATCTGGTGCCTCTCCTCAACACCCCCCCCCCCCCAAGTTTCAAAAAGATTGGACCAGGGGTCCAATTCCATGAGCCCTCCCAAAAGGTGCCACTATTCTCTATTGTTTCCAGTTGAAGGAAGAAATTTAAAAGGGGTGTGGTCTCTTAAATGTGACGGCCAGAGTTCAGCCTGCTTGTCACAACCTTGCTCCTGGCTCCACCTCCAAAGTCTCCCGGCTTTACTTCATAGTCCCCAGGTGTTTCCTGAGTTGGATCTGGAGTCTCCACCTCCATAGTCCCCAGGTGTTTCCTGAGTCAGACCTGGCAACTCCACACCTAGTTCATTCATCCCTATATATTACAATGCCCAGAAGCTGGTTGCAAAACATCTTCTCCAACTGGAAATGCAATTGAGGATATAATATTTGATTTCGTGCAAGAGGCTACCTTGGTACTTTTCTTGCATTTCCACTCAAGCAAGAGCTGTAATGCAGGCAAAAAAGTGTTGGATCCAACCTTCTATGTATCTATGATACATTTAGAACTCCAGATTAGCACAGTGTTACATGTTCAAGGTATGAGGAAAAACTGCCTTCAGAAATGAACTTTTCTCCAGTGGTTATCACAATTTAGGCTGGTTTAAACTTTCTCAGCTTTGGGGTTTGTAGAATCTTTCGGGCTAAGTGCCGTGTTCTATTGGAGAAAGTTTTTCTTCCAGACGTTTCGTTCTCGGCTGCGGAGAACATCCTCACTGGCGTTGCAACCGAAGCAGGCGCTCTGACCTTGGCTGCTGTGCATTGAGTGAGGCCAGGGCTGCTGGAGAGCTGCTATTTCTAGGCTGGAGGGGGTGTGGTGAAAGGGCAATAGGTTTGTGGATGTGCCCATTGTTTGGTGGGGCTTCCTGGAAGAGTAGTGATAAGGAAACTGTTGAATGTGACCATTGTTCTGTGTTAATTGCTGGGAGGGTTGGAAGGCGTGTGAAGAAAAGGAAGATAGTTTCTCAGCTTTTGTACATCTTATTAGGCAACTTTATAAAATTGCTTCAGTTATTATAAATCATTTCACAAAATAGCAACATAGTATCTGAAAGGGAATTTTAATCACATTTAATGCAAACAGTGAAACCTAAAAACAATACTTTAATAAATACTGCACATGCCCATGCCCCCCAATTTATAAAAGTAATTGTAACAAAAAAGTGCATATTATAAATGAATTGCACACACGCCTGTAGAAATAATACATTATCACAATCCCTAGAATATGATATAACAAAAGTTTTCCTATCATCATAATACATGCAAATGTTCTATGCAGTGGAACAAGATGCATATAAAGTCCTGCATTTTTTTCAAATTTACAATCAGTTTCATATTAAAAAAGAAGCATTTTTACAGATTTGCTATGACTTGTTATATATTTATATACAAATTCAGTTGCCTAGATCCAAGAAATCACTGGACCAATGGAAGATTGCAAAACTCATGTGCTTATGGTTCCCCAGAGCAGGCTTCTGGAGGGGACTTTTAGTAAACCGTTGCATGCAGTTTGACACACATTAATCCATTGTCCATGCAATTGCCTTTTCCAAATCACCTCTGCATGAAAATGATCTTTGTGGTACAATTGCTGGATCACGGTAAATGAAGGAAAGAGGTAGGAAGCTCCACTTGAAAATAAACATAAACCAAGTATGTGAAAAAAACCACAGCAAAATAAATCAAGTGACAGAACAGTTCTCAGTGGAGCTTTTCAGGGAATGACCTCCTTGCTCCGGTTTATGCATGCAGCTGCACTTGAACTTCCTGAGGTTTGCACTAATTTTTTCAGCATCACAGATATATCTGATTCACTGGGATTTTTCCTAGTTTATGGAAAAATTTACAGGTTACCAGTGCATGTGTGTTGGGAGAACTAGGAATGCCTTTCCTACCTTATTTCTCTCCAATACCAATAATGGGCGCAAGTTGACCTGTCTCCTCAGTCCCTGTATCGTATGAATATCTACTCTTAAATTCAAGAATTAGCACCTCACTGATCCAACCACAATTAGTTAAAACATTGCCATTAAAAAGGGAAACAAAACTGCAACATTGTTAATATTACTGCACAAATTATTTTTAAAAACTCAGTAGTACTTACTATATCTAGTTCCTATAAGAGCTTCAGATGGTTCTGCCCAGTAAATGTCCTACAATCTATTTTGAACCCCCCCCCCCATGGTGCATTATGGAGACACAAATACTAGTTTAAATGTGCTTGATTTTGTATTGTTAGACTGCCTTTAGTGCAGGGGTCCTCAACCTCCTTGAGCCTGTGGGCACCCTTTGAATCTGATGCAGTGGTGGGTGCAGCTACAAAATGGATACAACAAAACAGCTGCTACAGGAGGCAAAGTCAGCTACAAAATGGCTGCCCACAGCTTACTTTCAGTCACAGTGTGAAGTTTTTTGTGCTGTAGTGGAAGCTACTGCCAAAACAAGGTCTTTAAAAATCTGCAGTTAAATCTCCACTGGCCAACCAGCTATCTCGCTGAGTGAAAGTCCCACCTGCCATGCCCACTATTCTAACAACACTTTGTGGGCTCTGGGAAGGGTGTCAGCAGGTACCACAGTGTCCATGGGCACCACATTTGGGACCTTTGCTTTAGTGTCACAGGGTTTCTTGGTATCTTCAACATTCTAAAAAAGGGAATCCATATTCCAAAACCTGAAGCATCTAGCCATAAGCTATACCAGTCATTGACTTCGGTGATACCAAAACTACAAATAAATGAATTACAGTGCATTAATAGCCCTGTTTCTTATGCTTCTTTAATATATGTACATTTGTTTCCTAAGGATTAAACCCTTGGTAAGGTCTTTATTTCATGTTTATTAGAGTCATAACTTCTTCATTAGATTCATTATTAACTGTACGTCTTGTCCTGGAAGAAAAAAGTGTATTTATAAAGATCAGGGCCTTTCATCATTCAGAAGTTGTCACTACATATTCAAGAAGAAAGGCCAAATGAATTAGAAATGAAATGAATGAGATGGTGTCAAATGAGACAGAATTAGCATCCTGAAAGTTGACAGCCAAGCTAACTAAACTCAAATAAAGGCCAACCAATGAGCTGAAACACGATGCTGAATTTTAAATTTTCATAAGATCAAGATGGTTTTAGCTATGGAACAATTCCCAAAATACATGAGTTGCCCACTACAGCAATCCTGATCACCCCTCAATAGTCAAGCACATAATTATGTGCAAACTGGATTAGTACAGATATAGCTGGAAGCAATTTTCATAACTGTAAAGCCGGGAGAAGTGCCATTATAACAATGCAAACAGCATGATCACCCCATTCAAGTAAATTTGTCCATATGAGTGTGCCTAGAGATAATCAAAACATATACAAAAATGTATTTTCAGAATTGGTCTTTCATCCTCTCCTTATAGACCTAGTACTCATTTGTGTGTGTTTGTAAAATAGCATAGTCATTTTTCTGCCACTTGCTGTCAGTGTATTTTACCCCCATTCCCTCACTTCTTTCCCATCATCTGAACAGTGTCAGATAAGCTCTTTCTGAAACAGTGATTGGCAAGTATCTTTTTTTCTTCCTATGTGGCAAAGCCAGTGTTTCCTTGTTATGAGTCCATTTCCATCATGTGTCAGTGTTCTGTCATAAACATAGATGTCTCTCCAGGATATTTTTGATTGCCAAATTCATCTCGGATCAGTGAGTAAAGTCATGTTGTAAAAAGCGAATCAGTCTTCCTGGCAGAGGCAAACTGTCAATAAGTGGTATACGGTCCTTTCCAATCACAGTTCGAACTTTGATCCGGCAAAGGTGCGCAAGTGGCCTTGGAAGCTCTGGGAAAAACAACAATAACAAAAGCGTATGTGAATCATTACAGCACTTTAGAAGTCTTTTCACAGACGTGCCTGTTCTGAGAGTGGGATCCATAAGTCTCCAGGGGAAGACCATTTTAACTGCCCCCCCCCACCTCCTTGATACTATATACATGCTTGTCTTTGGTAGGCAGTGGTCAGGTTCAGGCCAAGATCTCTAGTCCTGAAATAAGACCTCCCCCAAAATCTCAGTGCAAAAAAAATTAAGTCACCAAGGTGTGATCTCTTTAATTAACTAACTACAAGATGCGTGGTCATCTTGAGTCAGGCCACTCCACTAACTATGGTTCATTAGAATCCAAGGCTTTTTTTGTAGCAGGAACTCCTTTGCATATTAGGCCACACACCCCTGATATAGCCAATCCTCCTGGAGCTTAAAGTAGGCCCTGTACTAAGAGCCCTGTAAGCTCTTATTTATTTAATCATATTTGTAAGATTGGCTACATCAGGGATGTGTGGCCTAATATGTATGTAAAGGAGTTGTAAATAAAGGAGTTGTAATATGTAAAGGAGTTCCTGCTACAAAAAAAGCCCTGTTAAAATCCATCAAACTAGGATGTGAAACCATGGTTGGAAAATGGTTTATTAACCATGGTTAGTCTTAACTATGGTTTCACAGGATATGAATCTGGCTTAATCCTAGCGTCTTCCCTTGTACTGCCCTCCCTGGCTACAGAATAAAGGCAAACCAGCTTTTGTTAAGGCAAATCAGGGTTTGAGAGGGTATCTGCAAGTGAAATCCTGGATTCACAAACTAACTGTAGTTAAAATAAACCAGAACTTGACAGTATGTCTGAATCAAGACATGCTCTTTCATCTCTACTACAGCCACCAAAATGCATTCATCTAATAGGCACATTTGATTGTAATGTTTGCTTTATTGTTAAACCAAATTAAACCAAATGGCAGACATCAGACAATATGTGATTTTTTTTGTCATCTAGTGAGGTCTGGCTGCATCACCTTGTCAGTCAATTTACAGCATAATGAGAACTCTTGGTTGTCTGTGTTAAAGAACTGATCACAATAACTCACCTGCTTTCTTTTTAATATTAGCCCAGCCTTCATAGCTGTCAATATGCTCCTTCAGCCGGGAACAAAGTTGTACATTCCCCACGTAATCCAACAAAACATCAATGATTGGCCCTGCCCAACGACACATTTCAGGAGTAGAAACCATTTCACAAAACTGTAACATAAAAAGTGATATACTTCAGATATATTGTTAGAGAGTCAAATCTAATTCTTGAAGAATGACTATTGGCTTTGCAGGCAGGTGAGGAGAAAATAAGAGGCATGGTATAAGTATAATGTTCAGCCACGCCTATATCTTAGATGCTATTTATTTTATCATGATGCATACCATTTGCTGATATATATCAAACCTGAACCTAATAACTGTAATACAATATCAGAAAAAATACCTGCTACTAAAATTTGTGTTCAATGTCTTCTACTACATATTAAGGGCTAGATCTTATGCACCATGAAGCGGCCCCGTGGCACAGAGTGGTAAAGCAGCAATACTGCAGTAGTGTGGTCTGAACTCTCTCTGCTCATGACCTGAGTTCGATTCCGGCGGAAGCTGGATTCTGGTAGCCAGCCCAAGACTGACTCAGCCTTCCATCCTTCCGAGATTGGTAAAATGAGTACCCAGCTTGCTGTGGGGGGAAGTGTAAAAGACTGGGGAAGGCAATGGCAAACCACCCCATAAAAAGTCTGCCGTGAAAACGTGAAAGCAACGTCACCCCAGAGTCGGAAATGACTGGTGCTTGCACAGGGGACCTTTCCTTTCCTTATGTACCATAAGCTCAGCACTACTTACAGAATGGAACTCCCTCCTCTTCCTCTTGCTGCCACAGGCTTCTGCTACTGGGATTGGCAAACCTTTGGACAACTTTTTTCAAAATCAATTTTTTATGGTATTCTTTATTTTACAAACCTGCACATAATTCCTAAGGCAGCTCACGCTTTTGCTTTCTGTGAAATAGTTTAAATGCCCTCTAGTGGCATGTGGATAAATTACTTCTTGAGGTTGCATTCCTTGTATGTTCATCTCCAATTCATTAAGCATTCTTCGAAACATTTGTCCTACCCTTTCATTGGCATGGAAGACTGAATGGTTATTCATAATTCCTTTAGTACTTATCAGTGTACAAAGTTGTTTACACTGCTTTGGACTTCACTGATCTCCATCACTATCTTATGATGTATTGACGGTTCTGGGTGCCCTCCCCCCACACACAAAAAACCCCAAACCCAGCAAGTTTAACAACTGAGAAGGATTTTGTTTTTACCCAAGCTTTGATGTGAATGCCACCCTCAACATCAAATGTTTGACAGCTGCAAGACAGGCAGGCAGGAAGGAAGGAAAACACATGTATAGAACACTACAGCAAAAAGTGATCCTGTTTTAGAGATTAATAAAATTTTGGACATCACTAGTGTATGATCAGTTTTTGTCAACTTGTTTCCCATAAGATTAGGCTGATCCAACCCAATGTTTCATCTGCTGTCACCCTGACCAGTACTGGTTCTCTGCTGAGATTGGACTGAGACCTTTCCTAGTCCTGTTACTTGCTATACTTTAAACTACAACAGTCAAATAATCTGGAAAGTTTTATAAGGAAAGAACATGCTACCATTATGCTGCATACATTTCTCCAAGAAGGAAGCGTACCTGTACTGGATCTGGATCTTTCTCCATCAGGGGATCATTATATCTGTCCCTCCTAGCTTCTATGGCAGGATGGGGGCCACACCCATAATAACACTGAAAACAGGAGTTGGCGTCACAGCCCATGTCCATCAGGAATTTCAGCAGAACCAAGTACTTCATAGAAAACATGACGGTAGCAGGGAAAGTAGTAGGATGGGAAGAAATGTAAGCATTGATATTGGCTCCATAATCCAGAAGCAGCTTCATTATCTTTATACTGCCATGGCGGATGGAGATGAGCAGTGGGTTGATGAGGTCGACGTTGGGATTTGCCCCAGCCTCAAGCAGCAGCTCAGTAGCATAGACATTGTTGTTAGCAACAGCGAAGTAGAGGACAGTGGTGCGCCGATCCTCATAGAGGCGGGCACGCTCATCAGAGAGGATGGCGTTCACATCAAAGCCGGCATCAATCAGCTCTTCCAAGACATCGTCGCGGTTATGCTCAGCTGCGAAATGCAAAGGGCTGGTGCCGCTGCGCTTGATCCGAGTGCGGCTGGTTACCGGGAGCAGCATTTTGACAATCCTAGCAGAAAGGAATCAAAGCATAAGCATGACTTTTAGTTTCCTTTCCTAGCAGAACTACTATCATCATCATCACAACATCTAAGGGTGTCAAATGTTTGGCCTGGGGGCCGGATCAAGCCCCTGGAGGGTTCCTATCAGTCCCGTGAGCAAGTCTGCTTTTTTCTCCCTCTCTCTTGTTTCCTTCTGTATCACAGCTTGCTTTGACAGGCTTGCTTAATTGAGCAGGAGCTACAGAGCAAAGCTTCTATTTTCTCCATTGGCTGAGGCTCCTCCCTTGGAGAGGAGAGAGCTTGCTTTGCCAGGCTCTCTCCACTGCACAGCAGAGCTACCGAACCAAGCCTCCTTCTATTGGCTGAGGCTCTGCCCCTCATCTTCCCAGGGGAGGGAATGAAAGAGCCCGAGAGCTTCCTTCGCCCAGTTCCCTCGATCACACAGGAGAGATACATAATCTTTAATTGTGTTGGTGCCTTTATGAAGTTTATATGTCTGCTACCTGGCATTACATTTTCTGACACACATGGCCTAGCCTGACAAGGTCTCATTTATGTCAGATCCAGCCTTCATAACAAATGAGTTTGACACCCCTGATCTAAGAGCTTGGGAGGACTTTGTAATGTATGGGTTGGCCCTTAGCCCCCTAGCATCAATCCTGATTCAAGAATATATTCTGCTCACCAAAAGTCACTGGTCTGGCATCTTTATCTAAATAGAGGGACAAAACATCTCCACCAGTGCTACTTAGCAAGCAATTGAGTTATGTAAAATATAAGTTTCCTTTTCGCTAATGCCACACAATTCCATAGAATTTATAAGATCTACAACTTGATCAACAGCAAATATACACAGTAACTTATAAAGAGCTGTGCTCAGGATGGCCCAGGATAGCTTGATCTCAGGGAGAACTCGGAAGCTAAGCATAGTTGGCCCTGGTAAGCACTTGGATGGGAGACCACCAAGGAAGTCCAGGGTTACTACGCAGAGGCAGGCAATGGCAAATCACCTGTGTTTGTCTCTTGTCTTGAAAGCCCTACAGCTTGATGGCACTTCCCACCACCAAATTATAAAGAAGGTAGCATCTCTTGTTTGCAATGAAGTGCCACTGGACCACAAAGAAGTTTATGAGAAATCTCTGCAGTGCAAAACCACAAAATTATGCTGCAGAATGTAAATTCTGGCTGGCTCATGAAGCACTGCTCTAACTGCTTCAAGCAGCAACATAACTTTACTGAAGAAAACTAGACCTTCTTTCAACTCAGTTTACAATTCCTTATTCCTTGTTCTTCCTGTCCTATCTTTTTGTGATTGAGCTTCATTCTCTTAAAGTGACAGGCACGCTTCCTAAACCAAGAGTTCGCAACCTTTTTGAGCCAGCAGGCACCTTTATGGAACATGGCGGCAGCGCAACCCCAAAATGGTTGCCAGGGGAGGCTGAGCCACTCAGAGACACAGAAAAAGTTCAAATGCAGGGGGAAAGAGGATAATTTTAAAAGTACACTGGGAAAGAAGAATGTGAAAGAATAAAACCAACACTGTGGTGGTAGCAGTGATCAAATCAACATTATTTTTATCTGTACAGCCAATCAGAAATGACCTGACCCACTTCTTGAAAACACCTGGTGGGCACTAGGTAAGGTGTTAGCAGGTATTATGTCATTCACAGGCATCACACGGGGGATCCCAGTTCTAAACCCTTTCCTGGCATTGCTACTTGGATTTTATTAATATCGTATGTGGTGGAACTGTATCATCACTTCCCGCAATGCAGATAGGTGGGAAGCCAGCACACAGGGTTGCCAGGTCCAACTCAAGAAATATCTGGAAACTTTGGGGGTGAAGCCAGGAGACTTTGGGGGTGGAGCCAGGAGCAAGGGTGTAACAAGCACGATTGAACTCCAAAGGGAGTTCTGGCCATCACATTTAAAGGGACTGCACACCTTTAAATGCTTTTCCTCCATATGGAATAATGAAGGATGGGGCACCTTCTTTTGGGGCTCTTAGAATTGGATTCCCTGGTCCAATCTTTTTGAAACTTGGAGGGTGTTTTGAGGAGAGGCCCCAGATGCTATGCTGAAAATTTGGTGCCTCTACTTCAAAAAAACAGCTTCCCCAGAGCCCCAGATACCCACAAATCAATTCTTCATTATACCCTATGGAAATCAGTCTCCATAAGGTATAATGTCATGCCTAGCAGATATTTCCCCCCTCCCCCATGCTGTCTGATGACCCTGAAACAAGGGGAGGGCCTCCAAATTGGGGGATCCCCTGCACCCAACTGGGATTGGCAACCCTACCAGTACAGCCTAAAAAATGCCACTGGTTTGTGGACTGCACAGATTGAATGTGCTGGTCAAGCACATTTAATATACAAAAAAGCACTCAAGTGGGCAAGAGTATGCACTATTTCATCTGGAATATTTTTGAAGAGTTTGGCTAGAGACAAGCCTCTGTCAAATAGGAGCTCAGCTTGGAAACTATTCAAATAGTGGAAAGGTCTAAGAAGCTGAAACAAGACCGTGAATGGAAAAGTACAGCTACCAGCCTGCCTGCCATTATCTGGAGATGTTAGGTCCTCATCTCAAGTAAATAATTACTGTTTTAATAATTTGTTACTGTTTTAATTATTGCACTAGATTTTTGTCTGTTGAAACTGTTGTTCACCATCTTGAGCCTTGTTCTCGAGGGAGGAGAGTCTGTTAGCTGAATTTATAAACAAACAAATAAATAAAGCCTTAAGAGGAAATTCACACACAGATAATTTCTCAAAGCAGAGAGTCTGACCTCACTCCCCACTTTTGCCTGGAAGGCAGAGGAGACTGGGTGCTATTGAACTGGCAGCTGTCTACCACTAACAAATACTTTGTAGTATCCACAACAGCTGAAATTTCATACTCACTGCTGACAAGAGAGTATATCAAGCCCCATCATCCCCTGATCAATTGGGTTTTATTAAAACTAAAGGGGTTGGGCTAAGGTTCCAAACCACCACCACGGAACTGACCAGTGAGGGAGTCCCACCCCCGAAGAGCACCAGCGCACTGCAATGTGCCCAACATGATGACATCACCCAGAAGTGATGTTATCGTACCAGGCATGTCACAGGGGGAATGCTCTAGCATTTGGAAAAAACTCTATGATTATCATAGAGTTGTTTCCAAAGTGCTAAGCATCTCCACATGACATGCCCAGTGTAATAATATCATTTCTGGGTGATAGATCTAGATGGGCAGCCGTGCTGGTCTGAAGCAGCAGAACAAAGCAGAAATTAAGTAGCACCTTTAAGACCAACAAAGTTTTATTCAGAATGTAAGCTTTTGTTTGCTGTAAGCTTACATTCTGAATAAAACTTTGTTGGTCTTAAAGGTACTGCTTGACTCCTGCTTTGTACTTCTGGGTGATGTCATCACACTGCGCATGCAAGGGACACATGAAGAAGATCCCCCATCGGGACCAAGGTAAGACCTGGCAACCCTAGGTTGGGCTTATTCTTCTTCTCAAAAAGTCTCCCAGAAGAAGAGTTAAAGAGACATTGCAAGCCTTGCTTCCAACTAGAGAGGGAACTTCTGAAATACAAAAAGTATAGGTCCCGCAGGGTAGGGTTGAGAGCCCTGGTCAAATCCAGCTTTAACAGTTGGGCTCCTACAACAAACAGGCCAAGCTGTGCCTTTCTGGATCCACACACACACTTAAAATTGTCAGGCAACTAGACAGGGTAGATGGAGGGGGTAAAGATATCTCATAGCTTCCTGAATGCCTTCCCGTGTCTTATTTATTTAATTTATTTATAAATTGGACTTTCAAACCACCCTTTTTAAACCACACAAGGCTCATGGCAGCGAACATCGATAAAATACATTAATAAGTTAATAAGGCAATTTAAAACAATAATATAATACACAGTTAAAACTTCCAGACGGCACTAGAAACTTGAGATTGTAGCACTGCCTCACGAGGGAGGCCAGAAAGAGAGAAGGAAGAAAGGAAAAGCAGGGTGCCCGGAAAGGTGGAACTCATCGCTGTCCTCAACCAGAAGCCTGGTGGAACATATCTGCCTTACAGGCCTTGCAGAACTGCATTAGGTCTTTTTGAGGGGTACACCAGGAGAGGTGGTGCCGAAGATATGTAAGTCCCAGACTGTTTAGAGCAGGGGTGCCAACCCCCCGGGGCACAGACTGGTACCAGTCCACGGCCTGTTAGCAATCGGGCTGCAAAGGAGGTAAGTGGCAGGCGAGCAGGCTCCTAGACTGCAATATACCTTGGTTGTCACTGTCTCCTATCACCTCCAGATGGACTGTCTAGTTGCAGGAAAAGTTCAGGGTTCCCATTCATTCTGCGTTATGGTGAGATGTATAATTATTTCATTCTATATTATACTGTAATAATAGAAATAAAGTGCACAATTGTATCATCCCAAAACCATGCGCCTCCCCCCTCCCCAGTCAATGGAAAAATTATCTTCCACGAAACTGATCCCTGGTGCCAAAAAGGTTGGGGACCACTGGTTTAGAGCCTTAAAGGTCCATCTAAATGAAGGGATCTATGTAGGGAAGTTTCAGTAACTGGCTGCTCCTTATACAAATGTTTGCTTCAGGTGAAAAGATTCCTTACAGAGAGTTAAAGAATATTTCACAAGGGTCATGGTGTTGACAAGACACAGTATCAAACCTTCCCCCAAAATGGATGGGGAGGGGGGAAACACCGTATGAAACAAATAGACCCGAAGTAACAAAAGTTAAAGAAATAGAAACCATCTTCTTGGCTTTCTTTTTTAAAAAATGTTGTGGAGCCTTAGTGACCTGGCAGAAAGTCCAAGTGTGGAATTCCTGCAGAATTACGTATTGAATCCACAAGCTTACTGAGAGAGGTCACCGTGAAGAATATTGCAATGCAGAATACCAAAGGGATTAAAAACGAGCTGCCACATGGGGGCCAAGTTTGCAGCTTGGATAAATATTTTGTTCTAGCCTGCTTAAGAAGGGGAATTTTTTAATGCTTTCACCTTGAAACTTATTAAAGTCTTAATAAGGAAAGACTGAGTTCAAAGAAGAGTTAAGTGCAACATTTCTTAACATTAGAATCAAGGGAGGGGTGTTAAGCCCAGATTCTCACTTTTGCACAGTTTGGTCAAGACTGAGTCACAGCAGTACACGAAGCTAGACTCTGAACTAATTCTGATTTCATATATTGATGTGAATAATTCTTAACCAATCTGTGAATAGTAAAAATCTGGGCTGTTTTTTTAAAAAAACAAAAAACCAAGATCAGCTCTACTAACATGGGTCTTGACTGACAAAACTGCTATTAATCTATTCAGTTTTATTAACTAATCTACTGGCTCCTGTCTGACCTCAGATTCAGTGGGAGCTCCCAGGAGCACAGCTCCTGAACCGTTCTGAGAGTTCCACCTCCTCCTTCCCACCTTGTCCATTGAATAGTGGGTGCAGCTGCATAACAATCCTGGATGAGCTCCACCACCTATTTTTCTACAAAACGACCCCTGGTTCCTGTTTAAATACTAATAAAGGTAAAGGTAGTCCCCTGTGCAAGCACTAGCCGTTTTCAACTCTGGGGTGATGTTGCTTTCACAATGTTTTTACGGCAGACTTTTTATGGGGGGGGGGTTGCCATTGCCTTCCCCAGTCATCTACACTTCCCCCCCCCCCCCAGCAAGCTGAGTACTCATTTTACCAACCTTGGAAGGATGGAAGGCTGAGTCAACCTCAAGGTGGCTACCTGAACCAGCTTCTCCTGGGATCAAATTCAGGTCGTGAGCAGAGGACTCCGACTGCAGTACTGCAGCTTTACCGCTCTGCGCCACAGGACTCATCCATTAACTAAGAATCTTTTTGGTGCCATCTCTTTAGTACAGTCTCTTCTGTTCTTGTTGCAATTTGATAATCCATCCACAACGATTTCTTTTATTTATGCCCCAGTTCTGAATGTATTCACTTGGAAAGGTTCAGTGGGTAATAATGGAAATCATAGGACCTAGTTAGGGCCAGGCAACTTGATTCAGAGTGCAGTCCCAAACTGCTGAACTACAATAGGGTTACCCTCTTCTATATTTATTGAAGTAAGTGGGTTTAGAACAGTGTAACTCTGTTTAGGCTAGCACTAGAGTTGCCAGCTCTATTTACCTGGCCAGTGGAGGTGGGAGGGAGCCTTCCAGTTGTGGGAAGGGCAGGGTGATGTTGTTGGTATGATGATAGCAAGCAGAAGTGACATCATTGTGCCTGGTGTGATGATAGCACTTCTGCACATGTCATTGCGCCAACGACATCGGTGTGAGAGGGGGCTTTTGGGGGGTGGGGCTCCCCCAGTGACCAGCTGGCTGGCAGCAGATTTGAGCCCCCAAATTTGGGGGAAACCCCATCTCGAGCGAGGGTCTGGCAACCCTACTGTTAGGCCACAATGTTAAGAACACTTTCCACCAAATAAAATAGGACTTCCTATTTCAGAGCAGATAGACTTAAGGATTGTTCCTGAAGCTGGGTTGTCAGGCTCCAGGTGAGTCTGGAGGTTTCCTGGAATTACAACTGATCTCCAGATTACAGAGATCAGTTCTCCTGGATCAAATTGCTGCTGTAGACTGTATAGCATTACGCATAAGATCCTTCCCCTCCCCTAACACTGCCCTGTCCAAGCTCCACCCACAAATCTCCAAGAATTTCCCAACTCAGAGATGGCAGGTCTGTTGTTAAGACTCTTGCCCTAGTTCTCTGCCCCTGCATGGATTTACACTGCATTCTTTTGATAAGTTACTCTAACAGCCTTTGTAAGGTACAATAGGCTGAACAATAAACCCATGTAATGATATCATATGGGAGTAATTTTGAAGCCATGGTCCATCTTGCCCCACCCTTCACACCAGTCTAAGTGATGTGGAACATTCCCTGAAATTACCATTTTGCAAGGTGAATAAATTGGAGAGAAAAAAAACAGCATAAAAATTGCTAAGCTGAAGCCAATACTTGTACAGTGCAGCAATGGTGGGATATTTTAAAACATTAACAGAAGAACTGACTTGGAAGGGCCAAAAGGATATCTATTTCAATGACTTGCCAAAGGAAAGAGCCATCTGCTCTCTCACCAGCTCCCTGGGAATCCATCCACAAAGTCAAAACTACAGTGTAGAAGAAGAGGAGGAGGAGGAGGGAAAAATGAAACTCACTGTTGCCTATAGAGCAGGCCTCCTTCACCAACCTTTTGGAGAAAGCGAACAAGCATGAAAACAACAGCGACCTGGTAGGCATTATACACTTGGCCTTCCAAAAGGCTTCTGATAAGGTTCCTCACCAAGGATTGCTGAGTACACTTAGCAGTCATGGGATAAGAGGATGGGTTCTCTTATAAACTAAAACTGGTTAAATAACTGGAAGCAAAGAGTGGGAATAAATGGACAGTTCTCACAATGGAGAGAAGAAAGCAATGGGGTCCCACCAGGATCGGTATTGGGGCCAGCTCTATTTGTTCACAAATGATCTGGAACTAGTGCAGCGGCCAGGTTTTCAGATGGCACAAAATTATTCTGTTTGGTGAAAACCAAGGCAGACTAAGAAGAGCTCCAGGAGGTTCTCCACAAACTGGATGAGTGGGTGACAATGTGGCAGATAAAGTTTTGTTAGTAAGTGTAAGGTGATGCATACTGAGACAAAAAACAAACACACACCAACTTCAAATATAGCCTAATGGGACTGAGACTGAAACAGAACAAGATCTTGGAGTTGTAGTAGACAGCTAATGAAAGTCAACTCAGTGTGCTACAGCTGTGAAAACAGCAAACTATGGGGATTATTAGGCAAGGGATTGAAAGTACAACAGCTGATATTATAATGCCCCTGTATTGATTTGTGGTGCAGTCTCATATGTGATACTGTGTACTGTTCTGGTCACCATATCTCAAAAAAGACATTGCAGAGATGGGAAAAGTACAGAAGGAGGCAACCAAGTTATTAGAGATTTGGAGCACCTTTCCTATGAGGAAAGGCTGAAGAGTCTGGGACTTTTCAGTTTAGAAAAGAAAGGACTAATGGGGGAACATCATGTTAATAAAATTATACATGGGGTGAAGACAGCTGACAAAGAGAACTTATTTTTCCTGGAACTTGAGGGCATCCAATGAAGCTGATTCAGTAGAGTCAGGACAGAAATACTTCTTTACATATCAAGTAATTAAAATGTGAAATTCACTGCCAAAGGATATAGCGATGGCTGTTGTAGATTTTCCAAGCTGTGGTCTTGGCATTGTGAGACCTGATGTGCTAGGACTACGGCCACACACCCTGGAAAATCTACAACAGCCAATGAACTCCAACCGTGAAAGCCTAGTGATGGCCAGAAACATATAGACTGGGTTCATGGAGGATAGATCGATCAGTGGCTACTAGCCATGATGACTAAAGGGAACCTCCACATTCAGAAGCAGTCAACCTGTGAACATCAGTGCTAGGAGGCAACACCAGGGGAAGGCCTCAGCCTCTATGCCCTGTTGTTGGACCTCCAGAGGAACTGGTTGGCCACTAAGTGAGATAGGATGCTGGACTAAATGGACCACTGGTCTGGTCCAGCAGGGTTCCTCTTAATTGCTCCAGGTACACAAGCAAGCCACACATTGTAAGCTATTCCAAATGAACAATAATTAGCTCTGAAGTGATGTTATAAAAGGAGTTCTCATATCAGTTCCCAGATTTTGTGTCCAGCTAATACCATGAGGTCTAACAATGGCTTATACCCATGTTACGCTTCCTTCGTCTCACCTTTCCCTTCTACTTTTCAGACTGCCAGACTTTAGATTGTAAGCTCCTTGGGGCACAGTCCTTTTTTTCCTTATACAAATAACAATAAATGATCGTCGTCGTTCCAGATACATTGAAAACTGACATTAGATATAAAAATGCAGAAATGCAGGAAGGAGGATATTGTGGGCAAGAAAATGTGATCTAAGCCAGGTCACATACTCACAGCACAAATGTAGGCCACATAAAATATCCTGCAGTGGTAACACTGCAGAACTTCAGCATATGGATTCCACTGCTTGAGAGTCAATGAGAAAAGGAAACTGATTTTTTATGAAGTTCATTGTTAATAAACTCACACAGAAATAATTCTCACAAATCTGAAGAATAAAGCAACTTACTCCAAGTAGCCTTTTTTGGAGGCCACGTGAATGGGTAACAGTCCATCTTTGTTGGTTTTGTTAGCATCTGCACCTTGGGATAAAAGGAACTTCACAATATTCTCATGCCCATTTTTACAAGCTTCATAGAGAGCAGAGGCCTTATCACTGGCTTGGGTGTTGATTTCAGCACCTGAAGAAAACAGAAAAGATGAGCAAGACTCATCCTTCCAGGCATTTGCGTAACAAATGAGAAACTGAGGTACACTGCTCATATACTAAGTCCATATAGGTTCCAATGTGTAGACAGAATTCTTCCATACACTGGCTGTCTGATGATGGCAAAACAACACATATCTTAAAAGGAAGGGGCAACACCACTTCCCCTCTGCTTATGAATGAATGAATGAATACGTGTATGAATGAATGAACTAACGAATGGATGAATGAAGCAGCCCTTGTGGGCAGGGCTCCATGACCTCATAAGAATATTTCTGGCTTCAGCAAATCGCTAGATCAGGGCATTATAAAATGGTCATAGAAGTACTTTCTTTTAAAAGCTCTTTAAAGATTCCTCTAATGATGTTTTGGGAGCCTCTTAACCACAAACAACTGGATGACATTTCAATGGCCTCCACACAGGGATGGAAGTTGAATGTGTCTGTCTTTCCCACAGAACTAGTGCTAATGGGTACTGGTTCATGATGGAGACCCCCACAGGACTTGCCCCACCCAGACAGGGAAAGGAAAGGAAAAGTGCCCTGTGCAAGCACCTGTCATTTCCGACTCTGGGGTAACGGTGCTTTCACAACGTTTTCACGGCACACTTTTTACGGGCTGGTTTGCCATTGCCTTCCCCAGTCTTTTACACTTTCCCCCCAGCAAGCTGGGTACTCATTTTACCGACCTCGGAAGGATGGAAGGCTGAGTCAACCTCGAGCTGGCTACCTGAAGACCCAGCTTCCGCCAGGATCGAACTCAGGTCGTGAGCAGAGCTTAGGACTGCAGTATTGCAGCTTTAACACTCTGCCCCACAAGGCTCTTACCAGATAGTCAGAAGGGTCACTTAAATATTCTCCTAAGTGTGCCTCTCCTTGCCAGCTGGGAAAATACCCAAAGGGCACCTAAATGAAAGTTACATTTGATGAAATTTTGCTTTACACCATTCTGACAAGCCAGTTACTTCTCTTGATCACAAAAGCTGTGCTAATTTGGGAACCACTCTTACTGAACAGAATGGGATTTACTTTCTAGTAAATATTCATAGATGTAGGATGCCCTCTTCTGTGCCAAACTGAATACACTTCCTTTGCACACAGCTGAAATCTCTTTATTGGCAATTTTAAGGAAGACAATTACAATGGAATAACACTGAGATTTTTCTTAATGAGAAAGATATGGAATCTTTATTTTATGGCAAAGCTTGCCCATTGTATATATGCAATAAAATTATAGAGGTTCTCATAGGAGCTTTTAAAGCTTGGAATGGCTGGGAAGTTTTATTGGATTTTCCTCTTGTGTTTTTGGTTGTTGTTCATAATTGGACTTTGGAAATTAAAACCCAGTTTCAGTTACTCTTTCAATTTACCTTTAGTGTTTTAGATACAGAGCTTGATGATAATTAAACCAAATCACAAAATGAAAAATACGGTATCATACAGTTAAATAATTGGTTGGAAGTGGTTAGACCTCAAAAGTTTCTGAAACAAAACTTGTAAAATTATACACTGTCAGCTGCCTATTCTGCCTGGCCCACCCCGTTATATCTTATACACTGGGAGAAAAGCAAACTAGAAATGTTTTAAAATAATATTATAGAGCTGCTAATAAGTTTACCAACCTCTAGGTAGCACCTGGAAATCTCCCACTATTACAACTGATCTTCAAACAGACATTACCAGTTTCCCTGGAGCAAATAGCTGCTCTGGGGGGTGAACTCTATGGCATTATACCCTGCTGAGGTCCTTCCCTTCCCCAAACTCCATCCTTCCAGTAGGGTTGCCTGACAGCTGGGGGGGGGGAATCCTCGCTCCTCTCTGGGAGCTTCTGCTACGTGCACAAAGTGCGCACAGTGTAATGACATCTACCAGAAGTGATGTCATCATGTCACCAATGTTGCAGGGATGACACTCTAGTTTGTGGGCAAAACTTTATGGTTTGTAGCTGATTCTCCCATGGAGTTTTGCTCGAAAACTTGAGCGCTGCTGCATGATGTCAGCAATGTGATGACATCACTTCCAGGTAATTGCCTTTTGGGCCAGTTGGGGGGCAGGATTTCTGGCAACTCTACTTCCCAGGCTTCATTTCCAAACTCGCTAGGTATTCCCAACCCAAAGCCGGCTGTCCTGTTCACCAAGCTTCAAGTGGGAGCTGGAGTTCTCACAGAATTACAACTGATCTCCAGATTACAGAGATCAGTTCCCCTGGAGAAAATGGCCACTTTGGAGGGTGGACTTCATGGCATCGAAAGCTATAGTGCAAGCTGCCCTCAACCACAAGGAAAGGTGGATATAAATGTTTAAATAAATAATGTCCGTTAGTCTCCCTCTTCTCCTCAAAGTCCACCCTTCCCAGGCTCCACCCCAAATCTCCAGGAATTTCCTGTCCTGGAACTAGCAACCCTACTTTTTACTGCCCACTATTCTTTAGTAAAGGAAGGATGCAAACCAATACAAGTGCAGGTGAATTTACTAATTTTGCACTAGCAGTCAGAGCCAGCTCAAGTTATTTCATGTGCCATCATGCAGGTGGCTACTAGGGAGCCCTTTCTCTTCCCATTTTGTAGTTAGGCATGTGAAAAAGACTTTGTGGCATAATCACAGCCTTGCCATGGCAGAAATTCAGCCAATCTCAAAACACCTGCCTGATAGTGCACATACAGTTCCATCACCCAAGGTCAACTAATACCCTCTCCCAGGTTGTTTGGCTCAGGAAAATGACACCAGGGGAAGACTGAAGCCCCAGGCCCACATTGAGGTCCTGATCCAAATCAGGCCACCCCTGTGGTGCTGTAGGGATGCCAATGTCTGGGTGGCAGCTATAGATCTCCTGGAATTACAACTGATCTCCAGACTACGGAGATCACTACCTCTGGAGAAAACAGTTGTTTTGGAGAGTGGAAGGTTATACCCAGGGGTAGAATTCTAGCAGGAGCTCCTTTGCATACTAGGCCACGCCCCCTGATGTAGCCAATCCTCCTGGAGCTTACAAGGCTCTTTTTTGTAAGCTCTTGGAGGATTGGCTACATCAGGGGTGTGTGGCCTAATATGCAAAGGAGCTCCTGCTGTAATTCCACCACTGGTTATACCCCTTTGAGGTCCCTCTCAAACCCCACTCTCCTCAGGCTCCACCTACAAATTTCCAGGCATTTCCTAACCCAGCGTCACCAGCCCTAGTGGCTTTGGAGTTTAGTTCTCAGCAGCTGTTATCTGACTATGGCATTATGAAAACTGGGTCAGGGAACCCAGACCCAATTCACAGCAAAAGCTTACATCTCATTAGGCCCCAGGGCAAAGACTTGCAGGGCAAACACAGTTGCTCCTGAGCAGCACTTCTCATTCCTATGTCTACAGATCACACCAAAGATTGCTCCTGCCATTTTTCTTTTCTCTGTTCATGCAGATTCATGGAACGAAGCACAAGTTTGATTTTTCTAAGCTCTTTGAAAAAAGGGTGGAATAAAATTAAAAATAATCACTTCAAATGCATTGAAAATACTGCTTTTGTTCACTTTATTCTTAAAGAGATCCAAGAGAAGGCCCTAAACCCTTGCTCAGAATTTGCTCACTCCCTACAGAAAATGGTAAATGCACCTAGTCTTTCAGGGAGTACAGGCAGCTTATTATATTGTGGGGGAAATAATTTATATTGTCACTTTAAATGTGCAACCACCAAGACTAGCATTTGAACTGTCTTCCTTTGGAAAGATGCACAGATATAACAAATAACAGGCAAACAGAAAGATGACTGGAAAAGTCCATTTATTCTGAATGAACAGTTCCACTTTTTGCGCATTTAACCATGTACATGAAATACACCTTTAAGTTATTCTACCTACCACATTTGGCCAGGTATCTCAAGGCTTCCAAGTGGCCACTCTCAGCTGCTACAAATAAAGAAGTTATCCCGTAGCAATTTGCAGATTCAATCTTGGCACCTCCTTTGACCAAAAGATCTATTATTTCCAAGTCATTCCGGCCAACTGCTTCATGAAGAGCAGTCCATCCTCGGTTGCATCGGTGGTTTGCATCAGCATTGTACTGCAGCAGCATCCGTACAGCATCAACATTTTTGCGTTCACAGGCTTTGAAGACAAAAAAGGGAGCAAGAGTGGAGATTAGATTGCAACCTTTGAGAGGCATTTTTGTATTATTTCATTTGCATATGAGTGAGTGTGTGTGTGCGCACATACACCTGGAAGTCATGGTGACCTCTGGTGATTCAAACTACTGGGGGCACGGAGGATAGTTAGAGAGGTGGCTGAATAAGACTGCCCCTTCCTTTGGTTCTGTTATCTCAAGGAGGTCTCCCATCCAAGTACTTGCTAGAGTTGGCCCTGCTTAGCTTCCGAAATTTGACAAGATCAGGCTTGCCTGAGCTATAGAGGTCCGGGCAAGGTTAGGTTCCACATCTTGAATACATTTCAGTTGGGATCATTTCACTGAGAAGTTGCCTGTGGGGCACAGTATGGTTCATGTGATCAGACAGCCATCACCTTAGAGCAGGGGTCCCTAACCTCTAGTCCGTGACCTGTTACCCCGCCTACTCCCATGCACTGGTCCTACAGAAGAAACTCTGTGTCTGGGGCATTGCAGTTGGCTGAAATCAACAGAAGCAACCACCAGTGGTAACCAGAGGACTGTAAGAAACTTGACGCTCTGCAGAAAACATTGTGAGGAGAAAGCTACAGGTTGGAATTCTTCAAAGAAGTTTGTGCAATTGCCTCAGTGCTTCCACTGTCCTGACTTGAACTGTATTGCTGAGAGAGAAACTGCAAGCAACCTTGAGAAGTTGCTAGCTGTAGCAAATATTGGCTAGGATAGACTAGTAAGGTTTTTTGTTTTTTTGTTTCTTGTTTGTCTGTACACCTCTATTTTTTTATTCTGCCTTGTAAATAAACTGCATCCTTCTTATATTTTAATTGGAAAGAGTTCTGGTACTCATTACTAGTCTAATTGGCTGAATTCATACTAAGTAGCAGACAAAAAGGAATCCTCTATTTTTGTTAATTGGAATTTTCCTCTAAATTAGAAATTCTGGACCCCTCCCAGAAATGTGATGTTTTGACACTTCCCACTCTTCTCTTCTTCCTTTATGCTTCCACCGCCCCCTAATTTTTTTTCACCGCCCCCCAATTGCACCCAAGGTTACTACCACCCCCCTGGATCGTTCCAGCGCCCCCCCAGGGGCAATATCTCCCCCTTTGGGAAACACTGGTCTAGAGTGTTGGATGGAGCAGTGGGGGCAACCTGCGTCTAGAGCCCCACTTTGCCATGAAGCTTGCTGGGAGATCACGGGTGAATTGGCAGTGTGAAGTTGGAAATCATTAAAACTCGCCATCTGTGTCTTTTAGATTTGTGATATTATGTTTTATTTATGTTTGATGTTTTATTGCTACAGTACATTGCCCATAGGGCTTTTTTTGAGCAGGAACACACAGGAACACAGTTCCGGCTGGCTTGATGACTGGAGGTGTGGCCTAAAATGCAAATGAGTTCCTGCTGGGCTTTTTCTACAAAAAAGCCCTGATTGCCCAGATACCCATGCTTTCATCCTATACAGGGTAGATTACTGGAATGCATGTGGAGGGGGGGGGGGCGAGTATGAAGACTGTTCAGAAACTACAACAGATTTTTCATGCAGATGATTCAGATAAGGTTGCCAGCCTCCAGGTGGGGCTTGGATATCTCCCAAAATTACAGCTGATCTCCAGGCTACAGAGATCAGTTCCCCCAGAGAAAATGTCTACTTTGGAGAGTGGACTCTAAGAGCATTTCATACTGCTAAGGTCTCTCCCCTCCCCAAACTGTGCCCTCACCAGGCTCCACCTCCCAAATTTCCACAAATTTCCCAACCGGGATTCAGAGGAAACAACAAATGTTAGTGTGTTTTTCTTACAAAGATAATTTCAAACAAGGATTTTTGAATCACAATTTGTAAGCAAGAGACAAAAATTTTCTTCTTAAATTCTGGATGCTACATAAATTACGGTATTTTTTTGTTTTAAAGGAAAACTGGAAGTCTTCGATCTACAAGCTGCGCTAGAGGGAACAATGAAGACGGATTGCATAAGCCCAAAGATCCCTGTTTAAATAGATATGTACAACCTGATAATGCAATCCTAAATCAAGTTCCACCATTCCAAATCCCACTGAAGCCACTGAGCTGAGCAAGGTTCAAGGGTTGCACTGATGATTATTTAGCACCCATTCTTCCTGATGTTGGCTCACAACCTGTGGTATCCTAGAGACTTACCTTTATAGAGTGGGGTCTCTCTAGACTTGTTTGCAATATCAGGTTCTGCTCCAGCCTGCAGCAAAGAATGCACACACTCAAGGTGTCCTTTGTTTGTTGCTAAGTAGAGTGGTGTTTCCTCCTGGAGTGTACGCTGATCAATTGTCCCAGGGTATGCTAGAGAAAGGATTGAGCCACATTAGCAAGTCACACAGCCAGCTCCAGCAGCAAATATTTGCCAGTTATCTGTGATAAATGTTGTTACAGACTCAGATCCTTACATGCTAAGACATGACTTCCTAACATTCAAGAGTACATAAGAAATAAAGGTTTACTCAGAATCTTACTGAGGCCTATTCAGTGGGGTTTGTTCCCACTTCCCTGGAAGTAACTGATTAGGCTTTAAGACAAAGAAGCCAAAGAAAATTCCTAGAAGTAAAACCTTTGCTAAATGGAGCTTTCTTCCAAATAAACATATATTAAGGTCTTGTCTCTAGGAATCGATGTTGCTGGGTTTTTATTTATGGAGAACATAGGATTATTGCAAGTACCAGAGTTACCATTCTGCCTGCAGATAATCACAGAAAAGGTATTACACAGCTGCATCTAACTGTAGAAGCAGCCCCAGAAAACTCTGAGAAAACCACAAGGTTCCCTGAAACTCCCCAAAGAGTAGCACTCACGTTTTTTAATCCCAAGATTTTTTGGTTTGGCTTTTTCTCTTGGCTATAATGTGGGATCTACCTGTAACGTACTGAGACAGGAGACATTGGTGGGGCAACATGCTTTAATGGAGGCACGTTACAAGAGAGAGAACACGCGGGCCGGGTCTCGCTTATGTACAACTCCGGGAACCTCCCTCCAGACAGGCCAGTCCAATCCTAGCCTGTTGAACGCCACAGCTGGTGATTGGCTGGGAGTTCGTGCCCTGCGCTGAGCAGCCCGGGGACAGCCCGGTCGCTCCGCGCAGGGTCACGCTGGCTGGTTTTATGTTATTGCGTTATTGCGTTGTATCGTTATCTCGATACACTACACTACCACAGAAAAGATTGCATGTAACTAAGTAATATTTTGATCTCCCCTTGAACCTTGAAAAAATGGTTTCTAGGTGCTCTAAATGAAATTTTCGTTTGCAAAAACCAGATTGAATGAATGAATGAATGTTTCACAATGTAAGAGGCCCAATGATATGGTTGTCTGGCCTCCCCTGGTCATCATTGGGGAGTGGGGGGTAGAGCTGCCAGTTCCAGGCTGGGAAACTCCTATAGATTTTAGGAAGGTGCCTTGGGAAGACAGAGGCCTCAGTGGGGTACAATGCCATACATTCCAGCCTCCAAAGCATCCTTTTTTTTTAAACAGGGGAACTAATCTCTGTAGCATAGAGATGAGCAGGAATAGTCTGCAGATATCCACCTGGAAGCTGGCATCCCTACGTCACAGGTTCATCTGTATCCAGAGAGGACTTGTTTTTTTTTACCCTGTGCATAATCAGTTCCATTTCTGGTACTTGCATTTCTGGAGCAGTTTCAAGCAGCCATCTTTTCCATAATAAGCAGCTTCATGGAGAGGCAGCCATCCGTCTTTGTTAGGCTGCGCAAGGTTTTTTCCTGACTTTATCATGGCAAGCAGGGTCTCTTCATCTCCTTCCCTAATCGCCGATATAACAGGATCCAGAACTCTTAAAGGCAAAGTTGCAAATGGGTTACTTTCTGTAGAATTGCCTCTGACATTTGTAATAATATCATAAAATTCCTCCTGAGTAACCAGAACAGGGGACACTCGCATTAAATCAGGGATGGGTTCAGCAACCTTTGACAGTTAAGGAGCCAATCAATGTTAAAACAAGAGATCAACAAAGAGTTGGACTTGAGAAAGTCCACTTGGATAATGGAAAACATGCCAATTAACATTAGTGTTAATTGACAGGTTGATTAAATTTCATCCCAAACAATGGTAGTTACAAACAGTGTTCCATCTAAGTTGAGTTAGTGTGAGCTAGCTCAAAGTTTTTTAGCCTCCAACTCACACATTTCTGTCTAAGCACAGGAAAAATGGCCCCAGAGCAAACTAATTTATGCAGGCACTCACAACATTAATGACAGTAGCTTGCAAAGAGGAATTTTTGCTCACAGGACTCTACAGCTTAGAGGGAGCATTGGTTGCAAATACTTCATCAGGAAGTGGTACACATATGAGTTCTCACAATGACTAATAAATCAATACAGTTGCATTGTCATTGGTTTTACTGCAGTAGTATAAATCTGTGCATGGTTTGCCTCTTGGACTGCCAGCACCAGTTCACTACTACCATTTCCCTTCCTGTAAAGCAGTTCCAAGAAGCCATGTAGTCTCACAAACATGTTTGCTTGCCATGTGGGGTTGCCCAATTTCTTCTGGGAAAGGGGGTGGCTACCATCCGGACACACTGACGTCACTCCCAGTGCATCCAGAAGTGTCATCAGCATGTCACTGACAATGCTCTAGCATTCAGTCCAAAACTCTATGGTTAAACCAAGTAGTAGAGCATTGCCAGTAATGTAGGTGCTACGAGGGGCTACCAGTGAAAACACTTCAGAAGTAAAAAGTGAACAATCTCAAAAGATACATGTAGCCTTTACAAAAATGCAATTGTCCATTCCATTTAGCCGGCACTCTGCAGTATTTACCATTGGGCAGAGGCCAGAATCCAAATAGCTACTTTAGTTAAACTTAAGATTTTGAATTCTGGGAATTTGTGAGATTTAAAAAAACCAAACAAACCCAACAACATATGCCCATGTCTCACAATAACATTAATTGAGTCAGGTCTATACAGTTTTGAAACAGGATCTGGTCTGTCTAAATAAATTACTAGACAAATATCCTGTTTACATGGCCCTGAAAGGTAATTTCGATACAAACGTGAACCCTAAGAGAACACTGCTACTTTACATGAGATTAGAGAGGTTGCTTTTAAGGTTCAAGAGTCTTTAGGACAAAATGAAGCAGGGTGAATGGGATGCTAATACGGCAGAGAGAAGAAAGGAAGTTAGTACAGTTATGTGAATTTCACAGGCAGGTGAATTCCTCGTGAAAGGCCACCCACTCCACACATAAAAACAACCAGCTGCCTAGTCAAGCCAAGCAGAAAACAAAATAAAACATTCAACAGAAGTAAAGACATAGAACTCAGTTGGAGTCCAGCGGCACCTTTAAGACCAACAAAGTTTAGTGTGCTTTTAGTACACAAAAGCTTACATTGTGAATAAAACTTTGCTGGTCTTAAATGAGCTACTAGACTCCTACTTAGCTCTATTGCTTCAGATCAACATAGCTGCCAACCTAGAAGTGAAGAAAGGAACAGAGGGGACTTACTCTGGCTGAGGTCTTCTGAAGAGGGTTCCATCGTATCTCCGCCATACTGCACTAGGTGACCCTGAGCTGGATGTCTGAGTCTGGCCTCCGGACTGTGCAGCTTGCCTGATGTGATGACAGCATGAATGAAACAGAGAGAAATACTCTGAATAAGAGAAGCAAGTCATAATAAGATCCTTTAAAGGAGGTCCCAGAGAAAGAGAGTCAGGGCCTCTAGGGTTTGAAACAAAAGCAGAAGGCCTCAGCTCACTCTGACCCTCAGCTGCTCTGGATTATTTTTGGCCTTCTGAGGAAGTGTCAGGGGATTCAAATGACCAAATAAGACAACAGGAATCCCAGCATCACCATACAGAATGAGAGAAAGGGGTTTGAAGGCATTCTTCACCTCACAGAGAAAAAAATGTGAGTATTGTTATGAAACAGCTGAGGGAACAAAGTCTTCAGAGGACATGTATGAATAAGGAGCCCAGTAAAGGCAGCAGCTCTAAACCTGTGAAACTTTTCAGGCTCACTTTGAAATTAGACTTCCATCAGATATATGATTTCCGTCATGGTTTTGTAATGGTGGGAGAAGCTGTACTTGATGAAATTCTCCCTTTTTGTGCAACTGAAAAAAAGACTGTTGATCTCCCCCCCAACCCTTTTAGCTGTTTTTTGGCCCTCTTCTAGCCTGAGTATTATTTTACCATTTGTGTTTTATGGCTCATGTTATGATTTTGCTGTATTTTTCCTTTGTGAGCTGCCTCAAACAGGTCCCTGGAGACACTGCATGTATTTCCCAAGGAAATACACAGACATAAGAACATAAGAGAAGCCATGTTGGATCAGGCCAACGGCCCATCAAGTCCAACACTCTGTGTCACATAGTGGCAAAATTTTTTATATACACACATACACTGTGGCTAATAGCCACTGATGGACCTGTGCTCCATATTTTTATCTAAACCCTTCTTGAAGGTGGCTATACTTGTGGCCGCCACCACCACCTGTGGCAGTGAATTCCACATGTTAATCACCCTTTGGGTGAAGAAGTACTTCCTTTTATCCGTTTTAACCTGTCTGCTCAGCAATTTCATCGAATGCCCACGAGTTCTTGTATTGTGAGAAAGGGAGAAAAGTACTTCTTTCTCTACTTTCTCCACCCCATGCATTATCTAAGAGGATACCTCTTGGCTTTTCTTAAATCAAAACAGGGACAAATGACAGAGTGCTGCATAGGGTTGCCAGCCTCCAGCTGGGACCTGGAAATGTCCCAGAGTTACAACTGATCTCCAGGCTTTATGGCATCCTGCCCCACAGAGGTGTCTCCCCTCCCCATACCCTCCTCTCCCCAGCGTCCAATCCAAAATCTCCAGGAATTTCCCAACCCAAAGTTGGCAACTATCGCTGATGGGTCCAATTTGTTTGTTTGTTACAGTATTTGACACCGTACATGAAAGCAGAAAAGCCCAGAACAGATATATTATTGGGCATTTCTTTAGGTTTTAGCTAGAGTTAACAGATGTCCTCTTTTTTTGATGTCCACCCTCATTTGGGCTCCCCCTTGGCCTTGGCCACAGCAACACCAGAGGGTGCTGCTAATGCTATACAGTTTGTGGAGAACTGTGGGGGAATTTACCATATGTGAAGCCTGCTGTAGGCTGTGGCCACATCTCTAAAATAGGATGGTGATTTCTTCTGATTTAAATATTGCTTTGTTGAAATTTTGAAATCTGTACAAAATTGTTGAAATATTCTTCTATGAAGTTACAAGGCGAGATGAAGGTGTAGAAATGAGACCCTGGATCTTGTTTACTTCTTTATGACAAGAAATTGACTATATGTACTTGGATATGTGAAGTATTTGCACTCTTAAGTAATTTGTTGTAATAATTTTTGCCTTTGCTATATAGAAGCTGCTGTGTATAAACAAACATCATAATTGCACAAGAATTTTTTTTGAAATATCTTTATTTCACAGTGCTATTAGTTGTTGGTTTAATGTCTTCGATCACATACTGCTCCCAGTTTTGCAGTGGTAAAGGCCTAATGACTAATTTCAAAGCGATCAAGTTTAAGCCTGGTCAGTGGGGATTTCTCCCAAGGAGGTTTCAGACATCCACAACACTACTGCAGTGCTGATGATCCAGAGAAATGAGATACTGTCTGTAACTTAACATGGGTGGCAGGCTAGGGGAAGGTTGTATAAACCTAACACTCCCTCAGAGTAATGGGCAAGAGAATTTAAATAGCTTTTGAATTTAAATAGCTTATTATGCTCCAAATAAACTGAATATTCATTTCAAGAACTTTTTTCCAAACCTGTGTAGAATATACTTCTTGGAAGTTAAAAAGATTCTTGGAAAAACTAATGTGAGTGAGACTGAGACAAGTGTTCAAATGCACGTGTAAAGAATTTTTTCTACAAAGTGTCTCAGACCTCACCTAGTTTAATTAAGGTCAGAGAAACTCAAGAGCAACATATAATTTCCCAGGTAATCTCAAAATGTCAGTTCCCAGGTACTCCCCAATGCCTATGTACTCGGCTTCAGAGACCAAACATCGTATAGGGAAGTTCCTACAGATTTCAGGACAGAGCCCAGAGAGGGTGGAGTTTAAGGAAGGAATCTGTGCTCCAAAGCGGCCATTTTCTCTAGAGGAACTCATCTCTATAATCTGCAGACTACAGCAGTATTGTTATTTTGAATCCTAAAATACCTGCCCTTCAGTCACACCTCCTTGTTAAGTTACTCAGTTTTTCTATGGAACTACCTCATCCTCCTCAGAAATAACCTTGCTACTGTTTGCTTCCACATTTTAGTATAGGATGAAAGAGGTAAATTGAAAATCCACAGTCTTTCCAGGGATTATTGCTTTCCTTCCATTTCCCCCTCAGAGGTTGTGATCTAGGGTTGCCAAGTCCAATTCAAGAAATATCTGGGGACTTTGGGGGTGGAGCCAGGAGACTTTGGGGGTGGAGCCAGGAGACACTGGGTGCGGAGCCAGGAGCAAGGGTGTGACAAGCATAATTGAACTCCAAGAGAGTTCTGGCCATCACATTTAAAGGGACAGCCCACATTTTAGAATGCCTTCCTTCCATAGAAAATAATGAAGGATAGGGGCACCTTCTTTTGGGGCTCATAGAATTGGACCCCCTGGTCCAATATTTTTGAAACTTGGGAGGTATTTTGGGGAGAGGCACTAGATGCTATACTGAAAATTTGGCACATCTACCTCAAAAAACAGCCTCCCCAGAGCCCCTGACACCCGCGGATCAATTCCCCATCATTCCCTATGGGAATCGTTCCTGGAGGTGCATAATGGCTATGGGGGTGGAGCTTCCCCCGCTGGCCAGCTGGCTGGGGGAGGGGGGAAGCCTGTAAAACCAGGGGATCCCCCGCTGGGACCTGGGGATTGGGAAGCCTATTGTGATCACACACACTAAATAATGCACTTACTCTCTGAGGAAGTGTGCATGCACATGAAAACGTTGGTCTTAAAGGTACCACTGGACTCTAACTGATATACAACATAATTTTTCTCTCCTGCTCCATTTTATCTTCACAATAATAATTTGGTGAGGTAGGTTAGCCTGAAAGAGAGTGATTGGCCTAAGGTCACCCAGCAAGCTTCCATGATAGACTGAGGATTCAAACTTGGTCTCCTGGATAGGGCTGCCAGCCTCCAAGTGGGGCCTGGAGATCTCCCGCTTTTACAACTGATTTCCAGCTGGCAGAGATCAGCTCCCCTGGAGGAAATGGCTGCCTTGAAGGGTGGACTCTATGGCTTGGCATCATGCTGAGGCCCCTCCCCTCCTAAAGCCCCACCCTCTCCTGGATCCACCCCCAAAGTCGCCAGATATTTTCCAACCCAGACCTGGCAACCCTACTCAGATCCTAGTCCCACACTCTCACTAATACCACAACTGGCTTCACGTTCTTACTTACCTTTGCCAAGGGTAAAGGTAAAAATTCTGGCTGTAGTAAGGTTCACTGAGCGCAGCCTGTGCCTGCTCCCTGACAGCTGTCTTGGCTGGCGTTTGCTCTGCTGATCCTTCTGTTAGGCTCTGCTCTATGGCCATCTCAATGAGTTCCTGTTCACTCATACTACTGTACAGACTGTAGTCCTCATGGTTTATTGTCCCTGTCTGTGCATTCCTTGCCACTGTGACCTGCGTCGTCATCTTCTGCTGTCCCGTTCACAAAGGAGTCAGAGGAGATGGTAGAATAGGAAAACCTAGAATACATGCAAATGAAGTTTAAACATCTTGTCATGAGTTTATGTATGTTCCCATTCCTATTTCTTTCTGCCAGGGTGGGATTTGAGCCCATACTCTGCAAATTCTGGTCAAGTTAGAAATACAAGACCAGCACCATCCTCTCTGGACAATCCATATAGATCTATCTACCCTTGCAGAATTTTTTTTTTTTTTTCATGATTCATAAGATGATATGTACAGGAAAGAATCGTGTGTGGAGCCCAATTTATTGGTATATTTAGGTCCTGTTTGAGATAGGCCGTTCCTTTCCTTTGCACAACAGGCTAAAATATTTATTTTTACCTAGGCTTGAGGGGACTTCCATATTGTTTAGCTGTTTTTATGGCTTCTATCCTGAGGACTCTTTTATGAATATTATTTAGGTTGTTCACTGTTTATTTTATCCAGTTTTAATGGCTTTTTAATGCCTCATTTTGGTTTTATTGTATTGTTTTAGGTCTGAGCTGCCTTGAGTAGTTCTGTGGAGAGGAAGCACATACATATTCTAGTTAAATAAATACTACATTGACATGACGCAAAGAATTCATGGTTGTGTAATCATTACCGCTTCTCTTTGTGTTCTGTGGGAACATTGATGTTTTAGGCCCACTGTACTATTTTAAGGTGATATTTTTTTTTAAACTTTAAATTTTATTAATTTTTCAACAACATTCAATAATTCAAATACACTCTTAACAACTAAACAAATCTCAAAAATAAACACTTGTGTTAAAGTTGAACATAAATTACCTTAAGCCTCCTCTAATTTTTTATAGCATTGGATGTCATTAAACCAAAATTTAAGGTGATATTTTTATAGAAGAGTTGGAGCTATATTCTACTCTTCACGTGGCGTCTCAGAGTAGCTTACAATCTCCTTCCTTTCATCTCCCCACAACAGACACCTTGTGAGCAGCCCCATAGCCAGGATTTTTTTTGGTGGGAGGGTGCTGGGATACGCCAGTTAAATCCCCCTGGACCTCTCCCCCTCAACCCAACTTAGTTCATTCTTCAGGGAGCGCCTTTTCCCCAAGCCATGTCTGTCTGTGGAGCCCCTCCCCCTCCATGAGCAGTGGGGTCAGGAGGAGGAGATTAGCAAGCCAGCTGTTTGGGGGAGCACTTCCTGCTCCTTTTTAGGGGCTCCTGCTGGACTTGCTTCTCTTGGCCTAGAAAGCCTCTTGGTTGGTGGCCGGTGTGTTCCAGCTGCTCCCGAGGGAAGACAAGCCAGATGGGACTCTCACTGTCGTGCCTCTTGGAGCACACTTCTTGGCAGGGTGGCCAGGGCTTCAGATGACCTCATGCCCTGCTTGCCTTTCGCCCTTGGGTGCCAGGTAGCAGCTGCCCAGTGGGGTGAGGAAGAGGCAGTGGCAGTGAGCTAGCAGTGGTTCTCATTTTGCTTTTGTTGTATTGTTTTAGGTCTTAGCTGCCTTGAGCAGTTCTCTGTAGAGGCAGCACATACATATTTTAGTTAAATAAATACTAAATTGACATAACCCAAAGAATTTATGGTTGTGTTACCATTGCAGTTTCTTTGTAAATGTGTTCTGTGGAAACATTCGTGTTTTAAGCCCACTGTACTATTGTACTATTTCCGCCCAGCATGGCTATGGCTAGCAGAGGCTAAAGAGTGGGCACCTGTTGCCAGTGAAGGGCCCAGCTGTTGGAGATGCCACCTTCAGCGCCCCACCACTGGCACTGGGCCTATGTGTGAGATAGATAGGTCTGAGAGAGCTCTGAAAGAACTGCTCTTGAGAGAACAGCTCTGAGAGAACTGTGACTGATCTAAGGTCGCCCAGCAGCTGCATGTGAAGGAGTGGGGAATCAAACTCAGTTCTCCAGATTAGAGTCTGCTGCTCTTAACCACTACACCAAGCTGTCTCTCAAAAAATAAACCTGATTGTAAACAGATTTAGGGCCTGTTTAGGCAAATTGCAAGTTTATGAACGCTGACAGCACCATATAAATAAATAAAGGCTCAAAAAGGTTGGGGTATCCTGGATTATTGTCACTTTATTGCACCATCACAATCTATCAATTTCCAGGGTTCTTCTTTTTTTAAGCCTTCTGGTGGATGAGGCAAAATGGTGGTCACAAGTGGCAGAGCCGGGCAAAATGTGGGACAAACTGCTGTGTGGACAATCTGCTTCCTCTGCGTTTACAGCAGCAATGAGAACTATCCTAAGAATTGCTTGTGAGGAAGCAGCTTGACACACATCCCCCAAGTTGCTGTTAATATATGCAACTTTGAGGAGTACACTTTTGTTGAAGGAGCAAGTACAAAAAGCCAGAGGGATTTTTTTTAATGGTGGAAGATTACAGCACATTTCCTATGAACAATTGCTAGGGTAGATTATTCCCAATAGTTTGTATTAAGTTTCAGGTTGTTGCACTTTCTACAAAATTAAAGAGGGCCTCTTTCTAGACAGCACTAGTTAGAGCTGTCACATGTCAGCTGTTAATTCTCCCTCCCCTTTCTCAGTTGTGTCACTTTTTAAAAATACTCAGCTTGGGTCAGGTTGCAACTGATATTTGCCAAGTATTTTGTATGACAGATAAAGAAAAACAAACTGCTTACAGGAGGTCACTGTGTGAGGAGAAAGTATTGCAAAGCAAGAACAGTCCCTTCAGTGGGGCACAGGGTGACTCGTGATGGGCTTGTGGATCAGCCCTGAAATAACTGGCTGTACTGGAAGGGGATGATCATCTGCTGCTAGAGACAACACAAGCACAACTTTCCATATCGTTGTTGAGGTAGTATAGTTAAAAGGTGCTTTCACACGGCGACCCTTTACAAGTAGATTTTGCCATTCTTACAGTTAAAAATCCAGATGCAAAGCACATTATTTACTGTGTGTGAACACTCCCAAGGTCATATGCAACTAAGGCTGCCAACCTCCAGAGGAGGCCTGGAGACTTCCTGGAATTACAGACTGATCTCCAGAGTACAAAGAGTGCTTCTCCTGGAGGAAATGCCAGCTTTAGACAGCAGACTCTATGGTATCATAGCTTGGGGAGAAGGGACAAGTGGAGGGCCTCAAGGGTCTGTTCTGGGACCTGTTTTGTTTAATATCTTTATAAATGATTTGGATGAAGTAATAAAGGGAATGCTTATTAAATTTACGGATGATTCTAAATTGGGAGGGTTAGCAAATACAGTAAAGACAGAAACAGGATACAGAATGATCTTGGCAGGCTGGGAAACTGGGCTAAAACCCATAAAATGAATTTTAACAGGGTTAAATGTAAAGTTCTGCATTTAGGTAGGAAAAATCCAATGCATGGTTATAGGATGAGGGAGACGTCTTGGCAGTAGTATGTGTGAAAAAGATTTAGCGGTCTGTACACTGTACATGAGTCAACAGTGTAATGTGATGGCTAAAAAGGCAAATACAATTTTGGGCTGTATCAACAGAAGTATAGCATCCAGATCACGTGAAGTGGTGATATTGCTTTACTCTGCTCTGGTTATACCTCACCTAGAGTATTGTGTTCAGTTTTGGACACAATTTAAGAATATAGACAAGCTGGAACGGGTCCAAAGGAGGGCAACAAAGATGATGAGGGGTCTGGAGACCAAGTCCTGTGAGGAAAGGTTGAAGGAGTTGGGTATGTTTAGTCTGGAGAGGAGATAACTGAGAGATGATGTGATCACTATCTTCAAGTATTTGAAGGGCTGTCATAGAGAAGATGATGCGGAATCATTTTCTGTTGCCCCTGAAGGTCAGACCAGAACCAATGGGTTAAAATTAAACCAGAGTTTTTGACTAAACATTTGGAAGAACTTTCTGAAAGTTAGAGTGGTTCCTCAGTGGAACAGGCTTCCTCAGGAGGTGGTGGGCTCTCCTTCTTTAGAGGTTTTTAAACAGAGGCTAGATGGCCATCTGACAGCAATGCTGATCCAGTGAATTTAGGGAGCGGTATTTATGAATTTCCTGCATTGTGCAAGGGGTTGGACTAGATGACCCTCGAGGTCCCTTCCAACTATATGATTCTGTGAACCTCCCAATGAGCTCCCTCTCTTCACCAAATTCTGCCCTCAAGTATTGCTCCCAAATCTTCAGCAATTTCTCAAGTTGAGGTTGGGAACCTTATATATAACTACCAGGCAATTGTAACCTTCCCTGCAGTTAGGATTAAGAATCAAAGTTGCCTTTTAGCTGAAAGACTATCCTTTGCTTCAAGTTTTCAACGGGTGCAATAATATTTCTTTGTAGGTCAGCAACCAAAAGACAGGCTGATAATGTAGATTTCAACTGGTGATGGTAGAAACCCCAGTCAAGTCACAGCTTAGGGCAACCCTGCCAGATATTCAAGGCAAGAGACAAACAGGTGGTTCGCTATTGCCTGCCTCTGCGTAGCAACCCTGAACTTCCTTGTTGATCTCTGTAACCAAGGCTGGCCCTGCTTAGCTTCTGAGATCTGATGAGATCAGGATAATGTGGGTCATCCGGGTCAGAGCAGAGTATAACTTACTGGCAAACATCTCAGCTACATCCATCAGCACTGAGTTCCCTTTCAGTTAGTTTCCAGTGATGTGTCTCTTTTGCTAAAGGCCTTCTAAGGGTTGGCCTTGGAGCAATGGAACCACATGCTATAAGTGCCACGGATTTATAGTTTCATAATGTCTAAACTTTGCTTCTAGTCTCATATGTGCCATTGCTTTGTCTACATTACTGTTCCTGTTGGGCACATGCAAGTCCCACTGATATCACTGGGGCCTGCATCTCTTTACCAGAGTAGAGAACAGAGGCTTGACAGCTTGATCCAGCAGCTGTATTTAGGGCATGGGAACTCGAGCACATCTGTTCCCATTTGGAACAGTGCATTAGAAAGATTAAAAGCATGCACATGCACAATGGGATGTAATGCACATATGTTCCTTTGAGAGGACAGATTGGCAATATAGGTGTGCAAGGTATTTGCACATGTTCAAGGTCTGTGTTTGTGTGTGTAAGCAAAAGTGAGCCTGAAGAAAGAAAAAAAAAACCCTGTAAAATCATCTTCTGCGTAAGTGGTGAATTTCAGTTCTTTTAATCCTTTTCCTGGATCAGCTCCCAGTTCATTAATTTGCAAAAAACCCTGCTATTTATTGACCAGGACTGGACACTGCAAGACCTGGATATTTCCGGGCATCTGACTTCAAAACAAGTAGATGAACACGCATACTTTTCAAGCTAATATTTTTAGATCCAACCTCACGTAACATAAATCAGGAGCAGACAACTATATGTTTACTGAAGTGGTTTACCGCAAACTGGTAAAGACAGCAAATCAAGTTTCCAGCTGATGAAACATTTCTGAGTAAACAAATCCCATCAGTCTGCAGCTGCCGAGATACATCAGATTGCTTATGAATTTAGTTTGGCACATCATGCATGCCACCATTGCTTCCTGATTCTGCTCAAACCCTTTGGATGCAGTCGGTTTTCACTTTTTGCACTATACTGCACCTTAGTGTATTGATTCCATCTGTGCCATCGGTAGCATTTTGATAAAGCTGCTGAAAAAAGCTGAACAAAGGAAATTGTTACTTAACATTTCTTGGCCATTTCCTCTAAATTGTAGTCATGCATAGTGCTATCCTAACCAGAGTTAACATCTTTCAAAGTCCATTGGATGCAACTTTGTATAGGGTGGCACTAAATGAGGGCAATCCTAAAACAGTCTATGCAGACTCCTATTAAGTAGGGCTAACTTTGAGGAAAGCATTTGTAAGATTGCACCATTAAACTTCCCACGTTAACATCTACCACAGCATAGAATAAATGTCAGATGTTTGAGAGCTGCAAGACATGAACGTCAGATGTTTGAGAGAAGGAAGGAAGGAAGGAAGGAAGGAAGGAAGGAAGGAAGGAAGGAAGGAAGGAAGGAAGGAAGGAAGGAAGGAAGGAAGGAAGGAAGGAAGGAAGGAAGGAAGGAACTTAAATTTTTAATACATTCTCCAAGCTGCACAATTGGCTTGGGTTAGAGGAGTGATTTAAAGAGTGAAATGCCTTCTCCAAGCTGGCTGATGGGGCTGTGAGGGCTTCGAGAGCCACAGAGTATGTGTGAAAGAGCCACAAGTGGCTCCCGAGCTGCAGTTTGGACACCCCTGGTCTACCAATTTGGCATATTACATTTGGAAAGAAAAGGCATAAAACATTCCAGTCATATGTCTGCGTATGTAAGCTGGAGGATGAAGACCTCTAAACAACATGTTCATATTTTAGCAATCAAAGTAAATTCTGCTTGCAACGTCTTGTTTTCCAAGATCCTGTTATATGTCCTGTTTCTCTATGTCTAATTCAATGCAATGTAACATTAGGAGAGAGGAACAACTACGTACAGCGTAAACATATTTCAGGTTCTGGACCAAACGAATACATAAAAAGCAAGTATAAATGCAATACCTTATTGTTTCTGTAGGAAAGTTTACCCAGAGTTATTTTTCTTGGTGAAATCGTAATTCAGAAAATCCCCTTGGATGCATTTCTCTCCGGTCTGTGTGTGTTGATAAACTGCAGAGCAGCTCTGAACTCCCTGGCTCTTTGAAGTCTGGAGTTTATTTCTGGATCACCTCATGATCACCGATTACCAGCCAAAACATAAGTTGCTTTGGATCTCAGATTTCCTGTGAGAAGTTTATGGCAAAGTGACTTTTACTGTTCTGGAGGCTTCTCCCTGCTGCATGATCTGTAGAACTTCACTGTATTCAAGCATCCCTTTGTGACATTACCGAAAACTGACCCTTTTTTTTGGTTACATCATTATTTATTTATTGTTCTGGACAAGTAGCCCATATATGGCCATATTGCTGAAATTTAAAGGGACAGGAAGGGGGGGGGGACGACTTTACTGACCTGAAATGGCTGATCTGCAAATTTTCAAGGGTTTTTCTTTTTAGAACATCAACTTAATTTTTATCCAGCACTTCCTACGAAGACCTCAGAGAGCCACATATGCTTTGACCAATGTTCCCTGAGTTAGTGTGAGCTAGCTCACAGATTTTTAGCCTCCAGCTCACACATTTTTGTCTTAGCTCAGGAAGTATGACCCCCAGAGCACAACAAGTTATGCAGTAGCTCACAACTTTAATACCAGTAGCTCACAAAGTAGAATTTTTGCTCACAAGATTCTGCAATACTTTTCAAAACTGCTGCTTTTTTTTCTGGGCATTTTAATGAGGCATAGCAATTGGAAGTTGTTAGTGGTACAATTTGTAGGCTTTAAAAAAAACTAATCTCTCTCTTGGTGTTATGTTTACCTCATCATCACCAGCAGCCTATGGCTAAAATCAGAAAGAAGACCGTCACCCCATACTAATGGAGGCCTGATCTCTTTCAGCATTAATCTTACAAGAAGAGCAGGAAGGGTTTTTAAAGTTGTCAACAGTCATCTGCTCTCCTGGCAAGCTCTACTTGACCTTGAAGTAAGCAACATTGTTTTAATACTTTCCTTCAACCCACTGTTTCATGTTAAGTTGAGGAGATAACTGTGTTCCTGCCTACAGATTCTGCTAGGAATTTCTGTTTTATTGGCAAAAACCAACACAAAACCCTCAGTCCTTCGTTTTCTTCAACAGCTACGAATTCTGAAATTAGACCCACTTATGATTTAGTGGGCCCTGCCATTGGATGGCCCAGCCTGGCCCAATCTCGTCAGATACCAGAAGCTAAGCAAGGTTGGTCCTGGTTAGTACTGGGATGGGAAACCAGCTAGGGTTGCCAACTTCCAGGTGGTAGCTGGAGATGTTCTGGGATTACAACTGATCTCCAAGTGACAGAGATCAGCTCACCTGGAGAAAATGGCTGCTTTGAAAGGTGGACTCTATGGCATTGTACCTGACTGAAGTCCCTCCCCTACTCAAACCCCACCCTCCTCAGGTTCCACTCCCAAAATTTCCAGGTATTTCCCAACCTGGATCTAACAACCCTAGAGACTATCAAGGAAGTCCAGGGTTGCTACACAGAGGCAGACCACTGAAAACCACCACTGTTTGTCTCTTGCCTTGAAAGCCCCATGAGGGAACAGTAAGTCTGTTGTGACTTGACGGCATTTACCACCATGGTTTAGTGAGGCTGTGTTGTGGCCTGTTGCCACAGAAGATTTTCTCAACATGAACATGTGAGATATGGCCTATAACAGCAGAGAAGTTTGGGATGTGTGTCAGGCTCCTGTATTTCCAGCTTCATTTCAGTGTCCTGGCCTGTCACCTCTTGCCCTATCCTTGTGGATCTTATTCTACAAGTGATGACTGTGCCAGATAATCTACTGAGCAGAAACTCAGAATTTCCTTCAAAGGTTGTAGCGCAGTTTGTAGTGCAGATCTATGACTGGAGCAAGGGACAAAAGCCTAGCTGTTAATTTAACACATAAATAAAAACCTTATGAAATTGCTAGAGACATTAAGAATTTGATTTCTAAAAGCACATAGTTCTGAAACAAAGGAAAGGGAAATTAGTTAATAGACTTCTGTAAATTAGCATGGTGTCCTGATAGTCTTTTGCAAATCTTGAAGAGTTTTAACTGCAATGCAGTTTATTAGAAATATTTTCTAGAACAAAATATAGATCATAGTTTCTGCATTCAAGGCATGCCTCAAGGACAGCATATGTTTGGAACTGTTGTTTGAATTCTGCAGGCTGTGAAGAGAGCATTGGCTTTATCAAGAATGCAAAGGCCTTGTATTGTGCAGAAATATCAAACTCAGCAGATGGTCACTGATGAAACTTCAGACTATGGAAACTATTTACTTGTACGGGTATAAGACCTTAAGAAAGGAAAGGAAAGCACCAGTTGTTTTTGACTCTGGGGTGACGTTGCTTTCACAATGTTTTCACGGCAGTCTTTTTACGGGGTGGTTTGCTATTGCCTTCCCCAGTCATCTAAGCTTTCCCCCCAGCAAGCTGGGTACTCATTTTACCAACCTCGGAAGGATGGAAGGCTGAGTCAACCTCGAGCTGGCTATCTGAAAACTCAGCTACCGCCGGGGATCGAACTCAGGTCATGAGCAGAGCTTAGGACTGCAGTACTGCAGCTTTAACACTCTGCACCACGGGGCAGTGATAAAGAAGGAACTTGGGATTGATCTATATCACTTGACATCTGAAAAATTAGGTCTCTGGTTCCCAAGTGCCATGGCTTAATTCCTTCCTCTTGGGCCTGCCTTAAATATGCCGGTGCCGGAAGCAATGTATTAAAATTCTGCATTCGCTCCTCTAGTGACCTGTGTCCATTTCTCACCTTGGTTTCTTCAACTTTTTAATCGCTCTCCCTTCCCTTGCTGAATTGAAAGAATATCCCCTGCCTGACCTTGAACTCTCCAGTGCTTGATGAGAGCAAAAACAAGACAATTAGGAAATGCAAAAAAGGAAACATTAAAGATGGTCTACCAATCAGTGGTTGTCTTTGCTTATTAAATTGTGGGTTGTTTTACAACAGTTTCAAAAGCTCGCTTTGTGGGTTATTTTAAAGCAGTTCCAAAAACTGGCATTTGGTATGTTCACACCACTAAATAACATGCTTTGCAACTGGATTTTTACTGGGTAAAAATAGCAAAATCCGCTTGCAAACAGTCACTGTGTGAAAGCACCCAATGTGTTAATCTGATGGATTAATTCATGTTGTAATCTATTGAGAGTGGAGATGAGGAAACCTTGTTTTTAGAATTGGTGTAGGTGGGTGGGTGGTTGCTTTGTAACATCTCTCTGAACATATATTTAAGAACATAAGAGAAGCCATGTTGGATCACGCCAATGGCTCATCCAGTCCAACACTCTGTGTCGCACAGTGGCCAACCCCCCCCCAATTCCATCAGGAGGTCCACCAGTGGGGCCAGGACTCTCGAAGCCCTCCCACTGTGCCCCCCAAGCACCCAGAATACAGAGCATCACTGCCGCAGACAGAGAGTTCCAGTGATAAACTGTGGCTAATATTCAGTGATGGACCTCTGCTCCATATGCTTATCCAATCCCCTTTTGAAGCTGGCTGTGCTTGTAGCCACCACCTCCTATGGCAGTGAATTCCATGTGTTAATCGCCCTTTGGGTTGATATCAACTAATGAATATTTTGTATTGATCTCAATACCTACTTGTATGTTTTCCTCTACAGGAAGTTTATTGTGATTTTATTGTTGTGAGCCTCCCTGAGCCTGCTTGGGCAGGGAGGGCAGGATATAAATCAAATGAGATAATTAATAAAATAAATAAATAAATGCAGGGAACAGAGCAAATTTGCTGAAAGAGAATACTGTGAGCATCCCCAGTTAATAGGCACAATATAGGTACTTTCCTTAATCTTTTTTCTTTCTTTTCCTGTATATATCATTCATAATATAATTTCAATGATATGATTTGGAAAAGAACAGCATTAAGAAAATCCACATGTTTGCATGTTTGAATGGATGTCCCACAGAAGCACAAATCCTTAAGCTAAACATCCATGGGAATGCTCAGTTCACAATTAATTAGAGTTTATTATTAGACCGGCAGCTCTTAATTTGATCTTCCAAGCATTAGTAAAGGATTACAAAACATAATCTGCAAAAATAAATTCATAGGGTCTTGTCACTTCATGGGTGCATCTGAAGCATCAGGTGCTGTATTTTATGGTCGCCAGCAGGAACTCTTTTGCATATTAGGCCACACACCCCTGATGTAGCCAATCCTCCAAGAGTTTACAGGGCTCTTCTTACAGGGCCTACTGTAAGCTTTAGGAGGATTGGCTACATCAGAGGTCTGTGGCCTAATATACAAAGGAGTTCCTGCTACACAAAAAGCCCTGGTTCCAGCTGAGCTGTCTGCCTGATAGAAGTGTGTTATCATCACACAAGACAGAGATGCTAAGAGAAAGAGTGACCAGGTTCTTTCAAATTTATCCACAAAAGGGAAGTCAGTCTAGCAAAAGAGAAAGATAACAGAACATGAAAGCAGCCTTGCAAAACGACAAACACAAGTTCTCAACCGCTGCTTCTGCTTTCTCACGCAATGGATGAAAAAGCTCCATTATCGTCTGCTTGATCTCTAGCCACAAGTTTATTTATAACAAGTTGGGCTTTGAAGACCCAGAAAACTGGCATTCTTACTCTTTAATAATTCTACAAAGGTAGTTGTTCTGAAGTAATTAACACATGGTTAAAAAAAATGGAAAAGCCATATTAGAACACCTATATCAATCAGGAATTTTATGTGGTAACAATACAGTAGTTTCTTTTTCAACATTCTGTAGGACCATGCCAAATTTTTAATTATTCATATTGATTCCTTGAATTTTAAAAGCAACTATATACACTTTGTTTCATGTGGTGTTTATAAAGAGATGAGAGTCAAGGAAGAGTGACATGGAATAAGTATTTTATTAAACCAATCTGCTAATAACATCTCATCTTTCGGCCTTTCCTCTTTTCTGTGCTTCTCTATGGTGTTTTTCTGTATCTGTTCTCACATTAGGTGGGATGACATGAGAGATTTGGCGCAGCAGTATCCTGCCTCTGAAAAAGGCAATTTTCTTTGATCCATGCCACAGCATTCTCACAGCCCCCGCCCTGCTGCTAGGAGAGGTACAGGCCACATACTGCTTGTGCACATCCCAGGCGGGTTCATCACGTGCCCAGCTGTTCAGACAGTCAGGAAATGCACCATGCATACGTTTTAGAGGTTTGCTACCTGAAAGTTCCTGGTGGCTATTTAATCCAGTCCCTGTCCATCCTAAGAGGGGATCTTACCAATTGCTGCCACCACTCTGGGTTAAGGGTCTCCCATGAGAAGGCCCAGAGTACCCTCCCAAGCCCTTCAGGCCTCCCTTAGCTAGGCCAAATAATGGGCGTGAGGACCAGGCAGAGTTAACAATAGGGGGGGAAGGTTTATTTAAAAGGTCAGTGCAAAACAACAAACAAGGTGCATAAAACAGTAGAAGGGGTGAAGGGGAAAATAACCAAATGCCCTAACGCATCTATCTATACTGTCCTTACTGTAATACCAGCACTTACCTCCTTGGGTAAGGGTCTTTTTCCTGCTTCAAGCTTTCCAAGCTACACACTACCTCCAGCTCAGCCTTCCAGGGAAAGAAACCCCCTTCCTGGGCTTGGCCCTTTTATCTTCTCCTCCCAGGCCCAACTCCTCTCTGACTCTGAGCCAGTTTCCCTCCAAAACCTGGCCACCCAATCAGAGGGACAAGAGGGATCCTGGGAAATGTAGGCTCTTCCCAGTAACTCCTAAGCAGGCTTCCCTGGGGCATGCAGGCCTCACTAGGCCCAGAATCATGACAGAACCCATGCTGAGTCTTCCTCAATAGCTTTTGTTCATCGACGTGCCTACTCATTCTCTCTGTAATAATGGTTTCCACCAACTTCCCTGGTATTGAAATCAGACTGACTGGCCTGTGATTTCCTGGATCTCCTTTGGAACCTTTTTTAAAGATGGGGGTAATATTATCTACCTTCAGTCCTCAGGAATGTAGGCAGATTTTAAGGAAAGATTACATATTTTTGTCAGGAGATCCACAAGTTTACATTAGAGTTTCTTTCAGAACTCTTGGATGTATGCCATCTGGGCCTGGTGACTTATTAGTTTTTAAATTGTCTATCAGTCAAAGGATCTCCTGTCTTGTCACCTCAATCTGACTCAGGTCTTTCAACACGCCTCCCAAAATCAGCAGTTCTGGAGTGGGCAGGCATCTTCCACAGTGAAGATAGAGGCAAAAAATGCATTCAGCTTCTCAGCCATTTCCCTGTCATGTGTCAGTAATCCTTCAGTAACCTACGGTATTATACCCCACTGAGGCTTCTCCACTCTCCAAAAATATTCCTCGAATATCCAGAAATTTCCTAGCTAGGAGTTGGCAACCCTACTAAGTGTGAAGGGAGGAGAAACAATTACTATGGAATTACTACACTGACAGGATAAAACATATTGTCATTCCATTTAACCCAGGGTAATTGGACTGTGTAAAAGGGTCCTGTAAATTTAGTTCAGCAATGGTAAATTCTTTTTGTTATATTCACCTCAGGATGGCCACTTTTTGTCCTCCTGAGCATTACTTCTTTCTCCTGTTTAATTTTTCTGTTTTCTTTGAAGAGTACACTTGGCACTGGCAACGTGAATACACACATTTTCTTCACAAGCCATTGTCTTCTGTTTGTAGTGCTCCCTTATGATGGGATTCAAGCACAGAGCTAATAGCTTGGATCATAAATCACCACTGACAGAAAGATTTCTGTCAGCAGAATGAGTCTTCCTTCCCTCTCTGCTACAGTCCCAGATGCCCCACTGGATTCCCAAGAACAGTGTGGGGGTGGGGAGGGGGGAAGAGTCAGGGCTCTGAAGCAGGAGGTAGGAATCAGTGGAAACTGTTCTTCTGTCAGTGGAAATTTTCAGACTGAAAACATTTCTTGCCTGAGGAATCCCTCATCTGTGATGGTCAGAGTCACACACTCCCACCCCCACCCCAGCAAAGCAAAGCAACAAAGTTATCTGAGCTTCTCAGCACCATTTTGGTTGCTTGCTGACTCAGGCTGGAGAGTCAAACCTTAAGGGAACTCACTGTTATTACAGTCTCAGCCTCACTCTGTGTAAATATCACGAGAAGGTCATGTACATAGTTCCAAAATGAAGGAGGAGACAAAGTGGGGTGGGGTTCAAATTACTAAAGAAACCTCAGTGTGTGTATACACACACACACCTCAATACACACACACACTGAGGTGTGTGTGTATCATTAGTAATTTCAATCCCACCCCGCTTTGTCTCCTCCTTCATTTTGGAATACACACATGTAAATATATATGCATACACTCCCTTGATGAGTAAAAACCACCCTCTAACTTCTTTGCTTTCACTGTGGGGTTTATGGAAAGTACTCTTCTTGATTTTTAAGAAATACAGTGGAAGCACCTCTACTTAACTGCAAGCTTGCAGGATTGATGGACAGGAAGCATAAATAAGAAGATGACTCCGTCCTACCATGTGCTGGAGAGAACTTCAGCCTTGGTCCCAAAGGACTCCACCTCTGAAGCTAGGGTCTAGATCCACCAGAGCTTTTCCATGGATGAAAGGATTTCTGCTTGCAGAGAATTCTCCCTCCCTCCCTCCTCTACAGCCCAAGATGACTCCAAAATGATGTTCCTAGGGCAGGGGTCCAAAATGTGGTGCCCACCAATGCCTTTCCTGGCATGCATCAAGTGTTTTTGGAAAGTGGTCAGGGCTAGTTGGGGCTTTGCCCACCAGGGCTTCTGACTGGCCACAGGAAATTCAATTGGCTATTCAGGTTCTTTAAAACATTGCTTTGGCAGCAGGTGCCACCACAAGACAAGGATCTTTATTGTGTGATTGAAGGTAAATTCTGGCAGCTATTTTGTGGCTGGCTCCACATTCTGCAGCAGGCATTGTATGGCTGCTATTTTGGGGCTGTGCCCGCACCACATTGTTCCAGAATTCTGAAGGTGTCCACAGGCTCAAAAAGGTTGGAGACCCTGCCATAGGGGTTCCTTATCCCCCAGGAAAAGCATGTTCGAGGATATCATAAGTGTAAACCTGGGGATCAAGGCTCTACTGCTGCTCCTCAGCTGCAGCTGGGAATAGGGATAGTGCTTCTAGGGTAAATGGATTTTTTTGCATGGCATTGTCTCATGCTGTGGCCCCACCCCTCCCCAAATTCGACCCTCTCCCAGATCCACCCCCAAAGTCTCAAGGTATTTTCCAACACAGGCCTGGCAACCCTCTCCTGGAATGCCCTTGTGAGTTCAGTCCCTAGCTTTTCCATTTATAGGATCGCAAATAGCAGGCGGAAATACCCTTTTGCTGCCTGGACCACTGGAGAAGCACAGGTCAATTTAGAGCTATGTAGATGAATGGTCTGCTTTGGTATAAGACAGCTTTGTATGTACTATTCTTTTTTAAGTTTGCTACCCCCCAGGTGGTAGTTCAAGATCTCCTGGGATTACAAATGATTTCCAGGCAACAGAGATCAGTTCACCTGAAGAAAATGGCCCCTTTGGAAGGTGGACTCTACGGCATTATACCCCACTGAAGTCATTCCCCTCCCCAAACCCCGCCTTCCTCAGGGTCCAATTGTAAGAGCTCCAGGTATTTCCTAACTTGGGGCTTGGCACAACCCTATTAGTTTTTTAAAGTTCTTTTTGAATGTTTATGCTGCAAGCTTGTTTTGAAATTGATAAACTGACATGGCGTCATTTGTCCTATCTCTCCCTTGAGAAGTTAAATTTAACACAAGTGTCTGAACAAAATGTCAGATGACACTAGAGGATATCTCTTGCGCAACATACCCCAGAAGCGTGTGGCATTTAACTCAGTTAAAAATAGCCATTGACTTAACAAATGTGGCAGGTTCCTGGATTATATCTATCAACAGGATAAATACACTGTACTGCAATAATAGAAATGTAAGTGGAGAAGAACGTGGGGTGGGGGCAGTTTGCTTTATTGATCATTTTTGGATTCTTTTAAAAATTTGTATTTGTAATTATAGCAATAAATGCTTGCATTTAAAGGGGAACAGCATGAAAATATCACTGCACACATTTTAGAAAAGGAAGGTGTAATGAAAGCTTAGCTGTGGGCTGTGATTGCATCACTCCATGTTTTCCTTTGAAAGGAGATATGAGATACCACTTTATTTATTTATTTATTTGGCTTATATTCTGCCCGTTCCCATAAATGGGCTCAGATCACAACATATGGTAATAACAATAAAAACCTACAATTCAGAGTTAAAACAATACATTAAAATTAAACAAGTAAGAACAATAAAACAATAAAGTGCACTTTGTATCAGGCCTATAATGCCAGGAGGTAGGGGAGTGTAACCATCCCACACAACTGTTTCCTTAACAGGAATCATACATACCTTCCAAAGCTGGTATTAGCTGCAGTGAAAAAAAAGGCAGGTGCCTATTAAAAATAGTGAAAAGAAAATTGTTAAAGAAAATTTAATTAATAAATTATGATGTTATAGAAGCTGTCCTACAGTCCTGATCAGGGGAGCTGGTTTGGTGTAGTGGTTAAGTGTGCGGACTCTTATCTGGGAGAACCGGGTTTGATTCCCCACTCCTCCACTTGCACCTGCTAGCATGGCCTTGGGTCAGCCATAGCTCTGGCAGAGGTTGTCTTTGAAAGGGCAGCTGCTGTGAGAGCCCTCTCCAGCCCCACCCACCTCACAGGGTGACTGTTGTGGGGGAGGAAGGTAGAGGAGATTGTGAGCCGCTCTGAGACTCTTCGGAGTGGAGGGCGGGATATAAATCCAATATCTTCTTCTTCTTCTTCTTTTTGTGTGTGTGTAGAAAAAGCCCAGCAGGAACTCATTTGCATGTGAGGCCACACCCCTGATGTCAGCATTGTTCCCCACTCGGCTTTTTTGCCAGGCCTTGCCCATTGGTGATGCCAGCCCTGTCGCTGGTAGTCCTGGTTGGCCCTCCTTGGCTGCTGCTGGCTGCCATCAATGGTCCATTGCTGGTAATAATCTTGGTTAGTTTGGACCTGCTTCACACATGACAAGGCATACTGGAGTGTGGCCAGAGTCCTCAACTTTCCCTTGCTGCATTTTTTGTAGAAAAAGCCCAACAGGAACTCATTTGCATATTAGGCCACACCCCCTAATGCAGCATTGTTCCATGCTGGGCTTTTGGTAGAAAAAGTCCAACAGGAGCTCATTTGCATATTAGGCCGTGCCCCCTAACACCAAGCCATCTGGAACTGCGTTCCTGTGCATTCCTGCTAAAAAAAAACAAGCCCTAGCACTGATAACTGTATATGAGCCAAAAAGTTTAAGGGATGGGTCTGAAGAACCAGGAACAGTGCTCTCCTGTTGCAGAATGGATCTTTCTTTCTTGCTTGCTTGCTTGCTTGCTTTCTATATCCTGCCCATTCCAAACGGACTCAGGGCGGCTATCAGAATAAAACCAACATCTCAATATCAGGTATAAAACAATAAGACATAAACAATTTACAATTTAAAACAAAGTATTGGTGCTATAGAGAATATTAAAACATAGGCGGCTCAGGTCGTACTAAACCTTCCTTTTATCTGTTGGTGGTCCTTCTGTTGGAATTGCCCAGCAGCATAAAAGTGGCAGCCTTCTTCCCTAGTTGTTATAGGCCTGTTTAAAAAGTTCGGTTTTACAAGCCCTGCAAAATTGGGAGAGATCCTGCAGGGCTCATGGCCTCAGGAAGAGCATTCCACAGCATTGGTGCTGCCACTGAGAAGGCCCTGGCCCGTGTAAAGCCCAGTCTGGCCTCTCTTGTTCCGGGGATGAATAGTAGATTTTGAGTTCCCGAATGCAGTGCTCTCTGGGGAACATATGGGGAAAGGCGGTCCCTTAGATAGACAGATCCTCAGCCATAAAAGGCTTTAAAGATCAATACCAGCACTTTGAAATGACTCGGTATATAATAGGTAGCCAGTGCAGCTCTTTCAACACTGGTTTAATGTGCTCCCATTGAGGGAGTCCTATTAACGTATATCCTCCCATCTCTGCAGTCCCACACATACTTCAATAAAAAGCATCCCCATATCTGGGGGTTCCTCAGGAACAGATCACAGATCCCTACCTGTAGAAGCAAAGTGCCTTCTGTTCATAAACAGGCTATATCATATCATGTGTTACAGTGTCCTGGATTCTTGTAAACCAATAAGATGCATACAAACAGAAAAAAGCCCTGAGTTGGGTGGCCCTGGCCAGCCTTATCTCATCAGATCTTGGCTGCTCAGCAGGGTTGGTCCTGGTTAGTATCTGGACCACCAGGAAAGCCCAGAGTTGCCACTGAGAAACAGGTGATTGCAAACCATCTGCATTCATCTTGGAATTGCCAACTCTTAGTTGGGAAATACCTGGAGATTTTAGAGGTGGAGCTTTGGGAGGGCAGCATTTTGGGAGAGGGGGACCTCAGCAGGATATAATGCCATAGAATCCACCTTCCAACATGGCCATTTTCTCCAGGGGAACTGATCCCTGTCATCTGGAGATCAGCTGTACTTCTGGAAGATCTCCAGCCACCGCCTGGAAGCTGGCAACTCTAGTTCATTTCTTACCTTGAAAACCCTGTGAATGGTGTCAATAAGTTGGCAGCAACTTGATAGCTCTTTGTACACACAACAGGGGGGGGGGAAATCACCTTGCAATTGGGCTGTGATTAGGAGAAAAATGACAAAGTCCTGTAATGTCTGCATTGTCAGGTGGATTGCATGTGCGCACAGTTTCATTTTAGCAAGAGGCCCACCAAGTAGGTGGAATGCGCCTGGCATGGGCCCCTAGAGATGGGCTCAGCTAAGAAAGTCAGTGCAAGGATCAGTTTTCCTTCTTAGCTAGCTTGTTGGAGAAGATGCGTCAATGCACACAGGGAACTCGCACCTTCTGGGAAAGCTGAAAAGTTCTTTGGGCTGGCCTGCAAACCAGCTCTGATTCTCCTTCCTATTTTCCTCAACTCTCTCTCTGCTGGCCTCAATGCTGGCTTTTGCTAAAACGACATTTAATGCAGGCTGCCTCAGTGATGACGTGATTATTTTGCAAATATTTCACCACACTAGCCAGGGCTTTTTTTGTAGAAAAAATGCCCAGCAGGAACTTTTTTGCATATTAGACCACACCCCAACATCACCATTGTTTCCCAGCAGGAACTCGTTTGTATATCAGGCCACACCCCTGATGCCAAGCCAGCCGAAACTGCATTCCTGTGTGTTCCTGCTCAAAAAAAGTCCTGACTATAGGAGTTCTGATCCTGCCCAAACATTTATCATGTCTGATTGGGCCAACAGGCTGGCTGTTTTGAGGAATTAGGTTTATCTTCTTGTGTTTGCTCTGAGAGCACACACAGAACTCTTCAGAAGGTCTGTCAAACAAATTCTTATAAGAGATTTCCACCGATTGAACCTTCATATAAATATATATAATTGTTCAGAAGAAAAGGGCATGCTTTTGTAGGGACAACTCTCATTCTTATCCAGGCTCTCTGGCTCCCAGTTTCACAAGTGATGGTTGCAACCCTAAAAATGCTTTCCTGGGAGAAAAAGCCCTATTGAATAAAATGGAACTTACTTCTTAGCAGATCAGCTTAATTAGGCATGCCAGCCTCCAGGTGGGACTGGGGGATTCCCTGGAGTTACAACTCTTCTCCAGACTACAGAGATCAGTTCTCTTGAAGAAAATGGATGCTTTGGAGGGTGGATTCTGTGGCATTGTATTCCATTGAGGAGGTACCCAGAAACCCTGTCTTGCTAAGAAGATCCAACTGCTGGTTTCCACCATCATTTTAAAGCCATCTGAAAATGCTGTGAGGGCTCTATCCTGATCAGGCCAGCAGCACAGAGAGCTGAGGTGCTCCCTGCCCCCCGCCCCGGCCTTATCAAGTGCAGAAATTGGGGACTCAGGACTTTTTTTGTAGCAGGAGCTCCATTGCATATTAGGCCACACTCCTCTGATGTAGCCAATTCACCAAGAGCTTACAGGGCTCTTCTTACAGGCCCTACTGTAAACTCTTGGAGGATTGGCTACATCAGGGGTGTGTGGCCTAATATGCAAAGGAGTTCCTGCTACAAAAAAATGCCCTGACTGGGGTGAACAAGAGCACTGTGCTGTGTGCCTCATTGGGATCATTTCTGATTACCGTACTTTAAAATGGCAGTGGCATCCTCATTTAAACCACAGAGGGCCCATCATGTCTTGTTTAGCCTTCGGTCTGCAATGAAGGCAACACTATCCCAAGTAATAAGCACATATGATCAGAAACGAGGCACTGCTAGGGTTGCTAGATCCAGGCTGGGAAACTCCTGGGGATTTGGAGACAGAGCTTGGGGAGGACAGGGACTTCAGTAGGGTACAGTGCCATAGAGTTCACCCACTGAAGCATCTATTTTCTCCAGGGGAACTGATCACTGTAATCTGGAGATGAACTGCAGTTCTGGAGACCCGCAGCTCCCCCCTGGAATCTGGCATCCCTAGGCACTGTCTTTCTTGAGATGCAGGACTTTTTTTGTAGAAAGATCCCAGCAGGAACTCATTTGCATATGATGCCACCCCCCACCCCCCCAATGCCAAGCCAGCCTTGAGCCATTTCAGAGCTGGTGCCTGTTTGAAGTTAGATGAGACTATTTGTCCTTGGATAAAATGTGACATTACCTCAGTGTGTTACATGAAAGAGGTTATTGATACCGATTAACTGTGAAGCTGTATGAATTGTGGTTCATGGATTATTTGATTTGAAGGAAAATGGAGTAGAGCTTTCCATTGTTTGAGGATTCTTCGAAACAGGAGCTACAAGTCGACTCCCTGTACTTTGGCACTCTACATTCTTCCATGACTGCACTCTTTGACAGTTGTGTTTACGTCTTTATGTAGTCTCACCTATAATTGTGCTGTGAATATAGTCTTAGTAATTGTTGGTCACTATAACCACTTTGTGGTTGTGTATTCATTTTTCTCCCAGCGATCTCTGGTGTTGGCAATCCCCAGTTGGGGGCAGAGGATTCTCTAGTTTGGAGGCCCTCCCCTCGTTTCAGAGTTATCAGAAAGTGAGGGGAGGGAAGTGTCTGCTAGGCACTCCATTGTACCCTATGGGGATCTATGGAAAATCAGTCTGTGGGTAACTGGGGTTCTGGGAGGCTGATTTTTGGAGGTAAAAACACCAATTTTTCAGCATAGCATCTGATGCCTCTCCTCAAAAAACCCCCCCAAAACCTCCCAAGTTTCAAAAAGATTAGATCAAGAGGTCCAATTCTATGAGCCCCTAAAGAAGGTGTCCCCATCCTCCATGATTTCCAGTGGAAGGAAGGCATTTAAAAGGAACATGGTCCCTTTAAAATGTGATGGCTGGAACTCCCTTCAGATAGATAGATAGATAGATAGATAGATAGATAGATAGATAGATAGATAGATAGATAGATAGATAGATAGATAGATAGATAGATAGATAGATTTATTGTCATTGTTCTCAAGAAAATGAGGGCAACGAAATGAGGTGCTCTTCCACAAACATACCAACACATCAACACCCACAAAAGGACATATACATAGACCATTTAAATGCATCTAAAAACACATAACCATTCATAACCCTGCATTTAGCTTAACCACAGCACTTGGATAGAAGCTGCCCTTGAATCTATTTGTCTTTGCCTTCAACACTCTATATCGCCTACCTGACGGTAAAATCTCAAATAGCAAGTGGCCCGGATGTGAAGGGTCCCTTAAGATCATTTGTATCTTCCTTCTACATCCCATATCATACAGAGTTCAATCGTGCTTGTCACAACCTTGCTCCTGGCTCCAAAGTCCTCAGATATTTCCTGAATTGGACCTGGCAACCTTACTCAACAGGTTTCCATGACAGAGTGGGAATTCAAACCTGGCTTTCCCACACCCTAGAGCCCCATGGCACAGTGTTAAAGCTGCAGTACTGCAGTCCTAAGCTCTGCTCACGACCTGAGTTCGATCCCCGGTGGAAGCTGGGCTTTCAGGTAACCGGCTCGAGGTTGACTCAGCCTTCCATCCTTCCGAGGTCGGTAAAATGAGTACCCAGCTTGCTGGGGGGGAAAGTGTAGATGACTGGGGAAGGCAATGGCAAACCACCCCATTAAAAGTTTGCCGTGAAAACATTGTGAAAGCAACGTCACCCCAGAGTCGGAAACGACTAGTGCTTGCACAGGGGACCTTTCCTTTTCCTTTCCACACCCTAGTCCAACACTATGACCAGTATAATACCACACTGGCTCTCACACTGGTTTTATTAAGAGATGTTGAAAAGCATATAACAAAAACAACAACACTGCCTCCCCCAAATATACTTAAATAGGCTTAAACTTTATTTATCTTAAATGTTTCTCAAGTTGCTGTGCTTTAAAAAAAAACAAAAACCCAAACTTGCTATGCATCCTTTCTAGCACATAACGAACAGGCATTCCACACCACCACTTTTTGTTTGATTTAAAAGATGTTGTTTGCTTTAGTTCTAGAACAATTTGTGTATAACTATTTTGCAGCAATCGCTCTCTAGAGAAAAACGAGGGCAGGTTTTACTTTGTGCCTAAGGCCTTGATCCACACTCTTCTGTATGCCAGGGCGTTGCTAGGGGAAACGCAGAAAGCAACCCAGGGCAGAAAGGTAACTGTAGCAACCCTGAAAACTCACCTCGCACGTTGAAGCCTGTGTGTCGAAGTTTGCAACTAGATCCTGGCGTGCTCATACTCATGCCCATGGCACTGTAACACAGCATTAAAAACAACACAGTTGCACTGAGAAATTTTTTTCCCAAAAAAGAAAATTCTCGGCCTCCTTTCCCCCCCAACTTATTTTTTCAGGGGAGATTGTTGCAGATAGCAGTGCCTGTCAGCAGGCAGGAAAAGTCGCTTTCTTTCCTTTTTTCTTTCTTAAAGAAATAGAACCCTCTGATGATGGCAAGTGTCCTTGATTCCAAATACATTTTGCAGGTGGAAAACAGGAGGAAAAATGTCTTTGTGACCCAACTAGGAGAGCACAGGTAAGGTGATCACCACTTATGTTTGTCTTTTAGATCTCTGAATGCCAAAAGGATAATGGGGAAGTTAGGGCTTGTCTGCGTTTGTGGTACGTTAGGGGTCAGAATCAAACTAATGTAACACACAACAGGTTTACATAGAGCCAGAAAACATCTGAAGAATGAAGATATGCATGTGTATTATGGGTTCAGGGCATGGCATGCTAATTTATTTAACCTCCTATGGCTGCCATGCCGTCCCCCCAGCCACCAGTGGGCCAGAGTCGCCAGATCCAGCATGGGAAACTCCTGGAGATTTGGGGATGGAGCCTGGAGAGGACAGGGACCTCAATGGGGTACAATGCCATAGAACCCACTCTCCAAAGCATTGGTTTTCTCCAGGGGAATTGATCTTTGTAGTCTGGAGATGAGCTGTAATTCCAGGATATCCCAGGTCCCTGGCTTCTGTAACAGAGTACATGCTTTGTATGTAGATGTTTCCAGGTAGATGTACAAAACTGTTGTGAAATGTTGCTGGCTGTACAGCCCTGTTGTACCCATTTTCACTCAGAAGTAAGCCCCACTGAATTGGATGGGACTTATTCTCAAGTAAATGTAAATATTCCTAACATCCCAGTTTTGAGTATTGGAGAGATTTTGAAGGTGTCGCTCAAACTGCCATCTTCAGATTCATCCAAAGTTTTTGCATCAAGCAAGATGAATTGGCAATCTGAAGTTGCATCAGTGTTTCCCAATAACTCTGAAAATTTTGCTTGGGTAGGTAAAGGTAAAGGTAGTCCCCTGTGCAAGCACCGGTCGTTTTTGACTTTGGGGTGACATTGCATCACGATGTTTTCATTGCCTTCCCCAGTCATCTACACTTTACCCCCAGCAAGCTGGGTACTCATTTTGCTGACCTTGGAAGGATAGAAGGCTGAGTCAACCTTGAGTTGGCTATCTGAACTCAGCTTCCACCAGGATCAAAGAGCGCAGAGAGGTCAGACTGCAGTACTCCAAATTTGTTTCTGATTTGGCTTTTTGTAAAAATTCAGTGGCAACAGAAGATGCAGGTGAAAGGGGTGGGAAGCTGATGGTGAGACAGTCATTTTTTTTTTATTTCCGTGAGATGATGGTGTGTGTGTGTGTGTGTGTGTGTGTGGAAGAGATGAAGCCTTGTAGACTCCAGAGGAGAAGTGCAAAAGCTTCCTTCTTGATCATGTGACAGATACTGTCTGGCAGATCTGGAGGACTTGAAGAAACTGCATAGGGATGTGGGTGTGAGAATAATTATCACAGCTGCTGCTGAGGGCTGAAGTACCGTATATGTGACTCTGGGATTCCAGCATTTGACCCCACCAAACATATAGTATCACCTCAAAAAATGATTAGGAGGGAGGGAATATACTGAGGCCACAGTGGTGGGGAAAGGAAGGTTAATTCTTCTTCCTGTTGCATTTTCCTGATTGAAATAATAAACTTTCTTTTTTCTGGGTTCTATACAATTCCTGTCCATCCTGTTTGGTGCCTGTTTGGATAAAAGCAGCATTTCCTACAGTAGGCTGCAATTCAAAAATGCATGTGCATGGAGGGAGAAATCCTGCAGGAACCCAAAGACTGAAGCCCTCATGGTGGTTGCAGATGAAGCTGACAGTTTTTCTTGGCAAGGCTTCTGCCCCTTTAACAGCTGGCAAAACAAATCAATCCCACGTAGCAAGCAAACTTCCCCCATCTTTCCCAAGCTCTGTGTCAGGAGTGGTCTCAGTGATTCTTGTGCCATGGCAAAAGCATAGGATGGAGCCCCAGAAATGCAGCCACCACCCACAACTCCCCTGCCCAAGTCCCAAGCAAGGATTGGCTCTTACCTTGTGCAAGGTAAGTGTGAGCCACCATTTCTAGAAGTCAGCTGTCTAAGCCCCAGACAGGGAGGGTGTGGGTGACAGTTGTTCTTTTTCTTTTCCCTCCTACTGAGGGAGCCAGTTTGGAGGCCCGCCCAGCACGGGGCCTGGAAGAGCTGGTCCCTGTTGGCTAAGACTACTCCTGGTCAGGATAGGTTGCATCTGTGACTTTCTGTCATGTAGCCAGTAAAGACACAGAGCCTCTGGTTTTAAAAGGGGTAGGGACTTTTATCTGCCCTGTCCTGGATATTTCAGGCTAACTGGCTCTTGTCAGATCTCAGAAACTATACAGGTTCAGCCTTGGTCAGTGTTTGGATAGGAGACCACCATGGAATACCAGGGTCGCTACACAGAGACAGGCAATGGCAAACCTGTACTGAATGTCTCTTGACTTGCTAACCCTATGGACTTGCCGGAAGTCAGCTGTGCCTTGATGACCAAAAAGGGACTTTTGTAACGAGGATAAAATTGTCCTTGTGCTGTCATGTAAAGAGTGTGGGATAGTTAGAGATCAATTTCCCACTAGCCTTATGCCGCTTCCACTCTCCTCTCCTCGGCGAGGCTGCCTTCCGATTTCACACCATCTGCCCTGGGGCTGCAACTAGCTTTGCCTTTTTTTGTGCGGCAAACAGAAACTGGGTTTTTGAGGCTCTTGTTTGCTGCATGAAAGAGGTGGAGCAAGCTGCAGCCCCGGGGCAGATTGTGTGAAATCAGATGGAAGTCCCACCAAGAAGAGGAGTGTGAAAGTGGCATAAGGCTAGTGGGAAATTTGTCAGAGATGTTGCCACCAGGGCTTTTTTTCAACAGGAATGTACAGGAATGCAGTTCCAGCTGACTTGGCATCAGGGGGCGCGGCCGAATGAGTTCCTGCTGTGCAAAACAATAGTAATCTCAGGGGCGTGGCCTGATATGCAAATAAGTTCCTTCTGGACTTTTTCTACAAAAAAAGTCCTGGTTGCAACACTGACGAGTGGCACACTAGCTTGAAAAGCAAGTATTTTCGTAGGCACAAGGACTTCTGCAGATGAAATGGGATTTATTTTCCCACTGCTCCCCTCCTGCAGCAGCCTTAAATGTTCCCCCCATTCATTCTCCAGCTGCTTTCATCCCTTTCCCAGTCATAGCTTGAAGACTGACACACATAATCAAGCGAGTTTATCTTCAACCTGATTTGTTGTGTTTCATTTTTGCCATCGTTGAATGAAATCTAGCTAAGAGCAATGGTGGCTTGAAAGTCAGCGCACCAGCATCTTCCGAAATCTTGCAAAGAGCATTTGGTCTTGGGTCAAATTAGTTGCTGGCAAGCACCATCAGATCCCATCAGAATGCATCCAGAGATGATTTCACCGCTGCCGCTTTCACCAGTGTAGGAGTCAGACTGCAATGGGCATACAAAACCATTCTCACGCATAACCCCCCAGCCCACCCCCGCTGCTTTGACCTTTATGCTGTGAAGGGAGAGAAAAAATGTTCATACTATAAAGCTGAGCTGTGCACTGGAATGTCTTCACATCTCACAGTGCAAATGACAGTTGGCATCATTTATGCTTTCCCTCATGAGAAAGTATAAAGCATGGTTATGCCAAATGCAGCTGAACATGTGGACTCAAACACTGATCTTACAGCACATCATAGGAGGTCTTTCTACAAATCCACCATGCAAAACAGGAAGCATATAATTCCAGCTGGTAGAGTCAGCTCTGGAAGGACTAATTTGAAAAACTATGTGCAGCTGCTATAAGTGGGTGTCTGTTTAAACAGCTATCTATAAGGCATCCATCAATCTCTCAAACCATGCTTTGGTGTTCAGCTTAACATATATCTCCCTAAACCTCAGCTATGTCTATTTTCCATATATATCTCATTTTCTCATGTTGTATAATGTACCTTTCTTTGGTTTTCCTGCCATTCCAGAGAAAGTGAGTCATCTGCCTTCCTGTGAGGCCAGGCAGGGGTTCCTAAAGTGGTGTCCACATGGGCACTATGGCACTCACTGACTCCATTTCTGGAGTGTTTTTAACCGAGTTTTTTTCGTAGCAGGAACTCTTTTGCATGTTAGGCCCCACATCCCTGATGTAGCCAATCCTCTTGGAGTCTACAGTAGGTCCTGTACTAAGAGCCCTGTAAGCTCTTGGAGGATTGGCTACATCAGGGAGGCATGGCCTAATATGCAAAGGAGTTCCTGCTACAAAAAAGCCCTGGTTTTTAAGAAGTGGGTGGGGCCAGGTGTGGCACTAGCCCAGCAGGGCTTTATTGGCTACTGGGGACTAGATTGGCTGTGCAGATTTTTTAAAAAGTTGCCTTGGTAGCAGCTGCCACCACAACAGGAATTTGCATGGTGTTAGTGCAGTTGAGCTCTGGCAATCCTTTTGTGGCTGTATCTGTCTCCTGCAGCAGCCATTTTGTTGCTGAGCTGGCCATACTGTTTCAGAATTCCAAATGGGCCTACAAGCTCAAAAAGACTGGTGACCTTTGACGGAGGGTTTTCTGTTGAGTGGTTGCTCAGCAATCTGAATTAGACAAAAATATTTTTGAATTCTTTTTTTGTGCCATGCATTCCTATGGGTGACAGCTGTTGAGGTGTCTTTACCAAGCAGCAAACCTTCCTTACTTTTCCCACCTGGTTGGATGGTCATTTGTAGTAATAATTTGTAACTAGTGACACTGAATGGGGATTCTGGGAAAGTTCTGTAGAGTCTGCTTCTGTTTCTCTGCTTTTCCTTCATGGTTTTCAGATTTCACATACCATGAGGGTGTTTATGCAGATTGAAATATTTTTTAAAAAACAGTTTTCATGAGGTATTGCTTGTTATTTTAATTGCCATTTATGTATTGTGTGTTTACTGTTTTCAGTTTACTGAGAGATTACCCCTTGATATCTCTAATTATATACTTTGTATAATTGTGGGGGGGAGGGTTCTCAGACTTTTTAACATATGAGGGGCCATGGCTCGGTGACAGAGCATCTACTTGGCGCAAAGAAGGTCACTCAGACTCTTTCCTTCGCACACACACACACTGCAGAGACAGAACTAATTCCCATACAAAGCCTCTCTTGGAACAAAACAGTCAACTCCATCCCTTTGGAACAGCTACTATCCAGTCATGAAACCCTTCACTCACCCATCTTTCCCCGTCTATCTTTCTTTCTCTACAGGCCCACATTTTAGAGTACAGCATTTAAAACTCCACATTGGAACACAGAAATAAAGCACACACAGTATTTACATGGCAAAACACCACAGTACACTTGCATTTCCAAGGATTATTTTTTAGTTCACAAGGATGCTAAAAGCTGAAGCGGAGAGAGACAATAGAGATAGCATTGTGATAGTTCTTGCTGCCACCACTCAATGGTACTCTCGATTGCTGTTGTCAGCCTTAAGAGCTTTTGCAAAGCGGTTGACCAGGGAACTCTAAGGAGCATGTGGTAATTACACTAATTGTTTAGTTTGTGTTTGGTAATTTAGCCATGTATTGGGTGCTTTCTATAATATTTGCTGCTACAAACTTTGTATATCATAAACAAGATGAGAGGGTTCAAGGCAGATATCTTATTTACACGATGAGCAAATCTTAGCTTTACTCACTTTAAGTGCTACGGAACTATGTCTGATTCAGAACACCTGTTCCATGTAGGACTGCAGCCCCACAATATTATTGAAAATGGTGGTTGCATTTGCTGTCTTTTCTTTCCATGACATTTTCAAGAATTGCTGTCCTAACTATAGAACTCAGTTTGAGTCCTGTGGTCCTTAAAAGACCAACAAAGATTAATTCTGGGCATAAACTTTTGAGTGCATGCACACTTCTTCAGATACTTTGAAACAGACTTCCTCAAGCCTTTCATACAGGTAGAGGGAGGGTGGAGGGTTAGTTGCCGGGAAAGCCGTGTTAGAGTCAATATGCAAAAGTAATTGACAAGTATAGTTAAGATTGAAGAAGCCCCGTGGTGCAGATTGGTGAACTGCAGTACTGCAATCCAAACTCTATTCACAATCTGAGTTCAATCCCAGCAGAAGCTGAGTCCAGGTAACTGGCTCAAGGTTGACTCACCCTTCCATTCTTCTGAGGTCGGTAAAATGAGTACCCAGCTTGCTGGGGAGAAAGTGTAAATGAAGGCAATGGGGAAGGCAATGGCAACCCACCCTGTAAAAAGTCTGCTGTGAATGCGTTGTAATGTGATGTCATCCCAGAGTCAGAAACGACTGGTGCTTGCATAGGGGATGACCTTTTATAGTTAAGATTGGATTAAAGCAGTTGGTAAGACCAGCAAATAGCAAATTAGCATACAAACTAGGGCTGCCAAGCCCCTGGGCTGGGCGGGGGGTCTCCTACCCTGGAGGTTCCCAACCCACCGGCCCACATTGGGCCGGTGGGGGGAACATCCCCTGACATCGCCGGTGCAATGACATCAACCAGAAGTGACATCGTGCTGGTAACGCCATGCGCCGGCTGCTCTAGGCATTTTCGGGAAAATTCCATGGTTTTCACGGATGCTCTAGTACTTTGGGAGGGAAAACTCTGTGGCACAATAGGTACCATAGAGTTTTCCCCTCCCAAATTGCTAGAGCTTCCGGAAAAACCATAGAGTTTTCCTGGAAACGCCTAGTATGGCTGGCACGCGGTGTCACTAGTGCAATGACATCACTTCCTGGTGACATCATCGTGCCGCACATGCATTGCGCGCGAAAAAAGTCCCCTGTCAGAGGCTACAGGGGACTTGGCAACCTTAATACAAACAATTTAAGAGCTAACAACTGAAGGCTAAACTAGCTATCAGATTGGTTCAACAAATTAGCCTGAAGGTGACGCTCCTTCCTCTCAGTCAGATGACAGTTGCTGGGAACTAATTCAGATCAGGTCTGCAGCATGGGGGAGATGAGGAGCTTCAGCCTCCCACCTGCTCTCCACAATGTTTCCCTGACCTGAAATGCCCCCAGGGGTGTTTCTTGCCCCAAAGGGGGACTGTAGACTGTATTTATTTTTATTTTATTTATTTATTTTAGTTGGCTTATATTCTCCCCTTTCCCGCAAGCGGGCTCAGGGTGAAGAACAACATAGATTAGACAACAGTTAAAAACGTACAAATCAAGACTATGTAACAATATAATAAAACCATAAAACAATAGTATGCACCATAGGCAGCAATTTCAACTGGGCACGTTCTACAGATCGATACAGCTATAGGCCCAACAAATACAACGGTAGGATGATGGCAATAGGATAGCATCACAGCAAGGGAGGCTGAGCAGATGGAATAGGCATGCCTGCTGCCTCAACCAAAGGCTCTGTCAAGACTGCAGCTGCCCCCACAGTCAGGCCTCCTCTTGCGTTTCATTTCTTGGTCATGCTAGAGTGTGACCATGCTGGAAACTGGTGTTTGTTCTGTGCATGATGATAATAATAATAATTCTGCCATTGTATTTTATAGGGAAGAAGAGGATGAAGATGTCCATTGCATCCCTATCATTCGTGAGGTTAGCTGCACTCGTTATACCTTTTGGGTGGGGCAGGGTGGGGGAGGGACACCGGGTGTGTCAGGATCAATATTGTCTACTTTGACCAACAGTGGCTCTCAAAACTCTCAAGTGGGAATCTTTCAAATCACCTCCTGTTCCCCAGTATGTTGGATGCTTTCCTCTGGTTTTACCCTGTCTGAATATTTATCTTGTCTCTGTGATCATCAACTTCGCAAGCCGTTTATGCTGGCTCGTTGTAATGTTCTCCCATCTATGGTGCTATATGGGAGATTTAAGAAAATTCCATATTCTGACAGGTTGTGTCCACGTGAGATGAGGGAGATTGAAGACATTGATCATGCTATCTTGCATTGTGAATTTTATGACGATCTTCGTGTTGCTTTTTAAAAGCCTTTTCTGCAACCTTTAGAGTACGGGTGTTGAACTCATTTGTTATGAGGGCCGGATCTGACCTAAATGAGACTTTGTCAGGCCAGGCCATGTCGGGCCGGGCCATGTGTGTACCTATTTAAGATTAGGTAGCAGAGACATAAACATTTTAAAGGACACAGACAAACATAACTAATTTTTTTTTAAAAAAAAAGATTAAAACATTAGCACTTGTTGGTCTTAAAGATACTTTCTTTGTATTTCTCCCATGGGATCCAGGGAACTGGGCAAAGGAAGCTCTGGCTCTTTCCCTCCCTCCCTAGGGGACCAGGAGGGGAAGGAGCCTCAACCAATGGAGAACATCAAGGTTTTGCTCCATATCTCCTGTGTGAATGAGCAAGCTGTGCAAAGCAAGCTGAGATGCAGAAGGAAGCAAGAGAGAGGGAGAAGGAAGCAGACAAGAGCCAGTTGCTCAGGGGCCTGATAGGAGCCCTCCGGGGACCTGATTCGGCCTCCAGGCCGCATGTTTGACACCTGTGCTTTAGAGGATTGCAAGACCTTCTTACTTTTAGCCTCAAATAAGTGCGAAATCATTGAATCTGTAGCAAAATTCCTTTACTACGCTTCTAGGAGGTGTTCTTTTTGTCCACAGATTCTATTGCAATCCATTTGGATTCGTGCTGCTATGCTAGTAAAGGTTGTGTGATGATGAAATCACCTCCTGGCTGATTTCTGCTAACTGGAGATGTCAGGGATTGAACGGGGGACCTTCTGCATGCCAAGAAGACGCTCTACCAGCTACATCAATTTGGTTGTCAACACCAAGTTGGGGAATTCCTGGGGCTTTGGGAGCAGAGCCAGGGGAGGGGAAGGAGCTCAGTTGGGCTGTAATGCCATAGAGCCCACCCTCAGAAGCAGGAGATGGGCAGCCTCAGTATTATAAAGATTTGTGTGGTGCTGCAGTGAGCAGGTTCAGTCTCATGGCACAGGGAATAATGTTGAGCTGCTTGTAAGATACAGAAAAGGATCCTAGGCCTGGGTTTGTTTGTTTTGTTTTGTTCTGCTGCTTCTTGTGGAAGTAGAAGGGATGAGGACTGAGCTCCGGTCTACCAGACTTTTATAGGAACCAAGCATAGCCCTTTCCCCTATCTATTTCCACCTCCTCCAGAACAAAATCGCAGGCACTGGAGAGCTCAGCACTAAAACTGAAGAACCTGCTATGAGTGGGTCAGCACTTTGGTGGCACCGCCATCTGTTTCAAGGAATAATGCTATTCTTGGCCTAAGGTGGGGAAACTGAATGACAGATTTCAGGTTTTAATGATGGGGAAAGCAAGGAGATTTTGGTGACAGGAACAGAGCAGTCTTGCTCTTGGATATGTAATTGAGTTGAATTTGCAAAAAGAAAGCAATGCATTTGAATTCAATTTACTGTGGTTGCTATTTTATAATTCACACTAACCAGAAACAGAAGTGCTCATATGCACAACTCCACTTTTCCTAAATGGTGCCCCCTGCTTAGCATGGGTCTTCAATGAACTAATGATGTAACACAATTTATTGTGCCAGGCCCCAAGCAAGATTCTTCGGAATCATGGAAAAACATTACAGAAGACCTTGCTTTTGTACAAAGAAGTTGAACACGACCGAGTCACTGTGGAACTGATTGCTAAGAGGCAAGAATTCAAACAACAGATGGAAATGCTGGCCAAACGAAGTGCAGAATTTGCACTGAAAGAAGAGGCTGTAAGTATCGTGAAGTGAGAAAGACAATTCTAGGATGGATTTAAGGCCAGGAGAGCTGTAGGGGAGCTGATTTCCTGATGTTTTAATTTTAAGACAACCACAGATACCTACATTTTAGTGTGGAATGATGATTGGGAGTGTTTGACCTGCCCTCCCCACAGTTTGACCTGCCCTCCCCACAGTTTTCCTGATTTAAATTGCTAATAGTAAAACTGCTATTAGCCCTGTTGGCAATGTCAAGGGAATGTAATTTCGATCAGGAAAATAGTTCAACTCCCCCACCCCCTCAGCATCACTGTGTCATTCTTGTTTTTTTGAGAGCCATTGTGGTGTAGTGGTTAAGAGTGGTGGGCTCTAATCTGGAGGACCGGCTTGACTCCCCATGTGAAGCCAGCTGGGTGACCTGGGGCCAGTCACTGTTCTCTCAAGAGCAGTTCTCTCAGAGCTCTCTCAGCCCCACCTACCTCACAGGGTGTCTGTTTTGGAGAAAAGAAGGGAAAGAGCTTGTAAGCCGCTCTGAAACGCCTTTGGGTAGTGAAGGGTGGGGTATAAAAACCAACTGTTCTTCATCTTGATTAGAATTAATGGATATGGATTTGTCATTTTACAGATCCAGGTGGGTAGCCGTGTTGGTCTGAAGCAATAGAATAAACCTGGAGTCTGGTGCCACCTATAAGACCAACAAAGTTTTATTCAGAACGTAAGCTTTCGTATGCATGTACATGAAAGCCTACATTCTGAATAAAACTTGGTTGGTCTTAAAGGTGCTGCTGGACTCCACCTTTGTTCTATGTCATATTACATTATGTTTTGGCCATTAGCCCATGGCATCTCCCATACATCCTTGGCAAAGTGATCTCTGTGTTCAGTGTGCATGCTAGAGCGAATAGGAAATGAAGTGTGATGATCTTTTTGGTAATGTTAAGGTACTTTGTTTTAACCTCTAATGAGCTTACCCCATCTCAGAACCATATCTGAATCTGTCTTTTGCCCCTGGTAGAATAGGTAAATCTTAATCAATCCTGTGTTTGTAGGGTTACCATCTCAAGGCAGGCCCTGAAATCCTCCCAAGATGATAGAGATCAGTTCCTCTGTAGACAGAGCTGCCAACTCCAATTTGGAAAATTCCTGGTGATTGGAGGGGAAGTGTCTGGGGAGAGCAAAATATGTGGAAGCGATGGAGGTCTGAAGGGAATGTGATACCATAGGAGCACCTTCTGAAGATGCCATTTCCTCCAGGGAACTGATCTTTGTAGTCTGGCGATCAGTTAGAACTAGGGTTGCCGATCCCCCGGTGGGGGCAGGGGATCACCCGGTTTGGAGGCCCTCCCCCTGCTTCAGGGTAATTAGAAAGCGGGGGGAGGGGAATGTCTGCTGGCAACTCTATTATTCTCTATGGCAGGGGTGGGGAACATCAGGCCTCAGGGTCGTTTATGGCCCTCGAGATCACTTGGTCTGGCCCTTGGGGGTTGCTGGGCTGAGTCAAACAACGTGGTGGCCTCCCTGGGGCCAGCAAGGATCATGCAGCCCAGCTGCACTGTGCAGCAGCCTTCCCAGGGCACGGCTGGCTGGCAGGGATTGCAAGGCCCAGCTATGCTGCAGCCTTCCTAGGGCCTGGAAAAGTCACTGTCACAGTTCTGGTAAGTTTCCCCCTCCTTTCTTTAGTTCCATTTCTTTCTATTTCTTCCCCCCATTTCTTTGTTTCCTTTAATTCTCCCTTTCCTCCATTACTTTATTTCCCTTCCTTCCTCCTTTCTTTATTTTCCTTTATTATCTTTTCTTCCCCCATTTCTTTGTTTCCCTTTCTTTCCATTTCTCCCCCACAGTTCTTTATTTCCCTTTCTTCCTCCTTTCTTCCCCCATTTCTTTATTTTCCTTTATTACCCTTTATTCCCTCCATTTCATTTCCTTTCTCCCCCTCCCCCATTTCTTTCTTTCTCTTTCTCTCCCTCCCCCTTTCTCTGTGGAACCTTAGTGGTGGCCATTCTGAAGGACTGCTGCTTGGGTATGTAGGTGCCTTTAAAGGTCTGCTGGGAGCAGCTGCAGTTTCCACATGAAGGGAGGGAGGGGTTGCAGGAGTGCAGGGATGGGAGTCAGCTACCACCAATATGCTAATGAGTGTGTGACATAATACATTAATATTAGGGATGTGGTCTAATATGCCTACTTAGGGCGGCGGGCTGTGGTGTGTGTGTTTGTGTGTGTACTGAATTAGGCTCTCCCCACATGACTTCAAATAGAAAAAACAATTATTTGCATTAATTTTGCTGGCTTGAATTGTTCTCCCTTGGCGGAGCACTGTTTTTTAAGTTGATAATTTTGTATGGCCAGTGAATGATGTTATAAATATCCAAATGGCCCTTGGCAGAAGAAAGGTTCCCCACCCCTGCTCTATGGAGACTTATTCCCATAGAAAATAATGGAAAATTGATCTGTGGATATCTGAGGCTTGGGGGGGGGCGCTGTTTTTTGAGTTAGAGGCACCACATTTTCAGTACAGCATCCAGTGCCTCCCTCCAAACTACCCTCCAAGTTTCAAAAAGATAGGACCAGAGGGTCCAATTCTATTATCCTCAAAAGAAGGGACCCCTATTCTTCATTATTTCCTATGGAAGGAAGGCATTTAAAAGGTGTTCGGTCCCTTTAAATATGATGGCCAGAACTCCCTGTGGAGTTCAATTATGCTTGTCATACCCTTGCTCCTGACTCCACCTCAATGTTTCCTGGCTTCACCTCCAAAGTCCCCAGGTATTTCTTGAATTGGACTTGGCAGCCTTAGTTAGAACCCTGGGCCTCATTTGGAGGTTGGCAGCCAACTTTGGAGGAAATTACAGCTTTGGGGAGCAAACTTAGGCATCTCCTTTCCACTGAGACCCTTTCCCTCTCAAAACTCCCCTCTTCCTGGGCACCTGCTCCAAATCACCAGGAATTTACCAAGCTGGATCTTGCAACCCTATGTGTTTGTTTGCGTCCAGTATTGTTTTTCTCAGTGTCGATTCTCACACCCATAATATTCAAAATATGAATGTTTGTTCTTATTCTTACTATAGATTCAGGTCAGTAACTGTGTTAGTCTGAAGCAATAGAACAAAGGTGGAGTCCAGTGGCACTTTTAAGACCAACGAAGTTGAATTCTGGCTATAAGCTTTTATGTGTATGCAGAAGTGTACTCAGAATTAAACTTTGCTGATCTTAAAGATGCTGGTCTTATAGCTAGCATTAAACTTTGTTGGTCTTAAAGCTCTTACAGGTGCCACTGGACTCAAACTTTGTTCTTACTACAGTTTCAGTAAAGTTGGTGTATTCAGATGGGCAGCCGTGTTGGTCTGAAGCAACAGAACAGAGTTAGAATCCAATGGCACCTGATGATATCCAGACCAAATGTGCTATTCTTTTAATAGAGAGCCAGTTTGGTGTAGTGGTTAAGTGTGCGGACTCTTATCTGGGAGAACCGGGTTTGATTCCCCACTCCTCCACTTGCACCTGCTAGCATGGCCTTGGGTCAGCCATAGCTCTGGCAGAGGTTGTCCTTGAAAGGGCAGCTGCTGTGAGAGCCCTCTCCAGCCCCACCCACCTCACAGGGTGTCTGTTGTGGGGGAGGAAGGTAAAGGAGATTGTGAGCCGCTCTGAGACTCTTCGGAGTGGAGGGTGGGATATAAATCCAATATCTTCTTCTTCTTCTAATTTGTTAAAAACAATTTTATTGTTTTTCCATTGGATTCTAATTTTGTACTCTTTTGCATGCTTAACTACTGCCCACTACTTATATGTAGCACTATCCCATTTCATTATCTTACATTAGCATGCACACGAAAGCTTACACCCTGAATTAAAAAAAATCGTTGGTCTTAAAGGTGCCACTGGATTCTAACTTTGTTCTGTTGGGGTATTCTGTTAGCTTTCTCTCTCCTTCTTTGGTCAGAGCAGGGCTCGAGCTCTTAAATTTGACAGATATCTTAAAGAGTGTGAGCAGAAGAAGGAACGCGCAATGAAGAAATACCAGAATGAACGAAAGCTCATTCAGATAAAGAAGAATGAAATACATAAGTTGAAAGAAGAACTTAAAGAACTCAGAATGAGGTATGCAACAGTCTTTTAAAAAATATTGTGTCATTCTACAAACAGCTTTTTTTGAGCAGGGCTTTTTTTTGAGCAGGAACACACAAGAACACAGTTCCGGCTGGCTTAGTGTCAGGGGGTGTGGCCTAATATGCAAATTAGTTCCTACTGGGCCCTGCACAAAACAGTGGTTATGTCAGGGGGTGTGGCCTAATATGCAAATAAGCTCCTGCTGGGCGTTTTTTTTTTAATGCTCCGTTCAACCCTATCTGTAGCTTTTCATCACATTTGTATTTTACTCTTTCTCCATTGATGTCAGGGTGATGTGCAGCGGGGGTTGCTCCATTTCATCCTGCCAACAGCCTTGTGAGGTAGATTTGGCCAGCAAAGACAGAGACTACCCCATGTTTACAGAGGGAGCTTCATGACTAGGACCAAATTCTCCCTAGTTTATTCAAAGTCAGTCTTGTGTGCTCTGACTTTCAGTTAGGGTTGCCAGCTCTGGGTTGGGAAATAGCTGGAGATTTTGGGGGGATGGAGCCTGAGGAGGGCAGGATTTGGTGGAAAAGAAGGGTTTCAATGGGATATAATGCCATGGACTCAAGCAGTGCCGGATTAAACCTGTGGAGGCCCCTAGGCAGTCAAAATATTGGGGGACCCCTTGCAAACTATCTCAGAGTTGGAGTGTCCACCTTGCCGCCCACAGCCTCCGCTTCAGCCTGCAGGCACCTTCTCAAAAGCCTCTTTGAAAATGCTGTGGGGGAGAGGCAGAGAGAGGCAAACCTGGTGACGATGCCAGCAGCAGCCACACCAAGCAAGTTGGGCAAAGAACAGCTCAGTTGCTGGCTGCACATGCATACTGGGAGGGCTGCAAGCAGGGGGAGAAAGCTGTCCTGGGGCCCCAAAGGTGTGGGACACCATAGGCCAGTGCTTACTTGGCCTAATTGTTAATCCGGCCCTGGACTCAAGGCCAAGAGAGATGCGGAGGAGCTGATTTCCTGATGTTTTGATTTTAATTTTAAGACAACCACAGATAGTTACAAATTAGTGTGGAACGATGACATTAGGAGTGTTTGACTTGTCCTCCCCACAGTTTTCCTGATTTAAATTGCTAATAGCAAAACTGCCATTAGAGTCCACCTTCCAAAGTGGCCATTTTCTCCAGGTGAACTGATCTCTGTTGCCTGAAGATCAGTTGTAATCCCAGGAGATCTCCAGCTACCACCTGGAGGCTGGCAACCTACTTTCATTGGCTCTCCAGGTAGAGGTCTTCCAAATTGCCTCCTCCTGGGACCTTTGAGCTGGAGATGCCAGAGACTGACCTTCTTTGTATAAGGCAGATGCTGAACTGTTGAGTCATGGCCCCTACCCTGTACAAACAGATTGTTACTTGTTTTGTGAGAACTGTCTGGGCCCAGAATTTTTATACTATTTTTCACCTGCTTCTTGAAAGATTAAGTTACTGGACTAGGCTAAAAATTGTCCTAACTTTATTTAGGATGTGACAAACTAACATTGAATATACTCTCTAAGTAACCTTTCTCTGAAAAAAGCCATATACGGGGGGGAGAACTCTAACTGTAGAATTGTAGTGCCAACAAATGTAAAGGTGAAACTCACTGTCATTCTGCTGTGAGATAGCTCTCTGGCAAATGAGTGGATTTGTCTTAAAAAGGTTTGGAACAAAGACAGAAACTCAGTAAGTTTCCAGTGGTCTCTCATTCAAAGGGAACATGCATTGCTTCCCATGATACCTCTGGCTACTTGGAGTTGTGTGGAGAATGCAATAATATATTTAAGATCCCCTTACCCTCTAAAAGAAAAAAAAGCCCTCCCCTTTGAACCTTTATAGACCACATGGTTCAGGAAGTGGATTCTCCATTTTAAAACCTTTTCTTCCAGACCTGGAGGATTCTTTGGCCAGTACTGATCTTCTTGCTGTGTGGATCTAATTATGTGCAGTTATCCTGTGGGAAGTTATTGTTGTATTTTCCCAGAACATTTCATTATTTTTCTAACTAAGAACTACAGCAATTAGTTCAGCATTTTCACATAGAAAATTTATTTTGCTATAATAACAAAAGGTAAAAATAGAAGGCACTTTTGGCACAAAGTTCCAGATTTGCTATGGATTTCCTTGGCAGTAAGTCCAATGAATGGGGTAGGTCTTGTTTATCAGAAGGATGCAGTAGGTGATATGAAAGGGACGGTGAAAGGGAGGGACGGTGGCTCAGTGGTAGAGCATCTGCTTGGGAAGCAGAAGGTCCCAGGTTCAATCCCTGGCATCTCCAAAAAAGGGTCCAGACAAATAGGTGTGAAAAACCTCAGCTTGAGACCCTGGAGAGCCGCTGCCAGTCTGAGAAGACAATACTGACTTTGATGGACCAAGGGTCTGATTCAGTATAAGGCAGCTTCATATGTTCATATGAAAGACCTCTATCTGAGACTATGACGAAGAACATTTGGTTTTTATACCCTGCTTTTCTCTATCCTAAGGAGTCTCAAATTGGCTTACAATCGTCTTCCCTTCCTCTCCCTATGACAGGCATCTTATGAGGTAGGTGGATCTGAGAGAGCTCTGAGAGAATTGTGAATGTCCCAAGGTCACCCAGTAGGCTTCAAGCGAAGGAGTGGGGAATCAAACCTGGTTCTTCAGATTAGGGTCCAGCACACTTAACAACACCACCATGCTGGCTTTTGTTGCCTGTCAGAACAGACAGTATCATGTGTTCAGGATCAGATTGGTAGGACATCTTTGCACATATATGGACATTTTAGTGTCTCTGAAACTAGCTATTGTAGCATATGTGCAGTCAGTGATTCTTGGTAATATATTTTGCGATAAGGTGTGACTGAATGCCAGAACAATGAATTTGTGCCATCATAAACAACAAGAAATGTATTGTGGATTAGAGCCTACTTCATCAGATGACCTGATGTTTGCTCGGTTATGTCAGATCCAGCCCTCATAACAAATGAGTTTGACACCCCTGCTTTATGGTATATTTCTGCAGGCAACAGAAGTTACAGGAAAAGGTGGCCAAGTGCAAAGTATATGAAGATTTCTTGCTGAAACTGATTGAAGCATTGCCTACCAGTGAGTACAATTATTAAGAAATGGCCCACATTTCCTTTGGTTCCCATCTGCTTCTCAGATGCTAGTGTGATTATTTTAATTATACATACCTTTCAAAAAGCATCCATAAATAGCTTGTATTTAAGCAGAGGTTAGATAGCCATCTGACAGCAATGCAGGTTCTGTGAATTTAGGAAGATCATGAGAGGGAGGGCAAGATTGGATGAGCCTGTGTTTGGCTTTGTGGCCCTTTCTTACATGCTCAGAGTAATGATTATTAGGGAAGTATATATATCTTTATCTTTAAATGTGCCAACTAATCCTCCTTATGGGGCAATATCCCTTCATTCACCAGGCACAGGATATTCCACCTCTTCTTCTGTAGCAGAGTCTGTAGATGAGTCCAGTGTAAAATCATATCATTCGGCACACGTATTTGCTTTAGTAACAATGAACATTGTTTATTAACTATTTACAATGAAGCTATATTAAGCTGAAAGAGAAAACATTCTGTGTGGTAAAAACTAGATGTTCTTTGAGATCCCATCCAGTTCTATGTCCCTATGTTTTGTTTCTATATTCCGGTCTCAAATTATTTTAATGCTATTAAAATTAGCAAACAAAGAATGAGGCAGACATAAAACAAATGTCCAAAGAGGCAGCAAGATTCTCATTCTCATGAGAGCCAGTTTGGTATAGTGGCTAAGTGCGTAGACTCTTATCTGGGAGAACCGGATTTCATTCCCCACTCCTCCACTTGTACCTGCTGGAATGGCCTTGGGTCAACCATAGCTCTCTCAAAGCTGTCCTTGAAAGGGCAGCTTCTGTGAGAGCTCTCTCAGCCCCACCTACCTCACAGGGTGCTTTTTGTGAGCCGCTCTGAGACTCTGAGATGCAGAGTGAAGGGCAGGGTATAAATCCAATATCATCATCATCTTCTTTTTCATCCATGACAAACAGCACAGCCCTAAGCAGAGTTGCACACTTCTAAAGCATGCATTGAAGTCAAACTTTGACGGCTGGAAACCCTGTTTAAGATTGGTGTGTAAAAGTATCTGATCAATCACGTTCCCTTCCCAAAAGCCTTTTACAATAAATGAGTCTCCATTTATTCTTCTGCCAATCTGTTGTAGGACAAAAAATAAATAAGGCATATAACTAGACAAGATGCTGGAAGAGCTGTGATTGTCTCTTCCCAGTATTTTTACAATAGAAATTTTAGCCCCACTTGAGATAGAGCCATGGGGGGCGGGATGCTTAACTATTCCATTCCTGCACAATTTCTCATTCTAAACAGAATCACACACACATATATTCTATTACTAGTCTTGGAAGGGAAAAAGACTGGCACCTGTCTTTTCCTCTTTAGAATCAAAGAACACCCTGGGGAGATTGTTAGTTTCAGTTGGAGAGGGCATGCAGAAGAGCAAGGTCTCTTCTGCTTCCCACGTGGAGCACCAGTCTGAGTAGGTTCTCCCCAGTGGCTGTTACATCTGTTTTAAGAAAGGCTAGGAAGTTCTGTTTATACATCTCCACTGTCTTCTATAGAACAAACTTCAAGTCCAATGGCACCCTTAAGACCAACAAAGTTTTATTCAAGGTATAAGTTTTTGTGTGCATGCACACTTCTTCAGATACATTGAAATGGAAGTTACTAGTTCATACGTATAGGTAGAGGGTGAGCAGTGAATTAACATAAGCATAATAAAGATGACTGGGGCAGGCAATGGCAAACCACCCCGTAAAAAGTCTGCCATGAAAACATCATGATGTGATGTCACCCCAGAGTTGGAAATGACTGGTGCTTGCACAGGGGACTACCTTTACTTTTAACTGATGCAAGGTCTAAACTGAAATAACGTTTAGTTTACATGGTCACCATTTGTTTGGGTTTAATTCCAGGGGAAAACATTATGAAGGAAAAAATATATATCCAAATTGGTGACTGATATGCAAATGTACTCTTTGTAATTGTGGGATGCTGAGAGTAATTAACTGAGATCCTGTTGTTACGAAAAGCCCCAAAGGTGCCACTGGACTCGAATTTTGTTCTGTTGCTTCAGATGAACATGGCTACCCACCTCAATCTGCCTTCTATAGTTAGATTTTAAAACTTTTATGAGCCACTAGTGCAGATAGGTAGGGCAGGTAAAAGCCTGGTGGGGAATATATTCACTGTGTCCAGTGATTTTTTAAAAATAAATGATTTTTATTTGTGATATAAACCTAGTTCAGATTGACACTGCCAATAGAATCCCCCATGATTCTATCTGCCACAACTCGCCTTTTCTCTTTTCATATACCAACCTCTCTCTCCTCACCCCCAAGTTTACTCAGTAATGCTCATACATTTCGGCACTTCCAAAACAAGACTTAAATTTAGAATGAGACTGGTCTATACTTTTTGGCAGCATATGTTTTGTTCCTAGGGTTGCCAAGTCCAATTCAAGTAATATCTGGGGACTTTGGGGGTGGAGCCATAAGCAAAGTTGTGACAAGCACAACTGAACTCCAAAGGGAGTTCTGGCCATCACATGTAAAGGAACCGCACACCTTTTAAATGCCTTCCCTACATTAGAAATATTGAAAGATAGAGGCACCTGGTCCCCTGGTCCAATCTTTTTGAAACTTGGAGAGCATTTTGAGGAGAGTCTTCAGATGTTATGCTGAAATTTTGGTGCCTCTACCTCAATAACAGCCCTCCAGAGCCCCAAATACCCCCAGATCAATTCTCCAGTATACCCTATGGGAATCGATCTCCATAGGGAATAATGAAGCGCCCAGCAGACATTCCCCCCTCCCCCGTTTCTGATGACTCTGAAGTGGGGGAGGGCCTGCTCCCACCTGGGGATTGGCATCTGTACTCACGAGTTGCTGAACTTCCAACTTCTTCAAAGTAACACAGAGCAACCAAAGGTTCAAGTTTACTTTTCCTATGTAAATGACCTCTGAAAAGATTGTGCAACCAATGGAGGGTCTGGGCTGCTTTCACAGCCACTGGGAGCAGCCATGTTGTTCTGCCTGCTCCCCCACTCCCATTCAGCCTTAAAGACAGACACACCATCCCAAGAGGAAGCCTTTCCAAGTGGAGTCTGAAGCCTCCGGAGGTGGAAAGGCACATGGTGGCTGTGGGGGGTGGGGCTTCCCCCCACTGGCCAGCTGACTGGGAGTGGGAAGAGCCTGGGAAAGCGGGAGAACCCCCACTGGGACCTGGGGATTGGCAAGCCTATTTGTTCCTCAAATAGCACCTCTCTGAATAGTCACAGTCAGGGCTTTTTTATAGCAGGAACTCCTTTGCATATTAGGCCACACACCCCTATGTAGCCAATCCTCTAAGAGCTTACAGTAGACCCAGTAATAAGAGCCCTCTAAGCTCCTGGAGGATTGGCTACATCAGGGTTGTGTGTCCTAATGTGCAAAGGAGTTCCTTCTACAAAAAAAAAGCCCTGTTCACAGTCTAGCTTCTAGACAGCAGCATTTAGGAGTACACACCAGAAAACTTGATACAATGGAGCACTTCACCAGTGCTGAGAGAGGTGGAGTGTTAACTGGTTCCTTTAAACCACCATGATACATCCCTTATTGGAAACCTCTGGGTTATTTTGTTCCTGGTATGGGGGAGGAAATCCCATGTTGTGCCTATTTTCCCCCAGTACCAGGGCTAAAAGCAAGTCAAGGGTATTTTGATTCTTTAGTTAACACCACATCTTTATCAGTTCTTATCACCAAGGCAGCCATGACCTACCAGGGCAACCCTCCCCCTAGATTCTCTTTGAGGAGTCTTTACACTGCTCAAGCCCAATCCAAGCACCATAGGAAAACCAGTCACATGACTTGTCTGGTTCTTTGGGCCTTCCGTGTCCTGTGGCCCCCCTCTCAGTGGCCTTGCCTAGAGCCCCAACTCCAGTCTATATCATGACTGCCCTTTAGGGCCACACAAGTAAATAGCTTCTCACGTGGACCTTATATCTACATTTTGGCCAATGCTAACATTATTTATTTATTTAGCATAATTTATTTAGCCGCCTTTTCAGAGTCCTGCTTGAGGTGTGTTTTAGTGAAAAAATGCAGTATAAAACACAAGCCATTCAAAACGTACCCTCATATTTGTTCTCCATGTTTAACCATCTTCCCTGTTTTCTATTGCAGACTACCTGGAATATGGAGAAGATTCTTTGATTGGAGCCCTCATTAAAAGACATGAGACGTTGATGATTGCAAACCAGAACTTGACAAAGAATTTGTCCATGCTGCTACATGATCTTGAGAAAACCCAACATGAATTGGGGACCTTGCAAGAGGAACATGACACCACAAAAATTGTAAATGATACCAAGCATGGAGCTTTATGAAACTTACATCCAACCTCAGAGGCCTGATTGTACATTACACTGAGACCTCATTTTAGGGGTCCCCAACCTCTACAGTTCTCTGGGCACCTTTAAAATTCTGACATCCAGTAGTGTATGCAACCACAAAATGCCTGCCTTGGAAGGCAGAGCCAGCCACAAAATCTCAAGGAGGGAGGCTGTGCATAAATCTGATAACTAAGTTTGAGTCCAGTGGCACCTTTAAGACCAACAAAGTTTAATTCTGGGTATAAGCTTTTGTGTGCTTGCACACTCCTTCAGATAGCAGATATGAGGATTCTCCCAAGTCCTATCAACAAGGTGCATTACAGGGAAAAGACAGTAGCGTGTTGTGATGTTGTGCTTCAAGGGAGCTATTTATGTATGAAAACTTGTCCAGAATATCTGGTTTGCAGTAGTGAATCTGTGACTTAAGCCAGTGCAATTGTCTACAAAGCACTTACGTTATTTCTGCTTGGGCCTAAATTCTCCTGGGTCCTGAGCCTGCTTGGTGTAGTGGTTCAGTGTGTGGACTCTTATCTGGGAGAATCAAGTTTGATTCCCCATTCCTGCACTTGCAGCTGCTGGAATGGCCTTGGGTCAGCCATAGCTCTTGCAGAGTTGTCCTTGAAAGGGCAGCTTCAGTGAAAGCTCTCTCAGTCCCACCTACCTCACAGGGTGTTTGTTGTGGGGGAGGAAGATAAAGCAGATTGTGAGTTGCTCTGACTGAGATTCAGAGTGAAGGGTAGGATATAAATCCAATATCATCATCATCCTCTTCTTCTTCTTCTTCTCCTCCTTCTTCTGATGATGAAAGATAGCAATTGGCTGTTCATGAAAGCAGCATATATATTGACTCACAGTGTTGCAAAATGGCTGAAAAGCTGCCATAAAGCACACAGCAGAAAGGTACAAAAAGATGGCACTGGTTAGGCTAAAAATGAACAGGGCTGCCTTGTTATGGTATTCTAATCAGAGCCAGTGAACTCTAATCTGGAGAACCAGGTTTGATTCCCCATTTCTCTACATGAAACCTGTTGAGTGACCTTGGGCCAGTCACAGTTCTCTCAGAGTTCTCTCAGTCCCACCTACCTCACAAGATGCCTGTTGTGAAGAGAGGGAGGGAGGGTGATTGTAAGCCACTTTAAGTCTTCCTTAGAGTAGAGAGATACAGGGTATAAAAGTCAACTCTTCTTTTTCTTCATCAGCATGAAGGAGGCATTATTTGGCTTTTCTGCCTCAGTTGTCAAAATAAGCCAGTCCTGTTACCAGAAGACCACATTTGTGAAGTGTTTTGGTATATGTAGTTATATATGTGTGAGTCAGTGGTGAAGTAGGGTTGCCAGGTCCCTGGCGGGGGTTGGGGGAATAGGGTTGCCAGATCCATGTTGAGAAACTCCTGAGATTCGGAGTTGAAACCTGAAGCCTGAAGCAGACAATGGAGTAAAGCGCCACAGAGTCTACCCTCCAAAGCATCCATTTTATCCAAGGGAACTGGCCATCACATGTAGTCTGCAGATGAATTCCAGGGGATTGCCAGGTCTCACCTGAAGGCTAACATCCCTAGTTGGTTGTGTGCAGAGGCTGGGGTGGAGAGAAGAATCCCACACAAAAGCTAGATTTCCTCTAGCATCTGTAATTTTTCCTTTTAATATTTTTATTTAGGTGCTGATTAGCAGACTTTCAGAGCTCCAGTCAAAATGCAGTGCATTACAAGGGAAAAACACACAGCTGGAGCAGTACATTAGCCATAAGAAAGGCCACTTCAGAAATCAGGTAGGTGTCTACTTGGGTTTGCCCTCCCACCTCTGGGTTCTTTCCAGCAGAGTTTCAATCAAAATGGTGTGGGGAGCAAAGAATGCTTTCCACTTAAAGATGTGACCTCGGCATTTCAACAACCTCCTTTGATTATGGAAGAATACTCTGTAAATCAGTCTTCCTCATTTCCTTGTCATTAGTTAAAGGCTCCTCACTACATGCAGTGTCACTGGGCTGGGAACATGGGGATTGTCCTTCAGCAGGGGTCATTTTGTAGAATAAGAGGTGCCAGAGCTCATTAGCACAACTCATTTGCATATGCCACACACCCTTGACATCACCGGAAGGTGTACTGAATTATATCAGCTCAGCATCTGCCTTAATTGTCAGGTTGTTCTTCCTTCCTATGAACATCAGGAAAGTTTTAGATACAGGGAAGGAAAGATTACATTTATAGCTTATTTTCCTCCCTACCGCCCCCCCCCACAACTATTAGACAATTTTAGCTCAAATATATGCCTTTCCTTTTTATGTAATCAATGACTTTTCCGTTTTATGTAATCAATGACTTTTCCGTTTTCTGAAAGTGGTGTTGTTGTGGCTTGTCGGCACCCACCTAAAAGCCTATTTGGGCCCATGCTTATGGAGGAACAAAGAAAAGATTGGCAGGTGCCTGCCAAGATCTAAATTACTCTAATTAGCAAGGCTTCCCCTACTTCCAGGAGAATTTGATGTAGGTGGACGGAAAAGGCCTCTTTTTCTCCCTCTGAAGAAAAGTCCCTTAAGACTTTCAGTTTTTGGAATACTAAATGAGCATACCTTTTTTTAAAAAAGTCTCATGGTGGGAGTGTTAAAGGAATCTTACTTCTGCTGGGGGTGATGGAATGAAGTTGAAGAAGTCAGCTTCCTGTTAGGGTCTAGTCAGGGTGTTTTTTTGAGCAGGAATGCACAGGAACTTAGTTCCAGCTGGCTTGGTGTCAGGGGGTGTGGCCTAATATGCGAATAAATTCCTGCTGGGCTTTTTCTACAAAAAAGCTCTGTGTAAAACAATGGTGATGTCAGGGGGTGGGACCTACTATGCAAATGAGTTCCTGCTGGGCTTTTTCCACCAAAAAAAAAAGCCCTGGATCTAGTAGTTTAGGGGCCTAAGCCAGCTCAAATCCCACATCCACTGTAGCATTACAAAAGCTATGACGACTTTCAACCCAGGGTTCCAAAAACAGTTTGCAGCATAAGAATAACCAATAAAACAATAAACATGCATGACACAATTTAACAACAGATCTGAACCTGCACAAGCAGTAATTTAGACGTTGAACAAGTTTTAAAATCCTCAGCTATAAAACCAATATAAAATGATAAATAATTACAACAAAAAATAAGAGAAACCCCAGACAAAATTCAATGATTGTTCACTCAAAGAGTATTTAATCTGTGGAGTGCACAAATTAGGGTTGCCAGCCTCCATGTGGGGCCTGGAGATCTCCCGCTTTTGCAACTGATCTCCAGCCGGCAGAGATCAGCTCCCCTGGAGAAAATGGCTGCTTGGAAGGGTGGACTGTATGGCATTGTACCATGCTGAGGCCCCTCCCCTCACCAAACCCTGCCCTCTCCCAGATTCACCCCCCAAAGTCTCCAAGTATTTTCCAACACAGACGTGGCAACCCTAGCACTGTACCTTAACATTCATGGGCTCTAAAGACAAAATACAGCTGTTCCTTGGCCTCACCCCAGAGATACAATAGAGATACAATGTAACATAGGTATTTTCCAACACAGACCTGGCAACCCTAAATTCACTGCCAGAGTGATGGCTGTTAGATTAGCTGTTTTTAAAAGGGGGTTAGATGGATTTATGGATGGTAGGCCCATTGGTACTGACTAGCCAAGATGACTTGAAGGAAGCTTCACATTCTGAGGCAGGAAATTCCCATGCTGGAAGACAATGTCAGGACTCTCAAGGGCAAGTGGTTGTTGGCAGTGGCCACTGTGTGAAATATGTTCCTGGACTAGATGAACCACTGCTCTGATGAATTAAGACTCTTCCTGTGTTTTAATGTCAGTCAAAACATGTTCAGGGTGATCAAAGATTTCAGGTTTTCACGGCTGGTAACATCATTAGGGTTTGTAGAATCTTTCGGGATCAAGTGCCGTGTTCTACTGGAAAAAGTTTTCCTTCCAGACGTTTCGTTCTCAGCTGCGGAGAACATCCTCAGTGGTGTTGCAGCCGGAGCAGGCACTCTGACCTTCTGTCAGAGCGCCTGCTCCGGCTGCAACACCACTGAGGATGTTCTCCGCAGCTGAGAACGAAACGTCTGGAAGGAAAACTTTCTCCAGTAGAACACGGCACTTGAGCCCGAAAGATTCTACAAACCCTAATGTTCAGGGTGATTGAAAGCTGCGTTTGATGACTGACCGCCTCTGAAACAACTGCAGAAAATTTGCACACACGGTGAAAGCGAAGAGAAAAGCTTAGCTGAGATAAAAGAAATAGTAAAAGTGTGTAGAAAATTGCACTAAACAGGAGAATCACCAGACACAGGCTGTTTCAGAATTGTATTCATTACAATCAGCCCAAATGTACCCTTTTCTCTTAACAACTGAGCTGCGGGGGAAGAGTAGGTCTGCAAAAAGCTGGTTATGCACAGTACTGATTGGCTAAGGGTTACGTCATCACATGCAATCAGTGGAAAACTGTATTTTTTAAAAAGGTGGGCACTTGATAGGTGAACCAGCGTTTTGATGTGTTAAGTACATATATTAACTGTAAGTACACAGTTAACTCCACAATTTATTTACTTTTTGAGTAAAGATTGAATTTGTCGGATTTTTACCTTGGTTTTCTTCTAGATCTTTATAATACTGTACTGGTTTTATTGTTGAGGATTGTTAGGCCGCTTGCTGCCTCAGTTCTGTTGGTAAATTGCATGGTGGCTCGGTTTGGGTAGAAATTGGTGGCTCTGATTGGACAGAAATTGGTGGCTCTGATTGGACAGATGGAAGAAAGGGAAAAATAAAGAGCCTGCTGTATATACTTTTAAAAACATGCTGCCTGTCCTTTGCTTTTGAAAACTTCGACTGCTTTGATCACATTGAATATATCTGGTTGTTAAGAACTGTTCAGTCTTTTCTGTTCTTTTATCTTTGCAGAAAGAAGAACTAGGCAGGATGTTGTTAGCAATCTCTGACCTAGCAGAGCAGTGTTACATGTGGCATTACGGTCCTTTGAAGGAAATGCCTTTGCTTTCCAAGCTGGACATGATCCAAGTAAATACAAATACTGGTGCTAAGATCATCTTAAAATCGGAATTGTCCAAGATGAATTACAACTTCTTACCCATAATTATTGCAAGAACCTTAGGTTGCCAGCCATGTTCTGGCAACCAGTGGGTGTTTGGGGCGATGGGGACATTAAAATTCACTTCTGCCACAAACCAGAAAGTAGGTTCCCAAGTCCCCCACTGCCTCTGGTGGGGGACTTTTTTTGTGCATGCAATGGTACCATAGAGTTTTCCCTCCCAAATTGCTAGAGCGTCTGGGAAAACCATAGAGTTTTCCCAGAAACATCTAAAGCGGCCGGCGAGCAACGTCACCGGTGCAATGACATCACTTCTGGGTGATGTCATCATGCCAGCGATGTCGGAGGAGGTTCCCCCCGCCAGCCCAATGTGGGCCGGTGGGTTGGGAACCTCCAGGTTGGACTCGGGGGCTTGGCAGCCCTGCCTGGAAGTGAAGTCAGCATGTTGGCATGATGATCTAGGATTCCAGCCGTGGGCTTAAGAATTCCACCCATAGTTTTGTCATAGAGTTTGGGTGGAATCCTAGAACATTGTGTTGATATGTTGCTGTCACTTCCAGATTCTCACTGGAAGTAACATCAGGGCCTTGCTACTCTGTCAATTTCCCCACCATTTCCCACCGTATCTAATTTTGAGGTGTTGGCCCTTATGTAGATAAAAGTCCAAAGAGCAGTTCTAGGAGAGGGCTATGCATATCTGGAGGAATGGCCCAGTTTGTGGAAAAGTATAACTTTCTCCCTTAATCCCAAGCTGAGGAAATCTCTTCAAAAAAGGGTTCCTGCAGTATGTTGCCAAGGCTACAAAAATAACACCAGAACTTTCATAGACTTTGGGTACCATTTTGGGGGGTCTTAGCAAGCCTGCATTATATACAACCTATTGTGGCTTGGGTCCTTGCCTCACACTACATTGTCCTCAAACAGGGATCAGACATCAGTTGGGACACCAGGTGTTTGGCTGACATCACTGTACTCTTGTGGATAGGCCATGCAGCACAACAAAACTCACAAACCTCAGCCTCTGCCCAGGTTGTTACGGCAACTCACAATGGCACGCAAGGCCAGGACAACTTCACAAGACTTCTAAGGTCATGACGGGTTGCCATAGCAATGTGGCTGGAGGCTAAGGCAGAATATCTGCACTTACCCAATGCTGGAATAAAAGGGTTGGATCCATTGTAAAATTTCCACTCGTGCCAGAACTCTTGAGCAAGTGGAAATGCAAGAAAAAGACAGTAGTAACTGCTTGCTCTAAGTCAGACTTATTGTATCCCTACTTGTGCTTCTGCAAGATCTCATGCAACCAATTTCTGGGTATTATGATATATCAGGAAGAAGTCTCCTTCCCACTTCACAGTGCAGCCCCCAGCCCATGCGGCTAGAAGTCTATGCAAGACACTGGGGATCCAAGAATCAAGTTTCCTGGGTTCAGAGGGGACTTCTGTGGGAAGGGGAACATTAAAAAAAGAGAGAGAGAGAGATCCACAACTTTCAATTCCTTCTGCTGTTAGATGGTAGAATACAACCAAACAAATAATTTCTACCAAATTGTTTTTGTTAGCTTCCCACAGTCATCTGGTTGAGAGATGTAATTTTCACGGTGACCTTGTGAGGCCATTTTTGGGTTTGTTGCTTCCAGCGCTAGGCATTTTAGAAGCTAATTATAACAGTCAGTCTTGGCAATATTAAAAAATCTTTTTCTTTTTATGATCAGGAGTTCATTTTGGAAAAACAGGATATCAGACAGCAAACAATGCAACTGGATGAACTTGAAACATCATCCTCCAGTCTTAAGGAACGACCTCACAAAAGCAAAAAGCGGTGATGATTCAGGACAAGTGATAAAAGGAAGTTCTGCAAGGTGGGATGGTTTAAGACACATGCCTTGGGAAATGCCATCCATTTTGAAGTGCAATGCTGTGTGGAAATGTGCAATATTTTAACCTTGTTTTATGGGCTTCTTAGCACAGATGGATCTCAATGCATTGTCCAACCTGTCATCGTTGGATTTTGTGGAAAGGAAAGATCCCCTGTGCAAGCACCAGTCATTTTCAACTCTGGGGTGACGTTGCTTTCACGTTTTCACAGAACACTTTTTTACGAGGTGGTTTTGCCATTGCCTTCCCCAGTCATCTATGTTTCCCTCTAGCAGCTGGGTACTCATTTTACCGACCTTGGAAGGATGGAAGGCTGAGTCAACCTCGAGCCAGCTACCTGAAAACCCAGCTTCCACCAGGGATCGAACTCAGGTCGTGAGCAGAGCTTAGGACTGCAGTACTGCAGCTTTAACACACTGAGCCACGGGGCTCTTTTTTTTGTCCTTTTGTGCTTTTTTCCTTTGCACAAGTATGTATTTGTAAATAGGGATTATCCTTGATATCAATACTGTCTCAGTTCAGACATAACACACTATGATGGTGGATAGTGGTTAGTTTGTGAAACCAGAATTTGGCTCACAGCTGATCTTTCTAAGCTTGTCTTGATTGACAGATGCTGGTTTCATCACCTTCACTTCCCTCCATCCCACAAGGATTCAACAGATATCCCAACCTGCATTGCGGTTAGGAGGGCTTCCAGGAACATACCAGGAAGTCCATGGTCATACATTATGTGACACCTCTGTAATTAAGCCTCTGTGGTTAATGTACCAACTTTAAAGCATCATTTCATGTTCTGGTTTTGTATATCCTAACTAACCATAGATAGAGAGCCAACACAGTGTAATGGTTAGAGTGTCAGATTAGAATCTTGGAGAACCAGTTTCAAATCTCCACTCTGCCATGGAAACTTGCTGAGTGACCTTAGGCCTGTCACACACACTCAGTCTTAGCCTACCTCACAGGGTTGTTGTGAGGTTAAAATGGAGGAAAGTAGAAGGATGTAAGCTGATTTGGGGCCCCATCAGAGAGAAGGCTGAGGTGTAAACAAAGTAAATAAATCATGAACAGGTAGCCCGCATTCAAATTATTGTGGTAACCATAGGTTTAACTAATCTAAGCCAAACTGCTTTTTCTTAAGCATATATTTCCCTTATTGTGTCTTTTTCTTTTTTTGACACTCATCTATGTATGGAACCTAGAGTTGCTCAGTTTTCTGCAGCAACTGTTTGATTAATATTGGAAGCAGAATGGCATGCTAGGCAGAAGTTTAGCCTGCAGTTCCAAAACTCTTCTCATTTTCAATAACTGGCACTTCATGCATCTGTAATGCTTGCAGCAGCAGAATAATTTTACCAGCATGTAGAAGAACTGTGTTCATCAGTCTACACGTGTTTGGAGCTCATCCATCACTGTGTCTGGTTCTAATCCTTGATCTCATAGAATGTTTGTAAGGAAATGAATAAGAAAATGTTAATTACCTCATGCTCCCTGAGGGGAGGAAAGGACACTATGAACATGTATACAGTCGGGAAAACCTGGAACTGATTGTGCAACTTACTTAAATTCATTTTTTAGGACATATTAACCTTCCTGGACACCCTCCACCCCCATCCTTCAGGTGCTAGATGGAAGCTGCCCTGTTCTCACATGCTTTTGATGGGCTATAATGATAGAATTATATGTGTGGGGTTGTTAACAGTTGTTACTGCTGGTACATTTCTGTTGTTGATACAGCCTTTTACCATGATAGCCTTTTATTTTGCATTGTATTTTGAATTGCTTTGATTTGGTATGCAAGACACCTTGAAAACTGTAGGTGAAAAAGGGGGGTCTACAAAAATTGGATTTTGTGTTTATCTACATCTCTATAATAAAACCGTGATCATTTTCTGAAACAGAGCACCGCTACCATATATCCACTGTTGTTACATTTACAGTGGTATTTATTCTTGTTAGTATAATCCTTTTTAAAAAGTTCAGGGCAGTATATTTAAGTATTAAAATATAATAAAGTCTATGCATGATTTCTGTTGAGCTAGTCAAGACTGTGAGTTGTACATAGTCACCTATTTGAAGACCTGTCTCTTGTGGAAAGAGCTCAGGCTTAGATCTTCCCAGGGCTTCCTCTTGAGTCCTCTTGAAATCTACCATGGTTCAGACACATTCCTTCTCAGATGCAGTAGCTCTTCTTTAGAACAATCTCCTAGAGAAGTTCAGAAGGATACGCATCTCCTGGGTATGAGCTGTGACTTAGTGGCAGACTATCTGTTTTGGATTCTGAAGTCCCCAGGTCCCTGAGTGTCCAGTTAAAATGATCACATGAGACCCTGAAAAGCTGTTTCCTATCAGAGTAGACAATACTGACTTAATAGGCTGAATGGCCTGTATTAGCTAGTGATACATCTACAATTCTATGATCTTGCACAGGGCTTTTTTTGAGCAGGAACACAGTTCCAGCTGGCTTGGTGTCAGGGGGTATGGTGTAATATGCATTCCTGCTGGGCTTTTTCTACAAAAAAAGTCCTGCGTGAAACAATTGTGGCATCAGGGGATGTGGCCTAATATGCAAATGAATTCCTGCTGGGCTTTTCTATAAAAGCCCTGAGCTTGCATATTAATCAGGTAATTTGCATATCAGGCCATCATGTCATTGGAAGTGCCATGGCTGGACCACACCCCGCCATGCCACCAACTGTGTATCACCAGAAATGATATGTGTAGCCCCCACATACCTTTCCACTTTATCTGAAGTGGCATGAATAGCTCATGCTCCCCCTTACTACCTCACTGGAAATGATGGGTGTACTTCACATATTAAATAAAACCCCACCCCATCATGCCATCCTCAGACGTTGTGTGACTAGCTCTGCCCCTTTTAATATCACCAGATGTTGTGCCCTCATGTGTCACCAGATAGCCTTTCTCCAGATTTATTCACTGCATCACCACTGAACTTCTGACTGGAATATAGGACAACTACACCTTCTGTACATGGGGGGTGGGTGGGATTCTTCTATTAATTAATCCTCTATTAATAAACCAATAGTAACAAACTAGGCCTGGGAGATTATGAGTCCCACCATCAAAAAGGGTGACAGGTAGGGTTGCCAGTTCCTGGTTGGGAAATCCTTGGTGATTTGGAGTTGGAGCTGAGGGAAGGTGGAGTTTGAGGAAGGGAAGGAGCTGAGCACAGATGGTTGCCCTAGAAGTTAACAGAGAACATAAGAGAAGCCATGTTGGATCAGGCCAAAGGCCCATCCAGTCCAACACTCTGTGTCACACAGTGGCCAAAAAACCCAGGTGCCATCAGGAGGTCCATCAGCAGCCCTCCCACTGTTGTCCCTGCCAAACACCAAGAATACAGACCATCACTTGCCTAAGACAGAGAGTTCCATCTATACCTTGTGGCTAATAGCCACTGATGGACTTCTGCTCATACGTTTATCCAATCCCCTCTTCAAGCTGTCTTTGTTTGTAGCTGTCACTACCTCCTTTGGCAGTGAATTCCATGTGTTAATCACTCTTTGGGTGAAGAAGTACTTCCTTTTATCCATTCTAACCTGACTGCTCAGCAATTTCATAAGGGTGTCCACGAGTTCTTGTATTGTGAGAAAGGGAGAAAAGTATGTCTTTCTCTACCTTTTCTATCCCATGCATAATCTTGTAAACTTCTACCATGACACCCCTCAGTTTTTGTTTCTCCAAACTAAAGACCCCAAGCATTTTGACCAACTGATCCCTCTGATCATGCTCCATTTTCTCCAGGGAATTGATCCTGTAATCTGGGATCAATTGGCAACCCTAGGACTGAATAGAAGCACTGATCTGACTTAGTATTAAGAAACTCTTTATTCTATTTAGGGCATTCATCAGTTCTGCTGTGATTTTATTTTTTTGGTATCCTAGAGCTATATATTTCAATATATAATCCTTGACATTTAGACTGCAGGAATTAGCCTTCATTCCCTGTTTTGTTTGTTTAAGGTCTCATTTAATGGCTACATCAGTATGCTTGTGTGTCTTCCAACTATGATTGTGAAATGAAGTTTCACTGGGTCTGTTGCATATATATATATTTTCACCCTTTTTTTTTGCTATTGTAAAATAAATGATGTAACCTTAATTGCTTTGCTTCTCAAAATTAACTCTCTTACAAAGGCAATATCTGTGCCTCTGGGGCTACTAAAGTACATGAGTCATTCCCAAAATATTGTGTTTTCGCCGACTTTTAACTTTTGACCAACAGTGATAACTGTATTTATTTATGCATAGTTACCAATAAAAGAATCTCCTCCTATTATGCTTTTCTGGTTGCAGTAAATAGACTATCTGCTGTTTTCATCTACAAGATGGGCAGTTCAGTTGGTATAGAGGGCGATTTTCAATTATTTGTCCAACTCAGACCCTCACTCTCCTCTGTTCTGCTTGTGAAGGTCCCCTTGACCTCTCATTGTGAGGCTGAGTGGCAAAAAACCTGTTCCACTTGAAGTTCATTGTAGACACCCCTGTAGGGCTGTATATGTTGCCCCACCCCTACAAATCACTGGAAGGTCCTTCTTTATATATACCAGGGGTGGCCAAACTGGCTCTGGAGCCATATGTGAGTCTTTCACACATATTGTGTGGCTCTCAAAGCCCCCACAGCCCCATTGACCATCAGCTTGGGAAAATGCATTTAAAGTTAAAGTTACTTTCTTTCCACCCCTCCCTACCTTCCTTTCTTCCTTCCTTCCCTCCCTCAAACATCTGGCATTTATTTTATGTGGGTCTTATAGTAAGCAAGTTTGGCCATCCCGATATATACCACAGCTTGAACTGTCATAACTTCCATCTAAAACTCTTGAATTCCTGAGGCTACTTAGCCAAAGGGTTATCATGAGCAGATTTTACATCATTTAAAACCCTCAAAAGCCCTGCTTGGGGTATCCACATCATCTAAGGCTAGACAAGTGGCAACTCTAGAAAGGGCCTTCTTAATCATGGCACCAAAATAATGGAATTCTCTCCCCAGGGAGATTCATCTGCCCCATTCTTTCTTTGTCTTCCACCAACAAGTAAAGATTTTTCTGTTTTATATGACATTCCTCACTGATTCTCGTTGGTTCTTCCTCCTGTTCATGTGTTCTAATTTTGTTTTGTATGTGTGTGTGTATCTGTGTGTCTTTTCACCTTGCTCTAATGTTGTTATTGTTTGCAACCTTGGAGAACCTCAGTTGAGTGGAAAGGTGACTTTAAAATGTTTTGAAAAAATAAGAAATAAAAAAAATCAAGGGCACTTTGAGTATATGTGCCTTTTGTGACTGAGAATTACAATTTCTAACCTCCATATGAGGCCTGCAGGGGTCCTGGAATCACAACTGGTCTCGAGGCTGACAACTGATCTCCAGGCTACACAGAGAGCCAGTTTGGTGTAGTGGTTAAAAGTGCACTGACTCTTATCTGGAAGAACTGGATTTGATTCCCCACTTCTCCACATGTAACTGCTGGGGTGACCTTGAGACGGTCATAACTGTCAAAAGCTGTACTGGAAAGAGCAGTTTCTGTCAAAGCTCTCTCAGTCCCACCTATCTCACTGGGTGTCTGTTGTGGGGAGAGGAAAGGAAAGGAGATTATAAACTGCTCTGAGACTCTTTCAGGTAGAGAAGGGTGGAGTGAAAATCCAATCGCTGCTGCTTCTTCTTCATTAGTTACTCTGGACAAAATGGCTCCCTTCGAAGGTGGACTGTAGAATATTATACCCCAGTGAAGTCCCTCCCTTTCCCAAAACCCACCCTCACCAGGATCCACCCCCAAATCTCCAGGAATTTCCCAATCTGGAGGTGGCAACCCTACTCTGCACTCATAAGTCAACAGCATTCATCATATTGATGCATTCTCAGAACCTACTGGATCATTCGGTTCCTAGGTATTAGTATAGGATTATGCAAAGAATCTGTGATCAGTTTAGGACACTCTATGAACATGCTCAGTTTGGAAGTCAAATGGGCAAAACGCTGCCATGCTAGAGAGACAAGCCATACAGCTCCTTTCTCCCCACTTGCTCAATGTATGTGCGCATTAAGTGCTATAAAGTCACTTCTGACTTATGGCCATCCTATGAATCAATAACCTCCAAATGTTCTATCATTAACAACTTTACTCAAGTCTTGCAAATGGAGGGCTGTGGCTTTCTTGAGTGAGTCAATCCATCTCATGTTGGGTCTTTCTCTTTTCTTGCTGCCTTCAACTTTTTCTAGCATTGTTGCCTTTTCTAGTGGCTCTTCTTATTTTTGTATATTGTGAGCAGAGTAATATATCCTAAGTTTAGTCATTTTGGCTTTTACGGAGATGTCAGTCTTTGCTCGTTGGAAGTACAACTATGATGAATCTAGGCAGTATAATAAAAAGTAGAGACATCAACAAAAGTTCGTATAGTCAAAGCAATGGAATTCCCAGTAGTAATGTGTGGCTGTGACTGAGAGTTGGGCCATAAGGAAGGCTGAGCACAGAAGAATAGATACTTTCGAGCTGTGGTGTTGGAGAAGAATCTTGAGAGTCCGTTGGACTGCAAGAAGATCAAATCAGTCAGTCCTAAAGGAAATCAACCCTGACTGTTCCCTGGAAGGTCAGATGCTGAAGATGAGATGGCTGGACAGCATTACTGATGTAACTAACACAAATTTGGGCAGACTTCGGAGAATGCTGGAAGACAGGAGGGCCTGGTGTAACTTGGTCCATGGGGTCACAAAGAGTCGGAATCGACTGTGCGACTGAACAACAACAACAACAATAGTCTTGATTTGATCTAGAACCCACTTATTTATCTTTTTGGCATTCCAAGGTATCTGTAAAGCTCTTCCAGCGCCACATTTCAAATGATCATGCTCAGTATAACCAAGCAAAGCATCACTTTTGAAAGTTTATAGCTTGCATCCTATGAACAAATCTTACATGTGTGAGATTTCCTCTATCATCTGTACTTCTTCCACTAAAGTTTCCACCTGCACAAGGGTCCATTGAAAGCCACTGTTCATGCACAAACAGGGTTTTTAGTGAAATGAAGCACACTCCACGGTAAAGACTAACTAGTGCTAATGGAGCTGATTCAAAGGATTCAAGTCAATATTTGTATGTTGTCATATGGGTAGAAGAGATGGGGGAAAGGGATGGAGAGAACTGCAGAAAAGTAATTTGATAATATGCGTGCACAAAATGTTTGTAGTGCAAATTAGAACAATTTTGTGAGCTTGATAAAAAAGGGAAATGCCACCCCCCTCCAGTGCTTGAGGGTGCTGCTTGTAATTCAGAATTAAATTAAAATTTGAGCACAGGAACATCCATCTGTTGTTACTGCCATGTGGTTGGGTTCCATATTAGATTAGGCATGCTTGAAAGAGGAAAACAGGAGGGAGCCATATGAATGAGGCTCACAGGAGCGCAGTGGGAGCTCACAGGAGCGCAGTTCCGGAACCTTTCTGAGAGTTCCACCTTCTTGTCCATTGAATAGTATGTGCAGCTGCATAACAATCCCTGGATGAGCTCCACCGCCTATTTTTCTACAAAACAACCCCTGGCAATAACTATCATGGTATAGGATCTGATTATATGGAAAGAACAACCACCCAAGAAAGGTAATGTAAGAATTAGACCTTAGTGTGGAAGTATGATCCATTCTCATTTAGAATTCTCATCTTTTCTTCCATGTTATTAGATTATGAAAAATGTCTGATTTTAATCAGTGCTAATTAGAAATGAACAGAACTGCGCTGCTAATGGAAAAATCGATACTGCCTCAGTCCCAGATATTCAAGGTCAGTGCCCCAAACATCAGAGAAATACCACAGCCAGAAAGCTGATTACTCTGTGCTCATAGCAATGGCCTCTTGTACACTCCAAGGTGCATGCCTGATAAATCCCACTAATTTATATTGCAGGAAATATAATTTATATTGCAGGTAAGCTTAATTAATACCAGTAATGTAAAGCACCCAGGATGGGCATTCAATAATGGATGGCCCATTCTAGCCTGTTCTTGTCAGATCTTGGAAGCTAAGCAGGGTCAATCCTGGTGAGTAGTTTAATGGGAGACCACCAAGGAAGTTCCAGGGTCACTACACAGGGGCGGGCAATGGCAAAGGGCCTTTGCTTTAATCACTTGCTTGAAAACCCTATGGGGTCACTATAAATCAGCTGTCACTTGACAGCACTTTACAAACCTATAAAATCCCCCCTCCCCCCAAAAAAGCTCTTTGTAATAATTGTTTTGTTTAGTCTTACAGTAGCCTGGTCGGATTCATCTTTAATTGGCTTTTTCTTTACACAGAAATAATCTCATTGTAGGAGAAGTTCTGAATGCGTTCATCTGCAGAGCTTTTTTTGAGCAGGAATGTACAGGAATGAAGTTCTGGCTGGCTTGGCATCAGGGGTGTGGCCTAATAAGCAAATGCGTTCCTGCAGGGCTTTTCCCACACACACAAAAAGCCCTGTTCACCTGACTGTTTTGCAATGAACAGGCCATGTTGTTCTTCCACATACGAAGAAGGCCCAGGTAGGAGATGCATTCCCTGATCGTATTCCTTTGTTTTGGGTATTCTTTTCCAAGAGGGAGAAAATGGGGCCCTTGCCTTGATCAGGTTTGGTGCACTGCAAGAAGGAATGAGGTCTCTACAGGAAAAACATTCAAAAGCATCTCTACTTGGCACTGCAGAAGCAGGAGGGATGTTTGAACACCTGGGAAGCCGCAATACCATGTACTTGGTCAGCTTCCAAATAGGGAAGTCTGCTCAAGTCCAGTGCTCTGTCTTTAGGGAGGGGCACAGAACCATGTAAATAAGATGGGATATAAACATTTTAAGTAAATTAATTCAATAAATAAAGGCACAGTGGTGTTTTGGTTCCTTCCAACTCTTCCATAAAGAATGGAGGCTGAGAAAGGTGTTATCTGCCTTGGTGACTGTTAAAAGTGACAGTAAATAGTGACAATCTAACTTTATTCCTTCCGGCAGGAGTGACTGAATGTCTCTGTACCAGTGCTGAAAAGACAGCAGAGGCAACCATCTTTGGAAGGATATTTTCACAATGGCATACTAAGCAGCAGTACACTGTTCTGAGCCCATTGACTCCAATGGACTTGGAAAGGTTTACCTATGTTTAAGATTGCATTCTAGCTCCAAATACCGAATAACTTGACTGTCTGTCTGAGTCATGTATTATTAAAGTATTAGGTGGAAGCTTCAGAAATCGCTAATCTTTGCTTCTTTCACATGGTGGAACAACCTTGAGATTTGACATCTACAAATGTCTGCCAATAATCCATTAAAAGATTACAGTTTTATAAGGAGTAGGTAGTATAGAGAATCACAACAGAGGCCTGATAAATTCCACAATGGGAAATAAACTAAGCCTAAAGGCCAACTGATGATGGCTCCTGTAATTCATCAGGCTTAACTGGAACGGGGTATCTTCCAGCAAGGCAGAAAGCCTTGGAGAGAATGAGTATGTCCAGACCTTTATTTTCCTTTCCTGTGAAATGAACAGTGCAGTGGATGTACTTCAAAATCCTGCAGCTGTGTGTGCTCAAAAAAGAAATGTATAACTAAGAAAGGGTGAATTTAATCTTCTAAGGATGGTGCGAAGTGTCCTATTTGCAAAATGTGTTGTGGTTTACCAGTCCAGGGTGAAACAAGGAAGTATGGTAGACCAGTGGAATCTCATCCTACTATTGTTACAGATCCTAGACTCCTTCTTGCTTTTATGATGTCACCAGGCCACTGGGTTGGATCCAGAACAAGATTTCCACTCCTGGTAGAGCTCTTACATGAACGGAAATAAAAGAAAAAGACAGCGGTGCTTGCTTGTGCTTAATCATACTTATAACGTTCCCTCTGTTGTTTCTGCTTGTGCAAGACCTTGTGCTTGCGCATTTACTGCTTGTGCAAGACCTACGATTGCTAAGGATCTTAGACTCCCTCTTACTTTTATGATGTCACCAGACACTGGGTTGGATCCAGAACAAGATTTCCACTCCTGGTAGAGTTCTTGCGTGAGCAGAAATACAAGAAAAAGACAGCGGTGCTTGCTTGTGTTTAATCATACTTATAACGTTCCCTCTATTGTTTCTGCTTGTGCAAGACCAAGTGCTTGTGCATTTACTGGAGGTGTGCCTGTGCACTCTGCATGCCAGCTGCCAAGCTCTCTGCAATAGTGATAGTTAACACTAATTTGAAGACCACATGAGAAGTTTTGCCTCCTGCCAAAATAACAATATCTGGTGCCGCAGCAGAAAAGACAGTCATCTTGGTTGCAAACTGCAGTAAAAGTTAGATACCCCTCCTGTCTCCCCAGTGGGAACGCAAAGCAGTTTGTATTGTTCTCCTCTCCTTCATTTTATCGTCACCTCATCTCTGAGGTAAGGATCCAAGGTCACCCAACAAACATCCATGGCAGAGGTGGGATTCAAACCAGCATCTCCTAGATCCTGGTCAGACACTCTAACCCAGGAGTGTCAAACTCATTTGTTATGAGGGTTGAACTGACATAAATGAGACCTCGTTGGGCCAGGCCATGTCAGGCTGGGCCATGTGTGTACCTATTTAAGATTAGGTAGCAGAGAGATAAACTTTATAAAGGACACAAACACAAAGATTTTTTTTAAAAAAAAATTAAAACATGCTTAAAGCATTAGCATTTGTTGGTCTTAACAGTGCTTTCTTTGTATCTCTCCCATGCAATCCAGGGAACTGGGCAAAGCAAGCTCTCCCCCCCCCCTTCCTCCCCAATGGAGGAGCCTCAGCCAGTGGAGAAAATAGAGGTTTTGCTCTGTAGCTCCTGTGTGATGGAGCAAGCCTTGCAAAGCAAGCTGTTATGCAGAAGGAAGCAAGAGAGAGGGAGGAGGAAGCAGGATGACATCCAGTTACTTGAGGGCCTGATAGGAACCCTCCGGGAGCCTGATGCGGTTCCTGGGCCACATGTTTGACGCTCCTGCTCTAACCAGTACATCACACTGGCTCTGATAGTTTAGGAAAGTTCTTAAACTGTCTTTGTTTTGTAAAGGAGGGAATACATCCCACCTTCTCTGTCCATCCTCCTTTTCTCCACAATGTGGCTTCCATTGTTCTCTCCTCCATTTTATTCTCACAACAACAACCCTGTGAGGTGGGTTTGTCTGAGAGTTTGCAACAGGCCCAAAGTCACCTAGCAAGCTTCTATGGTAAAGCAGGGATTTGGTCCTGGGCCTCCTGTGTAAGCAGCTCGACACTCTGACCTCTACACCCCACTGACTGTCTTGCACAAATGGAACTATGCTTGTGCATAGCTGGATCCAAAACAGAGGTAGGAAGTTATTTTAAAAAACAAACAAACAAACATTAATTTTCAAGAATGATATTCTGCACTTGCACAGAATCCTAAAGCCTATGCAGTACCACTCCCAGTCACTTAGTAGTGATTTCTGAATGGGAATCCCTTTTTCTTATTTTTGGTCACACTGCAAAAATAACAGTGACAAGAGCATGCTGTCCTGGAAACGTAGCAGCGCTGTTCTTTGCTGAGAAATTGACATCTACTGCATGAAGCATTGTTATCCACCTGAACTCTTTGCACACCCCTCCGTGATGGAATAAAATACAAAATAATTACTCTTTGTTGGAAAGGAGCCATGGGTCAGTGGTAGGGCACATGCCTTGCAAGTGCAAAGTCCCAGGTGCATTCTCCAGGTGAAAGGATCTTAGGTAAGAAGGCATCGGGGAAGCCCTTTATATGCCTGAGGACCCTGGAGAGCTGCTGCCTGGAAGAGGGTGGTGGTGGTGGAGGCTACAGAGTTAGATAGATCACTGAGTGAGCTAGAATGTGACAGCTTTGTATAGTTACAATATTTGCAGGCTTTAAAAGGTAAAACCCTCTCTTTTACTAAGCCATCTTTTCAAATCATGCAAGTGTACAAGCTTTTAAGCTACTCAGGGTTGGTTCTTCACCAGCACAGAGAATCAAGTAATGTCTCTGATAAAGATGGACATCTAATGCAAAGGTATTCATGTTATTTTTACCTCTTTGGTTGCCCATACAAATTTTCAGCTCATTATACAGCCCACCCTGCTTTAATTTAGGCTGGTGCCCTGAAACCCACCACCTTGTGTCCTAAACCTAACATCCTAAAGTAGGCCTCTTGCTGGATGAAAAATCCAAAACTTTTGTCCCTCTCTCATACCGAAGCCTAATTCCAGAGGATCAGCTATGGATATCTGTAAAATAAACGGAGCTGTGAAACGACTCATGTTAATTATTTTAAAAGTAACGTAGACTTTATTAAATTCAAAACAGATTCTGACAAAGCACTTTTCAAATGCAGCAAGGGTCTTGGGTGTGTTGACCTAAACTCATTAATTACTAGATGGCAGAGGAAGCTAATGTGATATTCTTAAGTAATAAATGGAAGAGGTCGGCCAAGCTTATTATCAGTTTCATAAATCAGGCACTCAATTACATTTTCTTTTGGCTTTTTTTTAAAACTACAGGATAAATAGAGTGGTCACTGGTCATTAATCCAAGATCTGCCTGTTGGATGGAAGCTTTTCCTTCACTATCAGAAAGGCCCCTGAGAATAGAGTCTCCACTCATTCCTCTGGGCCCTGGTTGTAATATGACCTTCCCAAACCCACAGTCCCTTCCCATATCTACAATCTCTAGAACCATTAAATGAAATAATTTCCTACCTGAACTCAACTGACCTGGCTCCTGGATCCATGCCGTGGTGATAGTGAGACTAGATGACTGCAATAGGTTTTCTCTTGAAATCAAATCTGAGACTCTGCAGAATGCCATACCTTGGCTATTATTGGGAGTTAGGCAGAGTGTGCATATGACCAGTGGGGGACTGGCCAGCTTGCCCAATGGCAAATGGCCCCCCTTAAACATTAGGCAATATGTTAAAAATGTTAATGACCTTTTAGTAGGTTGAAAATATAATAGAAGATTCAGTATCATTACTGTAATGCAACTAAAATTTACATTGTATTTACGGTTGCCAGCCTTCAGGTGGGGTCTGGGGATCTACCGCTTTTACACTGATCTCCAACTGGCAGAGCTTAGCTCCCCTGGAGAAAATGCAATCTGTATTAACATTTAGTATATACTGCCAGTAATATGTACGATATATGTACGCTGTAATTACATATATTTATGTAAGGAGGTCAGGAATATATAAGGAATATATATGAGGTCAAGAAAGCTCTATCACTGGTATTTCACTATATATATATATCGCAAAAGTTTTAATTGTACCTTTTTTCCACTTACGTATTTCTGGAAAATTTTATTTATTTCCTACAAAAATTAAATGATAGCCTTATAGTCATGGGTGGGCTCCCTATGTCTTCTGGCAACCAAAAATTTTAGACCCAGTCCGCCACTGCATATGACACCCATTCTGCAGTCACCCCATTGATTGTCCATCAGTTACTGAGCTCAGTTCAAGGTGCTGGCTATGAACTTGAGCACTAGGCATGCCTTCTCTGTAGTGGCCTCCATCTTCTGGAATGACCAGCCTGAGGAGGTCAGGAAGGCTCCATCACTAACATTTCACAGCAGAATTATTCAGAGGAGCATTTTAATAAAGAAAACAGGGCTACATCATTATGAGGTTTAGCCAGGAAAATGTATTGCATGTCTGCTTATGTAATTCCATGTTCTGCATTGTTTAACATGCTGTTTAATCTTTACTCTTTGCTCAGATGACAATGTTGCACATAGACAAAGTCCCCTTCTTCCCAAACAAAGGACTTCCCAAACAACTGAGGTGCAGAAGAGTTGATGTGCAGATCTCTTTTATTTATTGTTTTTTTTCACATTAATGTGGGAAGGAGAAAGCAAACCATTCACCCCCTCCTCCGTTCTCCTTCGACTTCCCTTTACAAAACATAACATTTTATACCTTCCTGTAAACAAAGGAAATTCAGTTGATTGGCTACAAAGTTCTCGCTTCTGGCAATTTGTGGTATCTCATTGGCTTAAAGAAACCCATCTTTCTCAGGATGGGGTAATTCCTTAGGCAGTTCTTTGTTCTCTACTCCCAATCTCCCATCTTCCTGGCATCTAGCATCTGCATGGAACTTTGTAGTTAGGTGTTCCTTTAAAAATGTGCAAATGGCTTGGTTCCAGAGAATGTGTCAGTAAGTACAATCTCTACTGTGTGGGCGTGATGGTCCCTTCAGGCTAGGGAGTCCTTCCTGAGGTAGGGAGAAAAGTTTTCCTTATCAAAGGATTCTGACAGAACTTTAATAATGTTCTCTTGCTAGAGAAATGTGCTTTGTGATATGCAATGTGCTTCCTTTCATATCTATTACGCTTAGCAAGGACTCTAATCGAGGCCTATTGTTCTTTGTTTCCCAGACTTTGGGCCTAGAATCCATAGTAAAAGGTTCTATACACTTTAAAGCAAGCCCTGCAAATATAATACTTTGAAGGTAACAGTTTAAATGTAACAGTAGTACAAGGCAGGTTAAGAACATAAGAACATAAGAGAAGCCATGTTGGATCAGGCCAATGGCCCATCCAGTCCAACACTCTGTGTCACACAGTGGCCAAAAAATTTATATATACACATACATATATATACACATTGTGGCTAATAGTCACTGATGGATCTCTGCTCCATATTTTTATCTAACCCCCTCTTGAGGTTAGAGCAAATGAGTTCTGCGATCTGGATTAGTGGAAATCTATCTGGCACTCTGTGCATGCCCTAGTGAATCTGAATCTATGTCCCACAACAACGTGCAATCCTGTCTTTCTCTACCATTTGTATGGATCTGTATGGTGCAATCGGCCTTGAGACTCAGAAAGGCAGACCATAAACAAACAAACTCAGTACCTCTAGAACAGGGATGATTTCTTGAATTTGCCAACTTTGATAGGGAGGATCCCTTGGGTGAAAGCTGCAGTCTTTACAATTTTTGTGCCCATTAGATCCAATTTTCCAGTGCCTTAGAGACCAACAGGATTTTCAGGGTAGGAGTTTTTGAGTGTCACCAGATACAGTATCTGACAAAGGGAGGCTTGACTCTCAAAAGCGCATACCCTGAAAATCTTACTGGTTTCTAAGGTGCTCCTGGACTCGAATCTGGCTTTTCCACTGCAGACAGACTCAGCTACCCACATGAAAATGATGCCAGTGGCAATGTTCCAGGGGCAGGGAATGTGAATCCTGTTGAAACCAATGGGTACAACTACTTACTTGATTAATATAGTCCGAACACCCATTGTAGAGCGATGAAAGAATCTGAACAAAATTATTTGTGAGCAAAATGATCCAAATTCAGACCCTGACTAAAGAAGCTTGTGCCCGTCCCCACTGTTCAGTGTCAGCGGATCATTTAGTAGAAAAAGAGGTGCCAGAGCTCATTAGCACAACTCATTTGCATAACTCATTTGCATATGCCACACTCCCCTGACATCACAGGAAGGTGTACTAAATTATATCAGCTCAGCATCTACCTTAAAGTGCTTCTTGAATTATAATTGTCATGATAAAATCTTACTTCCATAATACTTATAAAATTACTTTCTCCTAGGTGGCCACAGTGGCATGATGAAGGTTTCCATCGGTCTGCTTTATGCGTTTTGGTTATTTTCCCATTTTTTGTGGGAGGAAATATTAGAAAGCTTGTCAAACCTTAGAGCTCAGCAAAATTCTCACAGGGGGTTTGAACAATGGAGCCCAGAAGCAAGTATTTGGGGGAGGGGAGGGGGGTAAGAAAGAAAGAGCACAATACAATTTAGAGGTTCCAGAGCTCTGCTCCTGCCCAAAATGAGGCCTGTGTCCTTTACTTAACATTGCTCATGTAAACTGCCCAGCTCATGAAGCTCAAACTGAGAGGTGGTTTGTACAATGACCGCATGCTCAGGGCACAACTAGATGATGCAAGGATACAGAACTGCATCCCTTTCTGGGACCCCACCCCCGTCTCAGTAGCATGTGATATCACAGAGTCAGGTGGGGGTAGCTATGTTGGTCTGAAGCAGCAGAGCCACTCCACTAAGCATGGTCAGGTGATAACAGACCAGTCTGAAGCTATGCTTTGAAGTTCATTTATAGCACTCAGGGAGAGAGGGACTGTTTCCATTCAAGGCAGAGGTTACAGCACCCTCCTGTTCTGCTCCTGTAGATGATAGACTTGTCCTATTTGATGGGTTGTTGTGTTTTTTCTTATACAGAAAGTGGGTTTGAGTCCACATCGAGTAGAGAAAAGTAGGGGTTAAAAGTACCCTCAATCAGGCCTCATTTCGGGCAGGAGCTCACAGGAGCAGAGCTCTGGAACCTCTACATTTTTTGTGCTCTTTCCTTCTCCCCCCTCCTCTCCCCAAAATACTTGCTTCTGGGCTCTGTTGTGTGAGAATTTTGCTGAACTTTAAGATTTGACAAACTTTCTAATACATTTTTGGAAAATAACCAAAACATATAAAGCAGCCAGATGGAAATCTTCATGCCACTGTGGCCACGCAGGAAGAAAGTAATTTAAGAAGGATGATGGGAGTAAGGTTTCATTATGACCACTATAATTCAAGAAGCATTTTAAGGTAGATGCTGAGCTGATATAATTTAGCACACCTTCTGGTGATGTCAAGGATGTGTGGCATATGCAAATGAGCACATGTGTTGTGCTAATGAGCATATGTATTGTGCTAATGACCTCTGGCACCTCTTTTTCTACAAAATGACCCCTGCCCTCAATAAATAGGTAATAAAATATATACACCAGATTGAGTCTTAACTATGGCTTCATGATGCATGGATGCTGATATGCTGTATTAATCTAGTGTAGCCTGGGGTTGCCAGCCCTGAATTGGGAAGTTCCTGGAGATTTGGGAGCAGGGCCTGGGAAGAGGGAAATCAGGGAAGGAGAGAGAACACAAAAGGGTTGTGATGCCACAGACCCCACCCTCTGAAGTTGCCTGTTTCTCCAGGAGAATTCTGGTCACTGCACCTCAAAAAAGATATTATAGCATTGGAAAAAGTACAGAAATGGGCAACTAGAATGGTTAAAGGATTGGAACACTTTCCCCATGAAGAAAGGTTGAAATGCTTGGGGCTCTTTCGCTTGGAGAAACGTCAACTGAGGGGTGACATGATAGAGGCTTACAAGATTATGTATGGGACAGAGAAGGTATGAGAACTCATGGACATTCAATGAAATTGCTAAGCAGTCGGGTTTGAATGAATAAAAGGAAGTACTTCTTCACCCAAAGGGTGATTAACACATGGAATTCACTGCCACAGGAGGTGGTGGTGGCTGCAAGCATAGATGGCTTCAAGAGGGGATTGGATAAGCATATAGAGCAGAGGTCCATCAGCGGCTACTAGCCACAGCGTATTGTTGGAACTCTCTGTCTGGAGCAGTGATGCTCTGTATTCTTGGTGCTTGGGGGGGAGCACAGTGGGAGGCTTCTAGTGTCCTGGTCCCACTGGTGGACCTCCTGATGGCACTTGGTTTTTTTCGGCCACTGTGTGACACAGAGTGTTGGACTGGATGGGCCATTGGTCTGATCCAACATGGCTTCACTTTTGTTCTTATCTCTGTAGTCTGGAGATCAGTCATAATTCTGGCAACCCTCTTGCAGCATCTTTTCCACTAGAAATGGTACTGAGGGCCCTAATGTGCCTCTTCCTCTGGCTGCGCATACTTTGAAATAGACACAGGGCTTTTTTTGGTAGGAAAAAAAACCAGCAGGAACACATTTGCATATTAGGCCACACCCCCTGACACCAAGCCAGCCAGAACTGAATTCCTGTTTTAAAAAATCCCGAATGAATATGTAGTGGCAAAGCAGTTTCCGGTGGCAAAAATGCCATGGGATGGGAGGGAACCCCAAAGCCCTCCTCCTCCCATGCCTTGTTTGAAATCAAATGGAGGAACTGACAGCTTTTAAAAGGTTAGTTCCCACTTGAACATACAGAGGTGAGTCAGTTCAGGGATCCATGTTCTGTCTCATGCACTGTACATTGAGCATTTTGGTCCTGATAATGTGAGTGAAAGAAGAAAGGGAATTTGGAATTTTTTCCACCCATAATAGTATGAAATTTCAGAGGGGAAGGAACCAAAAGTTGTTCCAATAAGTCAATAGTAGTCCTTGAGTGTCATCTAGTGTTGGTTCTTGGTATCTATCAAAACACCAAACATAAAGGATTTCCCTGACTGCAGAGCAGAGGACTGTTTAAATTACAAAAAGTAGTAAAGAATAAGCATAAATGGATCTGCCTCTCTAAGGATCTGCCTCATACCTAATGCTGTCTGGCTTGTTTATAAAAGATTTGGAGTTGGGAGTAGTGAGTAGATCCTACCCAGCTGCATTGTAACACATGAAAAACACTGGCCACACTGTTGCCACCTCAAAAATTTGGAAAGATCCTCTTGCAGCTCTTCACAATCTGCTTTGCTTCTCACCATCCTGTATTATTTGATGTAATTCATGATCTTAGCCAGTTCACTAATTGTCCCTGATTCCACATGTACTGCATGATAACAATATGCTGATGAAACTGCACCATATTCTATATTTATTTATCTAGATCACTTGGTGATGCTGCAATGGTCCAGAACCAGTTCCCGACTGCTGTGGTTAAATGGCTACGGGTGAACAAGCTGAAAATCCCAACAAGGCAGAGATGGTGTTGGTTTGGAAGGCTGAACTCTCTTGAAGGACGTTGTGCTGCTTCCTACTTTTGACAGGGTCCATTTGGCATGCTGTGACAGTACTGGATCCAGCTTTATTGATGGAGAAGCAAGTACTGCAGCTGCACAAATGCTCTCTTCCAGCTTTGTTTAGCCTGGAAGACAGCTCCCTACCTTAACTTCGCTGATGGCCATGTGGATCCATGTTATCATTACTTTATTGCAATGAGCTCTATGTGGGACTGCCCTTCAAGACAACTTGGAAACTCCAGTTGGAATAGAATGCACCAGACTCCTAGATGAAAAGTGAATGTCACATGCATTCTGCAGATGCTGCATTGCTAACTGATCAGTTACTGGATTCAGTTCAAGGTTCTGGTGATCCCCTACAAAGCTATCTGTGGCCTTGGACCAACATAACTGCAGGACCACCTGTCTTGCTACGTTCCACCATGGCAGCTTTGCTCATCTGAGCATTCTGAAGAAGTGTTCCTGCAAATGGTAGGATTGGCAATTGTCCTTTCATATACATTTTCTATGGTGGCTGCTACCTGGTGGAATGCCCTGCCTGAGGAGGCCAGTATGGCCCCACACTTCAGTCATTTTGCAGAATGTACAAAGCAGAAAAAGATCAGGAGGGCATTTTTGTAAAGTGATTAGATGGACTGTAGTATAATGAAATGGCTCAAGAGGATCCTTTTATAAGGTAACAGGATTGTAGCCTATCGCAATGTTTCTTGTATGTAGATAGATCCAGGTGGGCAGCAGTGTTGGTTTGAAGCAGTAGAACAAAGCAGGAGTCCAGTTGCACCTTTAAGACCAACAAAGTTTTATTCAGACGAAAGCTTAACATTCTGAATAAAACTTTCTTGTATGTGTCACCTCTCTTTTGTTGCAGTGCCTTCTATTTTTGTAATTCACTTTCTGCATTATGGTAAGTCACACCTGAAATGCCTAAGACACATTGTTTTGCCTTGTTTTCCAGTTTTGTAATCTTAGTCCTCCTGTATAGTTTATTGGAGCTCTTTTCTGTTTAGTTGAATTGATTTGACTATTTTAGCATCTGTGTTGAATCTCAGCAAGAAAGATGGACTATAAATGAAGTATAAATGCAGAAAAATCTGAAGTCTTTTTCTTTAAAAAGCTCTCCACCATAACAGAAGCAGCACCTGTAGCTTTTTGAAACAAATGTCCTCTGTAGCCATTGCTAGGCAACCACAACATTACTGCTTAGCCTTCCAGCCTAGATTTCTGTCCGTAAAAGGCTGGGGGAGGGAACAAGGCCCTTTCCAGGACAGTTTTGGACTTTGAGGGAGGACTCATCAGGACCAGGCCAGGTAGCAACCAGTTGGAAACTTGCTGCCACCTGAGTGGCATGATTCACCCAGGCCCAGTTCTTCGTTTAACAGCAGCTATTGACTATTTCCTGCTGCTATGCCCCACTGTCCATTTACTCCTTCTGACCTTCTACTTCCAGTCATTTAAACAGTTCCCACTGACAATTTCCTTTTAGATTGCCAACTTTCAGGTTGGGAAATTTCTGGATATTTGGAGGGGGAGCCTAGGGAAACCAGGGTTTAAGGAGAGGAGGTACCTCAGTAGGGTAACATTTCATAGAGTCGTCCCTCCTCAAATGGCCATTTTCTCCAGGGGAACTAAACATCTGTCATTTGGAGATCAGTTGAAATTCCAGGAGTTCTCTAGGCCTTATCTGGAGGATGGTAGCTCTGAGCTAGTTTGGTGTAGTGTTTGGAGCATGGACTGTAACCTGGGAGAACCAGGTTTGATTCCTCACTCCTTCACATGCACCTGCTGATGTAGGGTTGCCAAGTCCCCAGCTTCCCAGAGTGGGGGCTTTGCGCGCGCATGGCGTGATGACATAAGCTGGAAGTGACATCATCAAAATGACGGCGCCTGTGCAAGACTGCTCTAAGTGTTTCCGGGAAAACTCTGTGGTTTTCCTGGACACTCTAGCCATTTGGGAGGTAAAAACTCTATGGTACCTGTTTTCTCTCCCAAATGGCTAGAGCATATGGGAAAACCATAGAGTTTTCTTGGAAATGCCTAGAGCAGCCCTGCACGGGTGCCACCATTTTGATGATGTCACTTCCAGGTGACATCATGCCAGCGATGTAGGGGGAGGTTCCCCCCCACCGGCTCAGTGTGGTCTGGCGGGTTGGGAACCTCCCAGGCGGGGGATTCCCCGCTCAGACCGGGGGCTTGGCAGCCCTATGCTGATGTGACCTAGAGTCAGTCACAAGTTCTCGCAAGAGCAGTTCTCTCACTGTCTCAGCCCCACCTGTCTTACAGGGTGTCTGTTATGGGGAGGGGAAGGGAAAGGAGATTGTAAGTCACTCTGAAATTCTGAGTGGACAGGGTATAAATCCCATTTTTTCTTCTCTATTTCCTTTCCAAGTCAGACAGACCCAGCTCTTTTTTTTCTTCAGCAGTGAATTCTCTGGGTCTTTGCTTCTTTGCTCATGTGTCCTTTAAAATTTCTTATTTTGCCCCTCATTTCAATTTTTAAGTACTCCCTGCCTCTTACTAAAGCCCATTTAAAATGCTATCTAAGACTTGTTGGGGGGGGGTGTCTCTAGTTTCTGTCAGTAACATGAGAATCAGGTCTTCTATTATCTGATTTTAGCATCCAGGGGTTGAGAAGCATGAATATGACCGGCTGTCATAGAACAGGACTTGACAAACAAATGTCTTGCAGCCCCCCAGCAATGGTTGCCAGCTGACCAAAGAAAGAGCCATTCTGGCTGCCTAACAGCTGCTTGACTGGCAGAAATCAGCAAGTGAGAGAGCTAATGGCATATTAACACCTAGTAATGCCTGAGGATCACATTAAAGGCTGAGGAGCAGGCTTTTGTAAAATAAAAGTTGCCATTCTTACACTCAATTCCCAATTCAAGGGAAGCAGGTTTAAATTAGATCTCTGTTGCAGCAGTTATATTGTGCTTTAAAGCTGTCATGAAAGAATCCCTGGCTATACAGTAAACCTCACCATTCGTCAATTTGCCTCTCATGATCTAATTTCTTTGCGGTCTGTGGCCTTACTTAATGTGGCTGGCCATAAGCACGTGACCTCCTCTTCATTCTCAGTCAGTGTGCAAAGAGAGAATGGAGACAGAGAATGCCCACAAGCTTGGAGAAAAACACCCTGTCCCTTTAATGGAGGCAATGTGTGGGCAGCTAAACATTTTCGTGGCATGCCAGTAAACAACTTCAGTAGATAACATTCCATTCAGTAAATTAATGTTCCATTAATAAAGGGACAGGATACCTTTTTTTGAAGGCAGCTGGCAACCCATTTTGGCTCTACTCCCTGCCTCCTCACAATCACCTTGATGTAATGACTTGTGTGGCACTGTGCCGCTGCCAGGCTCAAACGGTGAGCATCCACTGTAGCATTAGTAACAGTGCTGAGTGAAAATTATACACAGCCTAGGAAATAGCGTTAGAGTTTAGTGACAATTCCTTGAGATGCTTCCCTGCCCCCCAGAAGATTAAAGTTTGAGAAACTTTCACAGTCTAAACCTAACAAGGAGGGATTTGAAATGCCAAGCCTAACAAAATACTGAAACAAAAAATGTGGATCATGCTAGAGTTACAACAGACCCTTATTTATTGCAAGTCACAGGATACCTAATGACATAGACATCAACCTCCTATTCTGACATATATTGCCTTGTTTTTGTTGTTTTAGCCCAGTCAACCCAAACTAGCAATCATCAGACCCTAACTTTTGATCTGCTAAAAACATTTCCATGATTTTGCATACTAATTCACTGCCCACTTTCTCTATATTAAGGACTGCTTGCTATTCCATCCTATTGTCTGATGAAGTGTGCTTCTAGCACATGAAAGCTAACATTCTGAATAAAGTTTGTTGGTCTTAAAGGTACTACTTGACTCCTGCTTTGTTCTACTGCTTCAGACCAACACGGCTGCCCACCTGGATCTATCTACTTTTTTCTGGTGAGGTTCCTGGCCTTTTAACAGTTGTATGACAAGAAGAAAACACATTGCTAAAGCCTTTCCTTGGTGACAGTGAAGAGAGATTAGGGTGTGGTTTTTTCTGTCATAAAACTGCTATGCTCTGACAGAAGAAAGGTAGCAACCTAGTCCCATGAATTTAGCCTGTAAGAGACTGGGCTTTTTTAGTGGTGGCTCCCCATCTTTTGTATGGTCTCCTCCTTTGAGGCTTGCCTACTGCCTAGAGTGGAATGTTATTTATTAGGTGCTGCTGCTTACCTTTATACAATGAAAAGCTTCAACTAACCATTTCTACACATTAAACCTTTATTAGAGAGATGGGGAATTTTTTTTCTAGGCCTGTTGGTAAGCTGAGGCACCAGGCCAAAACATTTATCTTTATTCAAGCTTTTAATGGAGATTTTTGTTGATCAGTCGCACAGTCGAGTCCAACTCTTTGCGACCCCATGGACAAAGTAAAGCCAGGCCCTCCTGTCTCCCACCATCCTCCGAAGTCTGCCCAAATTTGTGTTTGTTACATCAGTTAACACTGTCCAGCTATCTCATCTTTTGCCTTCCCCTTCTTCTTTTGCCTTCTGTCTTTCCTAGCAACAAGATCTTCTCCAGGGAGTGCTCCCTTCTCATTTGGTGGCCAAAGTATTTGAGCTTCAGCTTCAGCATCTGACCTTCCAGTGAACAGTCTGGGTTGATTTCCCTTAGGACTGACTGATTTGATCTTCTTGCAGTCCAAGGGACTCTCAAGAGTCTTCTCCAGCACCATATCTCAAAAGCATCTATTCTTCTGCACTTGGCCTTCCTTCTGGTCCAGCTCTCACAGCCATACATTGCTACTGGGAATACTATCGCTTTGACTACACGGATGTTTGTTGGCAGGGGGATGTCTTTACTTTTTATTATACTGCCCAGGTTTGCCATAGTTGTCCTCCCAAGGAGCAAACGTCTTTTAATTTCATGGCTACAGTCACCATCTGCAGTGATTTTGGATCCCAGAAATGTGAAGTCTGTCACTACTTCCATGTCTTCCCCTTCTATTTGCCAAGGTGTGATTGGGCCAGATGCCATGATCTTAGTTTTTTTTATTAATGGAGATATTCATCCATTAAAGCTGGGTTTTTTAAATGGTCCATTTCTAATTAACCCTAAGGACTATTTTACAGATATCAACTTTAAAATGTTTTCATAACTCTTTAATATTAGTTTGTGCGTTGGTTTGTGACTTTTTTTGTGAACAGTCTTAAGCATGCCGGTAGAGGGTTTATAAATTTTTTAAATAAATACATGGCGATCCCATAGTTTCATATATGGATAGCTATAGATACTAAATATGATCTTGGTCGAATAAAGGGCCAAGCAAAACATTATGGTTTTTAAACTTGCATTTTGAATTCATTTTCTCCGCAGCCTCACAACAGCTGCGGGGAATGGCTTCTAAAACAAACACAAACACACAAAAAAACCAAATAGGCTCAGAACTGTGTTGTGGGATACTCCCCAGATCCAACTCTTTAAAAACAGTAACATTTCGTTTGGTCCATATTGACTGGGTTTCCAAGCAATGTTCCCTCCAAGCTGTGGAGTCTTGTGAGCAGAAATTCTACTTTGTGAGCTACCACTGGCATTAAAGTTGTGAGCTGATGCATAAAATTAGTTTGCTCTGGGGCCATATTTCCTGAACTAAGACAAAAATGTGTGAGCTGGAGGCTAAAATGTGAGCTAGCTCACACTAACTCAGCTTAGAGGGAACGCCGTTTCCAAGTTAGCTGCAGGGGTTTTTTGAGCAGGAACACACAGAAACACAGTTCCAGCTGGCTTGGCAACAGGAGGTGTAGTCTAATATGCAAATGAATTCCTGCTGGCCTTTTTCTACAAAAAAAGCCCTGGCTAGCTGTATGTTTATATATGTTCCCAGTATTTCAGTTGCGGTTGCCAAGTCCGACTCAAGAAATAACTGGGAACTTTGGGGGTGGAGCCAGAAGCAAGGGTATGGCAAGCACAACTGAACTCCAAAGGCCATTATATTTAAAGGGACCACGCTCCTTTTAAATGCCTTCCCTCCATTTGGAATAACGGTTAGGCACCTTTTTGGGGGCTCATAAAATTGGACCCCAAGTACAATTTTTTTTTTATACTTGTGGGTATTATGAGGGGAGTCACCAAGTGCTATGCTGAAGATTTGGTGTCTCTATCTCAAAAAACAGCCCCCCAGAGATGAATTTCCATTATACCCTATGGCAATCAGTCTCCATAGGGTATAGTGGAGTGCCCTACAGACATCTCCCCCCTCTTTCTAACGACCTTGAAGTAGAGGGAGGGCCTCCTAACCGGGAGCTGCCAATCCCCCACCTGGGGATTGGCAGCCCTAACAGTGCTTAGAATTATTACCAGTACAGGAATCTGCAGTAATTCTCACTGAGTGGTAGGTCTGGATTGTACCACTTCAGGCTGCAGTGGGAACAGATGATGAAATGCTCCTTCATCTGAAATTTTCTCACTATACAGAAAGCTTGATGCCAAGGAGTAGAATTCTAGGCTAGCTTCCTCCATGCTAGTTTTCTGAGTGGGATTTTTTTAAAGGAAAAGCATTGAGGAGCAAGTCTCCGCCTGCTGTCTGAAGTACTACAGTGCAGATACAGGTTGATGACCACACTGCTGAATCTAAGCAGCTCTCAGATGGTAAATCTCCTGCACAGCTCACCTTGAGTACTATGATGGGGGAAGGCAACATGTAAATGTAGTAAGTAGTAATTGCGCTATCTTTGTGACCAACATCAAATTTGCATGGGCCAATCCCACACAGGACTCTAGACACAGCACCTATATTGGCATCAGCAAGTTACTGCACGAAGGTTGCCAGCTCAGTGCCAGCAGCTGAAGGGAGGCTCAAGTCACCATCATTTGACCATAGAGTTACAGTGGAATCCTAGAGTGTCACCCACCACAATTATGTAACTTCTGAGGTCACGGCAGGGTGGTCAGGGACTAGAGCAGGAGATATGGCAGCTCTACTGACTGCGCCCATACCACGATTCCTAATTTTATATGCTATTGGACTGGCCTATGATCAGACCATGCAACAACTCCCAAATCATAAAAACAATGTATGAAATAGGTTGGAGATGATCTGATAGCAAATGGGAGCAACTGCTGGACATGGCATTAAGAAGGGCCAGTCCGGTGGCTGGCTTTACAGCAGCCTGTTTTCCCGCTGTGGCCAACCACACAAGCAAATACTGAATCCCCCTATATATTTGCTGCTGTGTCACACCAAATTTCCTATGTGGGGTTTTCATAATGTGCAAGCCTAGCCTTAACGGCCCGCTTTCTGCCTCTCCTGCTTCTTCTTTTCATAACTCCGTGTAGTCATTTTTGCTTTTACAGATAGGTCTATTTTCCCTCTCTATGCATGAGCAGACATAAGCTATTACAAGCTAAATTCCCCGTGTATCTTTGAAAGTAATGAATTCATTTTATTTATGATTATATTTTAAAATGGGTAGCCCCAGGGTGGCAACCACATAGAATAAAATAATAATAATAAAATCACAAATACAAGAGTGGTGTTTCTTTTGTGAGGCAACCAGCAGCTGGAGTAGATTAATTTTGGTTAAACTATTCCCTGTGCATAACAACATTCATACCAAATTATCTTTATAAGGTTGCAGTGTGAGGTGATTGTGTTCATTCTTCTCTTATGCCTCTCATTGCCCGCCCCCCTCAAGTCAAGTCATTCTCATTGTAATCATATAACTCCTCAAAATTGATCTTCCCTGTGAAGTTTTATTTTAAGTTGTTGAGGGCAATGAATTCTGAAAGCATAACTCACTGGCAAACACCTCCATGGAAATCACTCTGTTCCAGATCCTTTTGACTTCTTCCTCCAAAACAGGTTTTCTGTAATCATAAGCTGTGAAAACCTATCACAACCTCTTATTTTTATTCCTACCTCCTGAACTAAAGAAAAGAAGGGAAAGGAAAGGAAAAAGGGGTTTTGTGTGCATAAAAAACCTGGCAAGCAGAAGGGCTGTTGTGCTGTCACATGTCATATAGACTCAAATTAAAACATATCAAGTCTGTTTGATAGGAAAGGAAAGGTCCCCTGTGCAAGCACCAGTCGTTTTCGACTCTGGGGTGACGTTGCTTTCACAACGTTTTCACGGCAGACTTTTTATGGGGTGGTTTGCCATTGCCTTCCCCAGTTTTTTACACTTTCCCCCCAGTAAGCTGGGTATTCATTTTACCGACCTCGGAAGGATGGAAGGCTGAGTCAATCATGGGCTAGCTACCTGAATCCAGCTTCCGCCGGAATCGAACTCAGGTCGTGAGCAAAGATTTCAGACCACAGTACTGCTGCTTTACCACTCTGTGCCATGGGGCCGCTGTTTGATAGACAGCAAACTAAACCACAATTTGGGTTAAACATCACTACAGCTCAATGTTCAAGGCCAGCTGCCCCAGTAACTCTGTTTATTAGGAAGGCCACAAACTGGGATTCTTAAACCAGTGATATCCCTGCTTTGAATCCTGATTTGTCGTAGCTATGGTTAATCCTGGCTCAGTCCTGGTTTGTTTGGTGGTCTGTTCCTGGAAAACAGAGATCAGCTGCAAGACAGCAAAATGAGAGCGCTGGTGTGGCATACTGGTTATAATGTCTTATTAGGATCTTGGAGACCCCAGGCAGGGATCAGTCTGCCACCCTGGATGGTTCACTACTTGCACTGGCCCAGAAGGTGAGGAGTCTGGGGGTGGATACCTCATTTTCCATAGAGGCCCAGGTCACTGCAATTGCTAGGTCTGCCTTTTCCCACCTTCTGTAGATTAGGCAACTGGTCCCCTACCTCTCCCCCCAGGACTTGGCTACAGTGACCCATGCAAAGGTCACTTCCAAGCTTGATCACTGTAATCTCGCTTGATGTGGGCTTGCTCGAGACTGACCTGAAAACTCCAGGTAGTAGAGAATGTGGTTGCATGCCTGAAGGCATTGCCTGTGTGGGCATATGTTTGGCAAACGTTATGCCGCTTCCACTGGCTACCAATTGAGTACCGGATCCGTTCCAAGGTGTTGGTACTGACCTTCAAAGCCTTGCGTGGCCTGGGACCGCCTCTTCCCATACGTAGCCCAAAGAGCCTTGCACTCACTGGATCAACATCTACTGGTTACCCCTGGCCCAGAGAACATCCACTTGGCCTCGATCAGGGTCAGGATTTTTTCTGCCCTGGCTCTGGCCTGGTAGAATCAGCTCCAACTGGAGATCAGGGCTCTGTGGGATCTTTTACCATTCCACAAGGCCTGTAAAGTGCAGCTGTTCCACCAGGCTTTTGGGGGAGGTGGTGGGCATCTACTCCCTGCTGCAGTTCCCATTTTGTTGACGTGTCCATTTGACTCCATCTCTGTAGCCCAAAGAGGCCATAAGAATGTAAGAGAAGCCATGTTAGATCCGGCCAATGATCCATCCAGTCCAACACTCTGTCACACAGTCGTCAAAAAAACCAGGTGCCACAAGGAGGTCTACTAGTGGGGCCAGTACACTAGAAGCCCTCCCACTGTTGCCCCCTCCAAGCACCAAGAATACAGAGCATCACTGCCCCAAAGGTCCTTATGTAACTGCTGTTTTAGTTTTCTTGTTTTAATTATCTTTTTTATTAACTATGTATTGATAATATCAATTGTCTGTTTAATTGGAATTTTATTGTGATGAGTCACTGACTCTGTTTTCTTACTGTGACCCACCCTAAGCCTGCTTGCAGGGAGGACAGAATAAAAAGTTAAAAAAAAATTTATCCCCAATCGCTAATCTTCAACCAGCCAGCTTGGGTACAGACTAGCATTTCCAAGGTTACAAGGATTTACACCCATAAAGTGTGATTTTCTGGCCCACCCCTCCAGCAGCCTGACTCTGGGGGGGAGGTCCTGTGGCCCCCAAGAAATGGACTTCAAGTGGTTATTTTTGTACTGCTGTAAGAAGGGAGAAAGTTGTACTATACAGGTAGAAACCCCTGGACTAGAAACATTAGTCTGGATCCAAACTGCTCTCCCTTAGCCAAACCTGCTTCACAGGAATGTTGGGAAACTGAAATGGAGGAGGGGAGAACAATTCGCATTGCCCTGAGCTCCTTGAAAGCAGAGTAGGACAAAATTGTACTAACTAAATAAAAATACCCCTCCAGCTGTCACTAGTAGCAGACAAATTAGGCAGATACAGAAAAAAAAATATGTAATTTACATTATTATGACTGCAATAGAAATCAGAGAGTAAACTAGAGCCAAAAGGTTAAGGTGGCTGACAAATTAGTAGGAAGAAAACCAAGATGTTGCATAAGGGACTGCATCCAATACTCCCTCTACGCTGTGGAATCTTGTGAGCAAAACTTCTGCTTGGTGAGCTACTGGCATTGAAGTTGTGAGCTACATAAATTAGTTTGCTCGGGCCATTTTTCCTGAGCTAAGACAAAAATGTGTGAGCTGCAGGCTAAAAAACTGTGAGCTAGCTCACACTAACTCAGCTTAGAGGGAACACTGCATCAAAACACTTTCCAGTGTTTCTTCATGTTTGCCACCTGTGCCAAGGGAATGCCAAGTATTTTCTGATAATGAATATTCATGTAAGCCCCATTCCAAAATCAAAATATTTAAAACATTTTAGAAAGTGTGGCAAGTCCAAGATAAAAGGATAAAAGTTCATCCCCAATTTTACTCAGTGGACATTTCATGACATGTTTTAAATTTCCTCAGCCCAAAAGAGAACGTGACAGAAGCAGTCTAAACCAACAATACACACAAACATCATGTACTGACATAAGACTTCTTGGTGTTCTTCAACAGGGAGATGCAAAGCTCCACACTTCAAAGGAGTGCTATCCCTGAGAACACCTTTACACACACCTGTGCCGGCTTGGTTCTGGCTGTCAATCTGAGCAGTTGTGAACATTTCCAATCATTTATTCCTTCTGGATGATGTGTTGATATGACACACAAGAGTCACATTCACCAGAGCATCCAGAAGGGTGCAATGGGCTGGATCCAACCTTCTGCAAATGGAGGGAGTTTGCTGAAATGGAAACTTTTCCCGTTTGCCCCCTGCAATCTCTACAAAACAGCTGCCAAATGGCAGGAGAACCTTGAAAACAACACGTCACGTAGCTTAAGAGGCTTCAGCAAGCAGGGGTTATCGGATCCCCCCTCCCTTTGAAAGAGCACAGCGGACACAGTGAATGGAGCAAAAGCCCCTACAAAAATAAGGGGGAGCAACTTTAGCGATTCCCTACTTTGTTTCCCCTACTTGCTACAGTCCCCTGTGCTGATCCTCTGACCCTTAGCCATGGCTTTTGGGGGGAGCATGGGGAGGGGATGCTGGAGAAATGTGGGGAAAGAGCCACTTCTGCAAATTCCTCTATTCACAGCAGCTGAGGATCCAAACCAACACAGACCAGAAAGAACCACACTGGCAGAACTGTATTTGTAGCTACTGACAGTGGTATGCAGGAGCAAAAACAGTGGTAGGGGTGGCAAACATTGCAGGACAGGTGTGTTTATAAAGGTAATCAAAACACCTGGGAGCCAGGTGGGAGGAATAAGGGTTTTCCTCTTGTGGGAGGAGTAAGGGTTTTTGATCTTGGCACCACTCCTATCAGATGTCCACATTTTGCTTCACCTTCTTCTTCTTCTTCTTTTTCCTCTGTGCTTCTGACATGGCACCCAGTGCAGACTGGGAACTCGTCTCCGAAAGATCAGGCAAGAGCAGTTTTCCAGACTGGGTTGGGTATTTGGTCTTCATAAGATTTTTAAATACCGGCTGGGACAGCAAACGCTTCAGATGCTTCTTCATCCCTTTCACCATCTTCTGTTTCTGACTCTCTTCCTGCTCACTGGGCCGGCCTCCTGCAGGCATACATTTAATTTTATTTTAAGAATAAAAATAATGGCTTTTTAAAAAAAAATCACACATTGCTGAGGATTCTTTATTAAAACATTAATATCCTGCTTTTCCTCAGGGTTGAAAGCAACACAATGTTAGAAACATTTTCAGTTAAAACCAAAATAAGATACCAAACCCCAAATCTCTCCCCCACCTTAAAAGATGCCTGCCATTCAAATCCCTGGCAAATAGGTCTTGCTGCACTTCCTGAAGATCTCCAGGCATGGGCACTGGGGCCCCCTCACCTCTTCAGGGAGGCCACTCCACAGAGCCGGAGCCATGATGGAAAAGGCCCAGGCTCAGGTTGATGCCACAGAGGCCACCCTAAGTGGTGGCACAGTCAACAGATGGCTGCCTGGCAACCACAGTTGGCACACAGGGACATATACACTTACTTGGATGTACACAATGTTTCGTGTCACTAAAAAAAATTCAGATTCCTAACATAGTGGTGGGTATTCTCACCAATATGAAGAGATCAGCATATACCTAAGTAGACAAATGGGCTGCCATTTTGCAACTATGAGATCCTAGGTCCAATTCCCAACAACTCTGGATTAAAAACTGCAAGGCTGGATTAGATGTTATTTCTAGTCACAGAAGTAGGGGATGGCCATAGTTTTGAGGAAGTGTATATGCTGCGCGTACATAGGGCTTTTTTTGTAGCAGGAACTTCTTTGCATATTAGGCCACACACCCCTGATGTAGCTAATCCTCCTGGAGCTTACAGGGCTCTTAGTACAAGGCCTACTGTGAGCTCCAGGAGGATTGGCTACATCAGGAGTGTGTGGCAAAGCAATAATAGCCGACTTTATGGAAGATGACCCTGTGGAGATAGGACGTTTGTGTGATTATGTTTACAGGGTCAATTCAGAATTTGCCAGAAAGCGCAAGCTACCCAGGGATGTGGTAGTGAAGTTTACCACAAGAGACGTGGTGGGAAGGATCTTAAGTAAGCAATTTGAAAGCCCATTGGTGGTGGAGGAAAGCAGAGTGCGGATGTTGAAGGAACTGCTGAGGAAAGTCACCACTGACAGAAAACAATTCAAGAAACTGACAGATAAGTTGAGAGAAAAGGATAGAAGATACAGATGGATTTTACCTGAAGGTCTTAGCTTTGAATATAAAAGACTGAGGAAAACAATAGTGGCCATGCAAGGCATGAATGAATTTTTGGCGGACAATAAAGAATTTGAGGATACAAAATAATGGAAAAATCATTATGGATTACAAATTAATTTCTTGGAATGTAAATGGACTTAATTCATCTCAAAAAAGAAAAGCAATTTTTCATTGGATTAAAAAGCAGAGATGTAATATAGTATGTTTACAAAGAGTACATATTAAGCAATTGGATTACAAATTTTTGTGGAATAAGGCTTTGGGGGAAGAATTTTTTTCCTTAGCTAAAGGGGGAAAAAAGGGAGTGGTCTTTTTATATTAAAAAAGAATTGGAGCCAAAATTGGTTTTTAAAGACAATGGATACATTGCTGTGGAGGTGTTTATGAATGAAAAAAAGACATTGTTGGGACTATATGCCCCTAATGGGGCAAAAGATGCTTTTTTTAAAGACATTCAGCAACAACTTGATCAAATGACTTATGAACAGGTAATGTTAACGGGAGATTTCAATGGAACAATTAAGAACTCTCTGGATAGATTGGGAAACAAAAAGAAAAATGATGGTAAGCTGCCAAAGTCTTTTGGAATTAATAAAGCAAGAAAGTTTGGAAGACATCTGGAGAAAGTTTAATCCTAATGTACGTGACTACTTTTTTTTCAGCAAGGTATGATTCCTTCTCAAGAATTGCTGGACTACGAAGGATTTGGGACTTATTACTAATAAAATAGAGATTCTTCCAAAAATAGGTGCAGACCACAATCCATTAATGTGGTCAGCAAAGGGAAGGAGAAAGAGAAGAAGATGGAGACTAAATGAAGACCTGTTGTTAAAAACTGAAGTAGTAAAATCTCTTGAACGAGAGACCAAAGCTTTCTTCCAGGCTAATGAAGACCAAGAGGTTAATATTCAGACTGTATGGGACACGTATAAAACTGTTATGAAAGCATTACTAATTACATTGAACAATAAAGATAAAAGAGCCAAGGAAAAACGACTGAAGGACTTGCAAGCAGAAATAGGCAGAAAAGAAAATGATTTGAAGAAAAGACCGGGGGGGGGGAATAATGAGAGAGATAACAATTCTACAGAATCAATTGAGACATTTATTGAATAAAGAGGTGGAGTGGAATTTAAAAAGGCTACAGCAGAAATCATTTGAAGGCGCTAATAAACCAGGGAAATACTTGGCCTGGCAACTGAAAAAAAAAGGGAGAAAAAGTTCATAAACAAGATTTTTTCGGAGGGTAAAGAAATTGTGGACCAAGCTGGAATTAAAAGGGAGTTCTATAAATTCTATGCCAAATTATTCAAAGGTCAACAAGTAAATAGAGAGAAAATCGATGCCTATTTGCGAAAAATTAAAGTACAACCCTTAAGTGAGAATATGCAAAAGATTCTGAACGATCCAATTGAGAAAATAGAAATTGAAGCAGCAATTTGTTCAATGAAATTAGGAAAAGCTCCGGGTCCTGATGGCTTTTCAGCAAAATTCTATAAAGTCTTGAGAGAAGTACTAGCACCAAAACTTCAAAAATTGATAAACTGTATAAGGCAACATGGGAAGGTGCCAAATACATGGAAAGAAGTCTTTATTTCTTTGATTCCGAAAGATGATAGAGATTCCACAAATGTAAAAAACTATAGACCGATCTCACTATTGAACGACTATAAGATTTTTGCTAGAATTCTAGCGGAATGACTCAAACAGCATTTGAACATTTCTATTCAAGAGGAACAAGCAAGTTTTCTCCCCAGAAGGTAAATAAGAGACAATATCAGAACTGTAATAGATCTTGTAGAATATTATAATAAGCATCCAAAAAAAAGAGGTGGCTTTATTTTTTGCTGATGCAGAAAAAGCTTTCGACAATCTCAACTGGGACTTTATGTTTGCTGTGATGGAAACAATGAAATTAGGAGATGATTTTATAAGGATGATTAAGGCAATATACACAGAACAACAACCTGAACTTTGTGTGAATGCTGACTTGACTGAGCAGATGAAGATTAGCAAAGGCACAAGACAAGGCTGCCCTCTATCTCTGTTGTTGTTTATAATGACCCTAGAGGTCCTGCTGTCTCAAATTGATGATAATGAGATTGAGGGTTTGAAGTTGAAAGGTTTTTCATATAAATACAGGGCCTTTGCGGATGATGTGATGTTTATCAATGAAAATCCATTGCAAGTGACACCCTTGTTGTTAAAGAAAATTAAAGAGTATGGTGAGTTAGCAGGCTTTCATATTAACAAAGAAAAATCGAAAATCCTTACTAAGAACTTGTCATCAGGCAAACAGAGCTACAAAATGTTACAGGTTGTGAAGTTGCTTCAAAAGTAAAATACTTAGGTGTAGAAATTACGATGAGAAATATTGATTTATATAAGAATAATTATGAAAAACTTTGGCATAAGATTGAAGAAGACATGCTAAAATGGAATAAATTGAGCTTATCTATGTTGGGGAGGATATCTGGTATTAAAATGAACGTTTTACCAAGAATTATGTTTCTTTTTCAAACCATTCCAATTGTGAGAGATAAGAAACAATTTAATTGTTGGCAAAGAAAGATCTCAGAATTTATATGGGCAGGCAAGAAACCAAGAATTAAGATGAAAATCCTGGCGGATGCAAAAGAAAGAGGTGGCTTCCAATTACCTGATTTAATGCTATATCATGATGCAGTATGTTTGGTATGGATTAAGGACTGGATGACTTTGCTCAACAAAAAATTATTGGCTTTAGAAGGGCAAGGAAATATTTTTGGTTGGCATGTATATACGTATTACGGGAAAGAGAAGATGGATGGTTTTTTCTCACACCATTATATAAGGAGGAACTTGCTGAATACATGGAAAAAATATACCGTATATACTCGAGTATAAGTCGACCCGAATATAAGCCGAGGCTTCTAATTTTACCCCAAAAATCTGGGAAAACTTATTGACTCGAGTATAAGTCGAGGGTGGGAAACGCAGCAGTTACTATTCCTGTGGCAGGTAAGGCCACAATGCTGCTTGCAATGAAAGATGAGGAGAATGGTGGTGCAGAACACAAATCAACAATACCAAGGCAGAAGTCATTTCTGGTCAGACTGAAAACACCAGTCCCAGCACGACCCCTCCCCCTTCACTGAGGAGAGGAGAGCAGGGGGCAGCTTTAGCTGTCCTTGGAATTCCGGGGATGCGGGCGGAATAGTGACTCGAGTATAAGCCGAGGAGGGGTTTTTTCTGCCCAAAATTTGGGCAGAAAAACTAGGCTTATACTCGAGTATATAGGGTAATAAATATGGTGATGAGAGAAAATCACTTTGGATAGTGCCAACTGAAGTTATAAATTTGTCTCAAAGTCCACGAGAAGAGAAATACGTATCATATGAAAAACAGCTAAAATTTCAGGGAGGTAAAGTAGAAATGAAATCGGCTGAAGAACTGCAAGGAAAATTTGATCGGTTTCAATTGCGTCAGATTAAAAGCTTGGTGGAAAAAGATATTAGAAGTACAGGTATAAGATATGAAAAAATGGAAATGGAAAAAATGCTGTTGGGTGAAAATAAAAAATTGATTTCAAGGACTTATAAGTTGTTATTGAAATGGTCTACAGAAGAGGAGGTTGTGAAACCTCAAATGATTAAATGGGCAATAAACTTTAATAAAGAAATACAAATGGAAATGTGGGAACACCTATGGAAGAACTCTATGAGAATTTCAACGTGTTATAATATAAAAGAGAACTGTTTAAATGCTGTATAGGTGGTATATGACACCTAAAAAACTAGCAAAAATGAACAATCAAGCTTCAGATAGGTGTTGGAAATGTAAAAAACATGAAGGTTCTTTCTACCATATGTGGTGGACTTGCGAAAAGGCAAAACAATTTTGGCTAATTATTCAACAAGAGATTTTGAAAATCTTGGGATATAATATTAAGAGAATACCGGATGTCTTTCTGGTGGAATTACAAATGGAAAGCTTTCCAAAGCAAGACAGGACATTGTTATGGTATTTGCTTTCAGCTGTGAGGACATTGTATGCGCAAATGTGGAAGCAAGATAAAATACCAGAAAAATGGGACTGGATCTTAAAGGTTCTTAATTGGAGTGAAATGGACAAACTTACTAGAATCTTGAAAGACTGTAACCTGGAGAAAATTAAAGAAGATTGGAATAAATTCCAAAATTATGTGGAGATACAATGGAAGGTGAAGAACCATCTAGTGGTTTTTGATAATGTTCACTGAACTTTAAAAGAGAAAAAGGGCTGTGATTACTGAGTATTGTTTTAGTAGTGAAATAAGAATAGTAGTTATATTGGAGTTAAGATAAAGTTAAGTGAATGATAACTTTTAGTTAAGATTCTATATATGGGAATTTTTACTTTTAAAAGGTTTTTAATTTGTTTTATATACTGGCGGAGGTCACAATTTGGAGGGAGGGATGGGTGGGAAAATGTGTAATGTATTGATGAACTATATTTAGATTCTGATAGTAGAATATTTTTCAATATATTGCAAAATAAAAACTTTGTTACGGAAAAAAAAAAGGAGTGTGTGGCAAAGGAGTTCCTGCTACAAAAAAGCCCTGTGCATACAGAAAGGTTCCACATTTAGTCCTTGGCATCTCAAGTTAAAAAGGTCTTGAAAGACCTTTGCCTTAGAACTTGGAGAACTGTTGCCAATTGGAGCTATCTATTGTGGGACTGGACAGACAACAGATCTGTCTTGATAGAAGGGCCATTGTTCATAAGAAGAATACCCTAGCAGAGTAGTGCCACTCATGACCCAAGAACCCAGAGATTTCAGACCATCACACTCTGGAATTCTGTGAATTTCAATGTCAGAATCCATAAGGTCTCCATTCATATAACAAAGTGTTTCTTTGGAAAACATTCAGAGATGGGATTCCCTGCATTCTGCAATTGGTACCCACATGCTTTGTCTATCTAAACAAACGAACTGTCTCTTGTTGAGTCTGATTTTGATTAAGAGTTGTGTTTTAAAGTCAAACATACATATACATTCCCAGAATACTTTTAGACCCAGATATGGACACAAACCAGAATTCTAACGGTGGAGTAACAAGGGCTGTTGCACGCATCTCTGTATTTCAGGTGATATCCACGTGATTCCTTAGTGGTAGCCCCCCCCCCTCTCCCTCACATGCCCCTACTTGCCTAAGAGGGCCTCATCATCCAGGTCCAGCTCCAGGGCATCCGCAGCTTGCTGCAGCCAAGAGTTATGCTGTTTGGCTCGGTTGCTGAAATATTCCACCTTCTCAATCTGTCGTGCCAAGTTCACCCGCTCCTGCAACAAAGCACAGTGGCATTCTCTGGCACCCGATTCTTTGTGCCCTGTAGATTCAGGATGTCGATGCTCCGCAAAGCACAATTCAAAACCCCAGCCTTAGAGATTTACACAAGTCTGAACAAAGCTAGGACACTGAGCTTGGAACATACGAAAAAGCAAGCATGATAAAAAAAAATCGTAGTATGGAAGGAAGGAATAGTAGTATAGAAGGAAGGGAGGCAACAACCTTGGAGCATGCAAAAGATCTTGGTTCAGCCCTGGCTCAAAGGACCTCCAACTTGATTGGCCCTCCTTCCAACAGCAGAGGTCACTTCAGTTAGAGGCAGCCTCCTTAGATTGGAGGAAAGTTTCAAACTTTTCTCAGAGGAGTGATCAGGTATGAGCAGAATCCACCATCGTGAGGCTTAACAGCTGACCTTGTACCAGATGTTATCACTTCATCTAGCTCACCTTACAGGTTTGTGGTGAAGACAGGGCTTTTTGTGCAGAAAAGGCCCAGCAGGAACTCATTTGCATATTAGGCCACACCCTCTGATGGCACCATTGTTTTGCACTGGGCTTTTCTTTAGAAAACCCCCAGCAGGAGCTCATTTGCATAGTGGGCCACTATGAAGCCAAGACAGCTGGAACTGCATTCCTGTACATGTCTGCTCAAAAAAAGCCCTGGGTGAAGATATGATAGGGAAGATCCACGTACACAGCCCCCAAATCCTTGATCTCAAAAGCAAGTTAAAAATGTAATAATGCAATCATTATTTTTTAAAAGCCTGCATGCCCACATATGCTTATATTCAGCAATTTATAGAACATCAATACTCTTTATTTTTAGGCTTCCGGGGAGGAAAATGGCGAGCTGAGTTGTCTCTCGTAACGGGAGCAAGCTGAAGGTCTTGTTCGGGGTAGTGGAGGGCAAACCAAAGCCCACTGCCTACCTTTCTCAGTGAGAGAAAGGTCCAAGACTTGCACTAAAAACTTTAGAAGAGATTTACCTTGGCTGAAAAGGAGCTTTGGAGAAGGGTCCTTTGAGGCTTTGAGGAGTCTCAGAAGTTTGCAAAATTATCGTCTGCAAGATCTCTCAGAGCCATCGATTTGGCATAAGCTCGTCACGATCCTAACCTTCTGGGACATTTTTAAACAACTAAAGTCTTGGAAGACCAGTGGAACTTGGATAAACAGAGGAAAAAAGGTACAGAAACTCTTCTTTCACTCCGGAGCTATTTACAGACTAAAGAGACGTTTTAAAGGTGGAAATAAGGGGAAAATATAAAACTTGCAAGTAGAAGAAGGGAAGGGTGAAGTTTGGACTATTTTGACATAAAAGACAGTGTTAAAAACTGCTAAAAATTGAAGAGAAATCATTGTTGTGTCTACTTACGATTTGTGGAATGTAAACAACCATACTGCGCAGGAATATACTGGAACAGTCCTCTAACTCTACTGAGCAAGACAGGAAGTGCGTCAAGCAATCTATAAGGTTGAAGGTGACAGAGACAGGAAGCAGTAAAGAAAAAAGCCTACTCTACATCATAGAGAAACATCGGCAGCCATTGCTGGGAGGTCCAATTTAAAACATCGTTTTAAAAAGATTGGGGACTTTAAAAAGTGACAGAAACGACAGGGAAAAGGGTAAGAAGATAAGAACTATTGACTACATTATTGGTGGGCTCCTGGGGTGATTTTAAAAGGGGAAAAAAAATCTTTAAAAGGAGAAAAAATCGCGGCCGCCATTTTGGATTTTTTAAAGACTTTTTTGTTAAATATCTTTGCTTTGGGGGCTCAGAAACCAGCGAAATTGGGCTTGCTGGAAAGGGCAAGCCCTGCTCTATTGAACCTGAATGTCAGATTTTAAATTGGTGAGGTCAAAAATTTCGTCATTTTTTTAAAGGGGAAAAATTCTTCAAAAATTTATATCTGGGCCTGGGAAGCTCAGAAGAAAATAGAACAAAGTTTAATTGAGAGAGAAAATTTAGACCTTCTGAACTTGGTAGTCAAACTTGCAAATTGTGCGACGGAAATTTTTGGTATTTTAATTGCATCCCCCTTGCTCTTTGCTTAAATGTCAGAGCCCAGGCAGCTCCGAACAAGAGCCCTTTCATTAGAAAAAATGCAAGACCAAATGGAGGCTATGGAAGCCAGGATTATGAAAGGAGTTAAGAAAATGATGGAAGAGTTGAAGGAAGAACTTACTACAGTGATTAAAAAAGAAGTGGATGACCTCAAAAACCAAATTGGGAAAATAGACAAGAAAGTACAGGAGGTGGAGGAGAAAGTTAAAACACATGATACCACCTTGCTGAAAGTACAAGAAAAAGTGACGATTCACGACTGCAAATTAATGGAAAATCAGCTACGTTTGAGAGGAGTACCTGAGGAAGAGAATGATGATTTGAAAGGATATATAACAAACATAATTGCAGAATTCTTAGAAGAAGACCCTGATAAGACTAAAAGCATGTATGATCACATGTATAGAGTCAACTCGTTATATGCCAAAAAAAATAACTTACCAAGAGATGTGGTTGTAAGATTCATGACAAAGGAAATGGTGGGAAGGATTATGAAGAGAAACTTTGAACAATCATTGATAGTAAGAGGTAGCAGAGTGAGAATTATGAAGGAGCTACCGAAAGAAGTGATAAATGACAGGAGAACATATAAAAAGTTGACAGAAAAATTGAAAGACAATGGCACAAGGTATAGATGGATAATCCCCGAGGGTGTGAGCTTTGAACTTCAGGGGAAGAGAGTCACGATCACAAATGCCCGAGAACTGAGGAGATTTTTTGAAGAAAATAAAGAATTTGCACCATGATGGATTACAAACTATTGTCTTGGAATGTTAATGGACTAAATTCACCACAAAAAAGAAGGGCAACTTTTCATTGGATTAAAAAGCAAAATTGTAATATAATTTGTTTGCAAGAAGTCCACATTAAACAAAAGGATTATAAATTTTTATGGAACAAACAATTGGGAAGGGAATTTTTTTCGTTAGCTGACCAGAAAAAAAGGGGAGTAGTTTTTTATATTAAACAAGACCTGGAGCCAAAATTGGTATTTAAAGATAAGGATGGAAGATTTGTAGCAGTGGAAATAACATCAAATGGGAAAAAAACGCTGTTATTGGGACTATATGCACCTAATGGTGCAAAAGATGTTTTTTTTAAAGACATTACACAACAACTAGATGAGTTGACCTACGATCAAATACTCTTAATGGGAGATTTTAATGGAACAGTTGAGAACTCATTGGATAGATCCGGAGGGAAAAAAAATAGTGGAAAAGAAGGAAAATTGCCAAAGTCTTTTTTTGAATTAGTAAAACAGGAAAATTTGGAGGACATATGGAGAAAGTTTAACCCTGAAGTGCGGGACTATACTTTTTTTTCTGCAAGACATAAGACATTTTCTAGAATTGACATGCTATGGGGAACCAGAGATTTAGGCCTCATAACAAGAAAGATAGAGATTTTGCCTAAAATTGGCACTGACCATAACCCAATAATGTGGATTACAAAACTGTCCAAAAGATTGAGAAGATGGAGATTGAATGAAGACTTGCTACAGAACAAAGAAACAGTGACTTTCCTAGGAAAAGAAACTAAAGAATTTTTCCAAGTGAATGATAAAGAAGATATCGATTTTCAGACGGTCTGGGATGCTTATAAAGCAGTAATGAGAGGGTTGCTGATTACTTTGAACAATAAAGATAAAAGGGAAAAAGAAAAACAACTACTGGATATTCAAAATGAAATAAAGAAAAAAGAAAGAGAGCTGAGGAAAAGACCAGGGAAAAAGAAAATTCTAAGGGAAATTTCAATATTGCAAACTCAACTAAGACATTTATTAAACAAAGAAGTAGAATGGAATTTGAAAAGGCTCCAGCAAAAATCGTTTGAAGGAGCAAATAAGACGGGGAAATACTTGGCGTGGCAGCTGAAAAAAAAGAGGGAAAATAAAATAATTAATAGAATTGTGATAGATGAAAGAGACGTAGTTACTCAAGAGGGAATAAAAAGAGAATTTTTTAAGTATTATGCCAAGCTGTTTAAAGGTGCTGAAGTAAAGAGAAAAAAGATAGATGAATATCTACAGAAAATAAAAATTGAGCCATTAACTGAGAATATGAGAAAAATTTTGAATGACCCAATTGAAAAAATAGAAATTGAGGCAGCAATCAACGTGATGAAAAATGATAAAGCTCCCGGGCCAGACGGTTATACAGCCAAGTATTTTAAAATGTTTAAAGATGGATTAATACCAAAATTACAGAAGCTGATGAATGCAATAAGAGTCAAAGGGAAGGTACCAAATACATGGAAAGAAGCTGTTATTTCTTTGATACCTAAAGAAGAAAGAGATGTTACAAATGTGAAAAATTACAGACCAATTTCACTTTTGAACAATGATTATAAAATATTTACAAGAATTCTGGCAGAACGTCTTAAGCAATATTTGATAAATTTTATAAAAGAGGACCAAGCCGGTTTTCTTCCCAAAAGACAAATAAGAGACAATATTAGAACTGTTGTAAATATTGTAGAATATTATGAAAGACATCCAGAAAAGGAAGTAGCGCTATTCTTTGCGGATGCAGAAAAAGCATTTGACAATTTAAATTGGGACTTTATGTTTGCAGTGATGGAAAAAATGGAGCTTGGAGAAAGTTTTATAAGAATGATAAAGGCAATATATTCTGAACAAAGTGCAAGGCTGTGCATCAACGCAGATCTTACAGATGAAATGAAAATTAGTAAAGGTACCAGACAAGGCTGCCCGCTTTCGCCATTGCTGTTTATAATGACTCTTGAAATTTTACTAATGCAGATTCAAGAAGAAAAAGATTTAGAAGGACTACAAATAAAAGGATTTACCTATAAATACAGAGCATTTGCAGATGATATAATGTTTATAAATGAAAATCCTTTACAAGTTACACCTTTGTTGTTAATGAGAATACAAGAGTTTGGGGAGTTGGCGGGACTTTATATAAACAAAGAAAAATCAAAAATCTTATGTAAGAATATGCAGAAAAATAGACAACAAGAACTACAAAGACTAACGGGTTGTGAAGTTACCTCTAAGGTAAAATACCTAGGGGTAGAGATAACAATGAAAAATATTGATTTGTTTAAGAACAATTATGAAAAGCTATGGCGTAAAATAGAAGAAGATATGCTAAAGTGGAACAAGCTCAATTTGTCACTGTTGGGTAGAATAGCTGCAGTAAAAATGAATATTTTACCAAGGATTATGTATCTGTTTCAAACCATCCCCATTGTGAAAGATGCTAAGCAATTTGATAAATGGCGAAGAAAAAATTCGGAATTTGTGTGGGCCGGGAGGAAACCTAGAATTAAAATGAAAGTCCTGATAGATGCGAAAGAGAGAGGTGGATTCCAATTACCAGATTTGAAACTGTATCATGAAGCAATTTGTTTAGTATGGTTAAAAGAATGGATAACGTTATTAAATAAAAAACTTCTAATGTTAGAAGGCCATGGAAAAAAATTCGGCTGGCATGCATATTTGTACTATGGAAAAAAGAAGATGGACGGTCTTTTCTCTCACCATTATATAAGGAGTAGCTTATTAAATGTGTGGATAAAGTACAAGAAATATGGTGATGAGAGGAGACCTTTATGGATAGTGCCGGCTGAAGTGATAAAGTTAACGGCCAAAACAGTCAAGGAAAAACAACTATCATACAACCAGTTACTAAAAATACAAAGCGGGAAAATAGAATTGAAAACTGCAGAAGAACTAAACTATAAATATGATTGGTTTCAAATGCAACAAATAAAAAGTTTGATGGAGAATGATATCAAAGCTGAAGGAATAAGGAAAGAACAAACAGAAATGGAAAGAGTTCTGCTTGGAGATAATGAGAAATTAATTTCAAAAGTGTACAAATTACTTTTACAATGGGCTACAGAAGATGAAGTAGTGAAATCTCAAATGATAAAATGGGCAATTAATGTAAATAAAGAAATAAAGATGGAATCTTGGGAATATCTGTGGAAAAATTCCATGAAACTCGCAACATGTCATAGTATTAAAGAGAACTGTTTTAAGATGATGTATAGATGGTATATGACTCCAAAAAAATTAGCAAAGATGAACAATAAGATGCCAGATAGGTGCTGGAAATGTAAAAAGCATGAAGGTTCTTTCTACCATATGTGGTGGACTTGTGAAAGAGCTAAAATGTTTTGGCAAATGATTCAACAAGAGATATCTAAGATCCTGGGATATGAATTCAATAAAGAGGCAGAGACTTTTCTGCTGGGATTACAAATGGAAAAATTTCCAAAAGAAGATAGAACATTAATATGGTACTTGCTCTCAGCTGCTAGGACATTGTATGCGCAGTTGTGGAAGCAAGAAAAAATACCAGAAAAATGGGACTGGATTATGAAAGTTATGTCATGGAGTGAAATGGACAAATTAACAAGAAAATTAAGAGACTGTGATTTAGAACTTTTTAACCAAGAGTGGAAGAAATTCAGAAGATATGTAGAGAAAGAGTGGAAAATAAAAGGACATTGGACAATTTTTGAGGATTAAGATTTTTAAGATAACAATATAACTCTTGAAGGGGGTTCTTCTTCCCTATGTTTCTTTTTTGTTTCGTTTTTTTTCTTGATAGTTAAGGGTACCTTTAATATCTGTTTTTTTTAAAGAAAATAACACTGGCGGGGGTCAAGTAATTGGGGGAGGGGTGGGAGAAAGTAAGATGTGGGGTAGAATGATGGTCTTTTTCTTAATATATATTAAGCTTTTTATAAGTTGTAGTTATAGTTCTACTACCATATGTTACTAATAAAATTGTTTATTCAAAAAAAAAAAATACTCTTTATTTTTAAAAGGAGGGGAGGAAAGAGAACCAAATTCCTATTCAGAAACACTTTTCCTGCTTATTCGCCTGATAGAAATGTTCTTTCCATAGCTCACATCCAATGCATCTAAGCTAGTGTTACTCCATGAACAGGCTCTCTGATCAGTGCTTAAGTACACAGTGGGGATCCCTTCATCAGATTCCAAGAAGGGCTACGAATCCTTTTAATTTTATCTCATGTTCCAGCTCTTGGGTTCCATCTCAATAATGGCCTCCAAACTCCTGAGTGAAAACATGTCTTAGGGGAAAGCGCTTCTGTCTATGCACCACTCTGCCATCCCAAAAGAGACATGTGTTAAAAAGGCGCTTCTCTATTCCACCCTGCTTTCCCCTAGGTGGCTTCCTCCTGTCACCGGAAGCCCTCAATGGACTTCAGTCATTGGACTAGGCTTGTATGTTTCCCCTCCCTGTTCTCACCTGCACACTGTTCATATTAGTAACATTTGTTTCTGTTAGGATTTGAGGGTCTGCAGAACATTTATTTAGTGTATGTGTGTGTGCATAGCCCGTGTGTTTCAACTCTAAATTCAATTTGTTACTTCCCTTGGCTATTATTCTTTTCATTAATAAATCCTTAACTTTAAACCAATACCAGTTTATTCTAAGAATCTACACAAAGTATATACTCCTTTGCCCCATCTGGATAATATTAGCAGAAATCTGGTATACGCAATGCTTGTGGATCTGGAAAAATCAGAACGAACTCTCGGTGAAATACAACAGGCTGTTTACAAAGACCTCTATCCTTTTTTTGTCTATTGCTGCTCACCCAAAAAGTTTGGGATAAAGTGTGCTGCAAACCTTGAGCAGTACACCCTCTGATGGCACCATTGTTTTGCACTGGGCTTTTCTTTAGAAAACCCCCAGCAGGAGCTCATTTGCATAGTGGGTCACACCCTTTTTTGATCAGGAATGCACAGGGGGTGTGGCCTAATATGCAAATGAGTTCCTGCTGGGCTTTTTCTACAAAAAAGCCCTGTGTGAAACAGTGGTGATGTCAGGGGGGTATTGTCTAATATGCAAATGAGTCCCTGCTGAGCTTTTTCTATAAAAAAGCCCTGTGTGAAACTGGTGACATCAGAGGGTGTGGCCTAATATGCAATTAAGTTCCTGCTTGGCTTTTTCTTTTTTTTACAAACAAAGCCCTGAGTACAACCCCCCTCCCCCCAAAAGATCCTGTTTTGCATGACCTACAGTTTGAACACTGAAAACATACAGAGGAAACATGCATTGACCAAGGCTAAATGTTAGGTCAGTAGAAGTGATGGAAGATGAGCTCTGTTCTCCCCACACCCTTGTCACTGTGCAAGCACTGTGTTATCTGTGCTGCTATGAGGAGAGGATTATAGCCCGCAAAGAAATAGGTGCCATGGTACAGAGCAGTTCATTAAAGCCTTCTGCTCTTCCTTTTCAAGATATATGTTAATAGGCTTGAATGTTTTAGATGAAAAATAAAATCTGTTCTCCATGAACAAAGCAAGGATTTGAACCCAGCCCGTACCCAAAGAGACACCCCAAAGGCTGTATATTGGGCATGCTGATTTAACTACTTTGACAGGTCACACAAAGGGATTAAATTATTAAAGCAGCAGGAATGAAAGCAGGGTAATGAACAATTGGAATTCTTAAGCAGCCAAAGAAAGGAAAAATTAATCTCAGAAATCATTCATTACCTGCAATTAACTACTTAAAGCTACGCATTCAAAACAACTTTAATTTTAATGTCCTCATGTAATTCTCTTTTTTCCCTAATGACGACTGCATAATGTCTTTGGTGGGACTTATGGCTTCCCAGCTTCTAAGAGCTGAAAAAAGAGATGCACTTAAAAAAAAAACCCTTTATCCAACTTAACAGAACTAGTGTTTGAAAAAAAAGAAATAGCCTATTCAGAACCAGCTTGTAGCAGTTTGCAGAGAGTAATCCAAGTGCCACTCTGCATTAACCCCATGAACACAAGACACTGAACTGGACAATTGCCTTTTCCAGCTCAATACTGTCTGCTCTGACTGGCAGGGAAAGTTCATTCCAAGCTTGTTAAACCTGATATCTTTTGAACTGGAAATACCAGGGCTTGAACCCGGGATCTTTGCCATGCAATGCATGTGCTCTACCACTGAGACATGTCACTTCCCCAATGTGCCATTTTACACATACATTTTTCACAGCAAAAGGGAAATGAGAGAGGCAATCCTAACCAGGTTTGCTTGGAAGCAAGCCCCATTTTATTCAATAGGCTTTTTTCTTTTTTGCTGTCAAGTCGCAGCTGACTTATGGCAACCCTGTAGGGTTTTCAGGGCAAGAGATGTTCAGAGGTGGTTTGCCATTGCCTGCCTCTGCGTAGCAACCCTGGACTTCTTGGTGGTCTCCCATCCAAATACTGACCAGCAGCTGGCATGTACAAAGAGATCAGCTTCAGGATGTCCAGATAGATTTGATCCAAATCTGAATGATACCCTGACTGCATCCATTATTGAGGGATAATACTGCTTAATTCCAATTGGGATGATGCCTCTCTACCAACCAGCTCTTCCATACAACTAATTTAAGGAACCCCAAAGCACTGTATCCAGAAATGTTTGTTAGGGGGGCCCCAGGGGGCTGGTTTAGAACAGTAGAGCTGACTACATCACAGGGTTGTTGTTGTTAGGGTCATATAGAGGAGGAGAGATGTGGCTAGGTAAGACTTGACAGGTGAAAGAGGGCGGCACCTGGGGCAATTCGGAAATAATAAAGAAAGGTCAGGTTTTGTGTCTGAGAATTGCATTCTCTCTAAAGCACTGTGCATTGCTCCAGAATCGAAGCCTACCCCCAGAAGATCCAAGATGTCTGGCAAGCACTGCTGAAGGAGCTGGAAGAGCCCCTTGAGGTTTTACAAGCACAGGCTGGTTCTGTTGGCTAGCTAGCAGCAGGACAATAACCCCGATGCTAATGGGCTATTCTCCTTGCGTCCCCTTCCTATACCTCCCTGCCTTTGCAGGCAATCTGAGAGGAAAGAAAAGACAGGAACTTTGTCTTGAACCTCCCAAAGCAGCTCACCTCTTACCTGCAGTGGTGCTTCTTTCCTCCTGCTCGGCATTTAAAAGCAAATCCCAGCCTGCCTCCTGTGATGGCTCCTCTCTGGCTTCTGGAGGTGTGGCCAAGCCCAGAGGCATTACAATTGCACTGGCAGCAAACTGAGTGCAGGCTGAGGCATACTTCCCTTCTCCTGGCAAGCCATGCAGGTACTTCACAAAGAGAAGAGAGGCATGGCTGTTGGGGAGAATGCTGAGTTGTTTGGAGGGGAGGAGCAGGCACTTATTGGCATCCCTGTGCGAGGGGGCTGGAATCCCATGGTTTTGCAAAACTGATACAAACATCCCCCCCCCCTTTCCTTCACTTTATGTTCTAAACTTTCCAGGCCACTCTGTAATCTAGAGCAGGCATTTTTAAAAACTGAAAGTCTCCCCAAAATTTGACACAGCATTACCTACTGCAGACTGAACCACTGTTGTAGATCACAGCTATTCTCTGATCAAGAGTCCAGTGGCACTTTGAAGACAAACAACATCTTTTCCAGCTGTAAGGAAAAGCCCCCTACTTTTCATACACATGGACATCGTGATCACCAGTATGGTTGCCAGGGTGCCTGGAGTTTTGACTCGCACAATCTGCTCTAAGAAGTGGACTTTGCCCACGGTTTCTAAGGCTTATGTGGATACTATAAGCCTCAGCTTTGCAGCAGCATTCTACATCTCTGGATGGGTGTTAGCCAGAACTACAGACGAGCTTTCAGCTGCTCCTTGTGCGCCCAGTCTTGGCCGCTGCAGTGGAAGAAGCCACACCACCAGGAACTGTACAGACAAACAGTTTCCAGCCTGTTTCCATGAACCAAAGGCTAACACCACCAGAATCCATCTTGTTTTCTTGACTCCATATCCAACAGCTGCTTCAACTTCTGCATAAGGCAATCAAGCATATCTTAGGCATGGATCCTGCCAGACCACTCAAGCCTCTGTCCAACAGAACTCAGGACAAAGACTGGTGCCAGGAAGAAGACTAAAGAAGAGGAAGACCATCTTCAAGCCAGAGCCAAGTTCCTTTGTACATGCTGGGTATTACCTAGACCACAATTAGACTCTCTATTGTCACCCTTTCAGATAAGTTGCCTAATCTTGAGTGTTCCCCACCCAGTAGTCACTTCTATTCTTCTTTCCAACTGTCACTTTGGAGCCTCCCCCTGGTCCATTTCAATCTGAAAGTTCTCTCAGGTATCCAGGATCCAGGCAAGTCCATTGGTCAAGAGCAAGCACCCAATTAGGTGTCACCAATGCACTTTCTATTGGCTACTGCAGTAGTCCAGCCCTTATGGTCACTGCAGAACCTCCCCTTTCTCCTCCCCCGTACCTCCCATCCCCTGAGGGTCCAAGGTAGTCTATTTAACCTCTGACCCAGCTCCCCACGTGTGCATCTAGCAGTACCCCAGTTCCGCTGTCTAGATCCATCCCCGATTCTGGTCACAGTTGAGGGTCCCATTTCCCCCGTCCTCTTTTGTTGCCATTGGAGCCTTCCTTGAAGACTACGATAAGTAAATATCACCCTGTTTGTCTACCCATGTGTTGTCTCTATATCTCTCTCTATATTTCCTAGGACTGTATGTATGATTGTATGAGTATTCTATCTTGTATGTATGCCTATATTTTCTAGAATAAATTGTAATTGTTTTACTTAATTAGAGTCCCTATTATTTTAAGCATTACTTTCTGGACGTGTATCTTGTATACATTGGTAAAAGATCCTATTAAGCCAGGTGCCCACCTAATAATTCCCCAACCTCGTTTTGAGGGCATTTGGCTTACACAGCATTAGCTTTTTGCCAGGCAGTTGCATCTGATGAAGTGAGACCTGGCTCAGACAACAAAAAAGAGCTTCTGTTGGAATAAATTTTGTTAGTATTTGAAGGCATCACACAACTTTTGCTTTATTTCATTGCTGCAGCCTTACATGGCTTTCTATATAGAATTCTCTGACCAAGATTCCCAATTCACAAGTCATTTCAGTTCTTTTTCATTTTTCATTTTCCAATTCCCAATTTATTATTTTTTTTCCTGAGGAATCAAGGGACTGTGAAAGGCACTGTAACTGAAGGAAGGCACTGAGCTGATAAAAGATCATTTTTACCTTGATGGCAGTCATGTATTTCATTTCCACTGGAAAAAAGGGAAGCTCTTCACTCTTTGCCAGCGTCTTGTAAATTCTTTTAAAATTCATCACATCGCCTGGGCCAATCAGCAGCAAGCTCAGGCCCTCACTGGCAGCTCTGGCTGTCCTGCCGCTCCTGTGCACGTAGACTTCAGAAGTTCGAGGGACCTGCAAAAGCACAAGGGATTAACACTTCCATGGAGACAGGACAGAGTCGACAAAGAAAGAACAGCACGTCACCTTCCCAGAAAGCACTTTCACACCTTCTTCAGTAACAGCTTCAAAATCACAGGTTGCCTTTGTTCAGGGACAGAGCACTTTGCTTTAGAAGAAAAGCTGACACCCCTGGGGACCAGTGGAATGTGTGCGTGTGTGTTTACCACAATTCTGTACCAGCACAGGGAAAAAAAGACATAGAATTCATCTGAATTGCAAAATTCAGCCTCTCACGAATCCTAGCCTCCCAGAGGTCACATTTTTAAATCAGGTTTGTGTGTTGTAAGAAGGGACAGGATTGAAAAGGGAAATCGGGAAGCGGGGTGGTTATAGACTACAGAGCCAGGTGAGGATAAGGTTGTTGAGAATTAGAAGATGCATAGAAATGAAAAATTCCACTGTCTGCAGTTTCTTCCATTGCTTCAGTACTCAGATGGGGAAAGCAATTTATCCCTGCTAGACTCTTCTCTCTGCTTTCATTGTGCATGCAAATTTTCTGCAGCTGCTTACACTTGTAACCAGTGTTCCCTCTAAGCTGAGTTAGCGTGAGCTAGCTCACAGATTTTTCGCCTCCAGCTCACACAATTTTGTCTTAGCTCAGGAAAAATGGCCCCAGAGCACAATAATTTATGCAGTAGCTCACAACTTTAATACCAAAAGCTCACAGTTTTTGCTCACAAGACTCTGCAGCTTAAAGGGAACATTGCTTGTAACCCTAACATCCACAGGCTTCAAAGATGGCCACTTGTCAAATGTCGTTATAGAAATACGTAAGAACTTAAGAAGTCCAGCATCCTGTTTCACACAGTGGCCAACCAGCTATCCTGGAAGGCCAACAGCATACAGAGGCCAATGGTGCCCTTAGAGGTTCTCTCCTACCACTGGTATCCAGAGGTTTCCTGACAATGACAGTTCCCTTTGGTCATCTTGGCAGCAGCCATTGATGCCCATCCTCCATGAATCTGCCTAACCTCCTTTAAAAGCATTTTAGTCATTACTGGCAAGGGATTCCAGCATTCAATTACTTCTTGTATAAAGTAGCATTATCTTTTGTCTGTCCTGAAAACAAGGGAGGTGGGGTATGTAGTAATGAATGATGTGTCCATCAACTTCATTGGCTGCCCCTGAATTCTAGTATTTTGAGAGATGGGGGAAAAGACTGTTTATCCGCTTCCTCCTCCTCACACATAATTTTATAATCCTCTAAGTATTCCACATACACACAGGACTATCTAAATTTAAAAGTCCCTCTAGCTTTTCCTCTAGTCCTTTGCTCCTTTGGAGGCGTAATTTGAAGATCTCCTGCGATCACAAGTGATCTCCAGAGAACAGAGATAAATTCCCCTGGAGAAAATGGCTGTTCTGGATGGTGGAGTCTTTGGCTATGCATCCTGCTGAGGTTCCTCCCCTCTTCTCCCCACACCCCACCCTCCCCAGGCTCCATCCCCCAAATCTCCAGGAATTTCCCAACCCAAAGCTGGCAGCCCTACTCTTTGGTGGGCAAATCTGTCACGTAAAGAGGGCACATGAGGGACAGCAAGAGACCTTGGCCCAGTAGAGGCTTGTCTGATACACTTCACTGACTATTTCTGGGTTGCAGCTCACAGACATGCTCGGTGGAGTCATTTGGTCTCCACTCATTCTACTTTTTCAGTTATTCACATTTGACTCCATTTGCTAAGCAGGAACAAAAAAGGTACATTTTGGGAGAATGAGGGTTACCTGGTAATGAATGACGTGCTGCACATTAGGAATGTCAAGACCACGAGCGGCAACATCAGTTGTGAGAAGGACGCAGCTGAAAGGGCAAAAGTTGAGAGAGCTGAGCTGTCCATTCCAGAAAGCTAGAAATGGTCCCTTCACAAGGTGTGAAAAATCCACTCACTACAGAGCTTACACATATGATGAAGAGAACTTACTCAAAGAAGACTATGTTTAATTTTGCCTCTTACCATGATTGAACCCCAACAGGCTATTTAAAAGAAATCTCTGTGCCACTTCATCTACTACATATTCATCTGCAGTGGGGATACACATCTCAAAACAATTACAGTTATGGCTCAGAATGGTCCTTGATTGGAGATACATGGGCTGTATCAGGCTCTGCCCCATATGGCATGATAAAAAAATATTACACCATTGGCTTCTCTTTCTCTTCTTGCCTCATGCCTCTAGATTAGGGGCAGGTGACCTTTCTGGCTTGAGTGCTGAACAAAATGCAACATCTAACCATGAATATCTTGGAGTGCTGATAAACAAAAGGAGGAGGGGAGACTGATGGCTCTGTCAGCCAGACAGGCAGCTCCACAGAAGGTGGGGGGGGGGGGCAGAAATGGTTCCTACTTTCTCAAAAGGTGGCAACACTGCGTGCGCAGCTGGCAACTTCCTGCCTCACAGTCTCAGAACATTTAGCAGCAACGCTATACCTGTGCAGTACAAGCACTCACCACTAGGGGAGGGCTATCAGCCCTTATTGGAAACAGGACCACGAGGTGCCCTGGTTGACGACTTCACTGCTCCAGGTCTCAAGAAAAGCTATCTGTGCTCCAGCCCAGCCTGGCTCAACTACATCCCTGCTTTTGAGGGGGAAGCAACAAAGCAGCTGTGCCCCGCAAAAACGATCTGATGTGCTCCCATTTGCCACATATTCTGTGATGCTTCCTCTGGGATTTTACTTAAAAGGGCATTGTAGGTCATGTAGACCTCAATAAGAGGGAGTGGGGCATTTTTTTTTTAAATGCATGACCAGGGTATTAGGAAGTCTATACAGTTCAACATGGCAAAAAACAAAACAAAACAAAAAACCCTTTCATTTAACATCAGGAAAGTGCTGACATGGCTGCAGTAGTTAAGATTAAAGGGGGTTTTTTTAGCAGGAACTCCTCTGCATGTTAGGCCACACACCCCTGATATAGCCAATCCTCCAAGAGCTGACAGTAGGCCCTGTATTAAGAGCTTTGTAAACTCTTGAAGGATTGGCTACATCAGGGGTATGTGGCCTAACATGCAAAGAAGTTCCTGCTACAAAAAAAAGCCCTGGTGTTAACTATTCAGTATCTCTACTGGGGCGGGGGGAGACTGCACAAGTGAGCAACCACAAAATACTACCCTTATACCACTATAATCAATACTTCTGAACAACTTCCTTTGTATTTCAAATTGGAGTCAATATCTAACAGCTTTCATTTTTCTTTATAGCAATCACAGGGAAAGCAAGAGCTTTGTAAAGTGGCAGAATTTGCTATTTTTTGTAAAGCTGCACAGTTTCAAATGTTAACAACGCTGTCCCTGCATCGTCGTCTCCCAGTGGCACTCAGGGATGACAACGCAAGTCAGACGTGCAGTACAGCTGCCTCGAGCAGCCACTGACTCAGAGGCGATGACTAATGCAAACATGCCCTGAGCTACAGGACCAACTGTGAAATCCCATGCTGAGTTTCCTCCAGTCTAAGACCGCTGACATTGCCTGCTCTATGAAAATGCTAAAAGTACTGCATTTTTGAAGAAAAGAATCAGTGGTCTTCATGAAAAAAGCTGGAGTCCAGTAGCACCTTTAAGACCAACAAAGTTTTATTTTATTACTTTATTGAGAATGTAAGCTTTTAAAAAGTGTATATCTCTACAACCTGGCATTACATTTTATGACACGCCCGGCCCGGCCCAACAAGGTCTCATTTATGTCAGATCTGGCCCTCATAAGAAGTGACTTTGACATCCCTGGGGTAAACTCAGAACATCTTTTTCTCAGAAGTGTTTCTGTTCACCCAATATGCTTTTTAACCTGTAGCATAGCATTATAAATATCATTCCTGTTGGCCAATACAAAAAGGAATACATCAGAATACAGTGGAAGATGCTGTCCACCCAATATACTTTTTAACACATAGGAAACTGAGTTCGAGATATATACCCTACAGTAGTTTCCCATAAGGGCAACATTTCAGGTACTGCTGGGCTGATTCCTATGGATCCAGTTTAGCTAATGTGGTCACTTTCCTCCAGTATGAGGAATCTTTTGCTGATAGGAAAAGCCTTTCTCATGGTGGAAGTGCCTCTGGCATCTGTGGAAGGCTCTTCAGGAGAGAGGAAAACATTGCTGGTCAGGACAGATCCATAGGATCCAACTCAATACTTCCTTTGTAAATAAAGTCCCTCCAGATTGGGAACAAAGGCTTCAAAATATTTGGACAGCCCCTGGCAGTAATATTTCAGCTGTAGGGCTGAATTGCCAGTGAGCTTATGACTTGATTTCCAAAGTCAGACTTACTCTCTGGCACTCTCAATAATTTGCAGGGAAAGGAAACAGTCTACAAAATAAGCAATGATTAGATTTTGCAATCAGTTTTTTTTTTTTTAGCAAATTTTAAAAAATCTGGCTCGCAATAAACCAATCAGGGATATAATAAGACCCTTGATCTGGATGGACCAGACTAATCTGATCTCACCAGATGTTGGAAACTAAGCTGGATTGACCTTGGTCAGTACTTGGGTGGGAGACCACCAGGGAAGTCCAGGGTTGCTACACAGAGGCAGGCAACGGCAAACCACCTCTGAAAGTCCTGCCTTGAAAACCCCTATGAGGTTGCTGTAAGTCAGCTATGACTTGATGCCACTTTCCACCATCACAACTAATAAGAATTACAAAGAGAAAGCTGCATTCCGAGTCTAGATGGCTACTTATTGCCATTCTTCCTCTGATGGAGCATAAACCTTTTCTGCTATGGCACCTATACTGCTTAGAGCACACAAATCTTACATTCTGAATAAAACTTTGTTGGTCTTAAAGGTGATACTTGGCTACTGCTTTGGTATATAAATAGAAAATAACACTGTGCCAAAGAAGGGTTACTGATGAAACATAGTCTCATAGAATCACAGAGTTGGAAGGGACCTCCAGGATCATCTAGTCCAACCCTCTGCACAATGCAGGAAACTCACAAATACCTTCCCCTAAATGCACAGAATCTTCATTGCTGTCAGATGGCCATGTAGCCTCTGTTTAAAAACCTCCAAGGAAGGAGAGCCCACCACCTCCTAAGGAAGCTTGTTCCACAACATCCATTTGTGGTCTGATTGGGAAAGCAACCTAAACCTTGACAATGAGAAGCTGCTCTATCAAAGATAGATCTTTGGTCTATCAAGGTTTGGGTCAGAGGTGTGTACACACGAAAAAGTATTTTTTTGATCTCTAACTGGTTGACAGATTGCACCCAAAGAGTGCTTGTGAACGGTTCCTCATCCTCTTGGAGAGGAGTGACAAGCAGAGTGCCTCAAGGATCTGTCCTGGGACCTGTTTTGTTCAACATCTTTATCAATGATTTGGATGAAGGAATAGAGGGAATGCTTATTAAATTTGCAGATGATACTAAATTGGAAGGGGTTGCAAACACAGAAGAAGACAGAAATAGGATACAGGATGACCTTGACAGGCTGGAAAACTGGGTTAAAATCAATAAAATTAATTTTAACAGAGATAAATGTAAAGTTCTGCATTTAGGTAGGAAAAATCCAATGCATGGTTATAGGATGGGGGAGACTTGTCTTAACAGTAGTATGTGCAAAAAGGATCTAGGGGTCTTAGTGGATCATACGCTGAACATGAGTCAACAGTGTGATGCGAAGGCTAAAAAGGCAAATGCAATTTTGGGCTGTATCAACAAAAGTATAGTGTCCAAATCACATGATGTGATGGTATCGCTTTACTCTGCTCTGGTAAGACCTCACCTGGAGTATTGTGTTCAGTTTTGGGCACCACATTTTAAGAAGGATATAGACAAGCCAGAACGAGTCCAGAGGAGGATGACAAAGATGGTGAGGGGTCTGGAGATCAAGTCCTATGAGGAAAGGTTGAAGGAGCTGGGGATGTTTAGCCTGGAGAGGAGACGGCTGAGAGGTGATATGATCACCATCTTCAAGTACTTGAAGGGCTGTCATATAGAGGATGGTGTGGAATTATTTTCTGTGACCCCGGAAGGTAGGACCAGAACCAATGGGATGAAATTAAATCAAGAGTTTCCGGCTCAACATCAGGAAGAACTTCCTGACAGAGCGATTCCTCAGTGGAACAGGCTTCCTTGGAGGTTTTTAAACAGAGGCTAGATGGCCATCTGACAGCAATGAAGATCCTGTGAATTTAGGGGGGAGGTGTGAGTTTCTTGCATTGTGCAGGGGGTTGAACTAGATGACCCTAGAGATCCCTTCCAACTCTATGATTCAATGATTCTATTTTTGGGGTTCAGATATACGGAAACTCCCAAATATCAGTATTTCCCAATATTCCTGAATTGCAGTATTAGTATCATATTGGAATTTGAGAAATATTTGGGATTGCTGAATTTTTTCAGCTCCATTATACTCTATGGGGCCATTATAGTCAACAGTCCCCATAGTCTATAATGGAGAACCGCCAGGCCTGAGAAGCTGGCCCCAGGATCTGCTTGCAGTGGGGAGGTCTTGTCCTACCACACACACACTTGGCTTGAAGGGCGCACCAGCTGGGATGGCACAGAGCTCTCAGCTCCTGCCGCCCTAGCTGATCCTCTCCTCGGTATAGCTAACCTGAAAAAATCGGCTTTTCTTCAGACTCAGTTTGGTTTATACCTAACGCACACCCCTAGTCAGTGTTGTCCGTTTTTTTAAATTTCCCAAAGATTTTTTTAGAATTAAAGGCATATACAATCTAAGTAAAAAAAGGATATCTTAAGAATAGATAGTACATAAAGGGAAATAACAGAGATAAATGGGTAAGATGGGAAGATAGTATAGATAAAGGAGAACGTAGATTTGGCATATTTACGCAAGAAATAAAAAGGGACATGAAAAATACAATAGGACCAAGACAAGCGGGACTAAAAACATGGGGGGAAAAGAAGGCAATGTGGATGCCTACAATTTCAAAATGGGCACCATTAGAATCATTAAGTAGGCACAGTGTGTGTGTATATATAAAATTTTTTGCCACTGTGTGACACAGAGTGTTGGACTGGATGGGCCGTTGCCCTGATCCAACATGGCTTCTCTTATGTTCTTATGTTCAAAACAAATTGAGAGAACCTTTTGGGAGAAACTGAAGGAAAATGATATGAGGAAAGTGAAAGATATGTATGATACCGGGGGTACTTTAATTCCAATGCAAGATTTATTAAGAATAGTAGGGGGTCAATATTGGTTAGGTGTTAATGCTTTATATAGTATATTGAAACAACAAATATTCTGGAATATTTAAGGATGATATCCAGATGGAAGAACTGTATAGAAGTAGGAAAGATGACAGAAAAGGTTTAACAAGAAAGATATATAATATTATGAGGGGAAGTAAAGATTATATAAGTATAATACAGTCAAAGCGGGAGAAAGAAGTGGAACTCTCAGAACAGGAGATAAAGTAATGAGAAATATTAATGATATAAAATTGGAAAAATTTAGAGAATTAGAAATGAAATTAATTTGGAAATGGCATAGAACACCAGCTCAATCAGCATATATGATTAAGGGATTGAGATCCAATTGTTGGCATTGCAAAAAAGGAGAAGGGACATTATGTGCATTTATGGTGGGAGTGTTCAAATGTGGTTGAATTTTGGCAGAAGATTTTGGGAAAGGTGCAAGAAGTGTGTAAAGTTAAAGTTAAACTTTTGGGAAAGGTATTATTTATGGGAATATTGGGGAACCCTAAAATGGATAACTTTTTCCAGAAGATATTTAAGGCTATGATTTTGGCAGCCCAGGCAGTCATAGCATTTGGTTGGAAAGATGCCACGAAATGGACTTCAGATAAATGGAAGTTATTTATACAAATGGATGCAGTCAGATATATTATCAATACTAAAACAAGGAAAGCAAGGAGAGGACAAGACTGAAGAAATTAAGGAAAGGTGGTATAAATATATAGGATGGGTAAAAACAGGAGGGGCCAATAATGAAATAAGGCTCAGGCTCCAAAGGATGCGCATGTGGTTGAAAATATAAATGGGTTCCATAATGGTCAATTTGGGAGGGGAGGGAGGAGGGAGAGGGGAGGGAGGGAGGTAATTGATGGATCTGTAATATGAATGTAAGATACTGTAGGAATGTAAGATGGAGAAATAACATGAGTTATATTACAAAATAAAAAAACTATTTACAAAAAAAAAAGATAGTACATAAAGAACCAAAACGTCAGTCTGATGTTCTAACCAGACAAGTAAGTTAAAGAGATACTATGTACAATAAAAGATTTGACAATAAACAAGTCTAAAGAAATAATTAGAATTCTGGGCACTGGTTATATATTCAGGATGAATAATATGGCCTTGTACCATCCCAAGCCTAGAAGAGAGAAAGAATAAGGGAAAGGGACATTGGAGAAGACAAATTAAAAGTGTTGCCCATTCTGACTGGCAGCAGCTCTCCAGGGTCTCAGGCAGAGGTCTTTTTACATTACCTACTACCTGATTCTTTTAACAGGAGATTCTGGGGACTGAACCCAGGCCATTCTGCATATAAAGCTTCTGTTACATTGCCTCCTTGCCCACACAGAGATAGTATTCTATGTATTAGGGCTCAGCAAATGGAAGGTAGTAAGCCAAAATCAGCCCCCCTTGAATCAAAGACATATACCTAGACATATACCTGGCCTAGAGATGTGAAATTTCTAGAAATTCTGAATACATGGCGGGGGGGGGGGGGGACCTCTGGGTTTTTCCACAAAGAAACTAGGAAATTTTGCAGGGGATGTGAAAGAACTTTCCTATCAAACCTATTTTGCAGCTTTAACATCACAAAATGCATAATTTATAACTTACTCAGCAGATAAAACTGCATTAGCTGACATATTTATGAAATGTAAAACTGTAAGTGCCTTAGTTTCCTACAAGCAAAAGAAGTCTGAAACTGTATTACGACATGCTACTTTATAGCACATTCAGTTCATTCCAAAGGTAATACACATAACGTATGTATGTTCCTTATGTGTATTTTTCCATTGAAAAAACTGGGGGAGAAAAAGTCCTCAGCCTTTTCATACTATATATTTTGTGTGAGTAAAACCTTGTCTGAAAAGCATTTTACTCACTCCAAAAGAAAAAAAAAGGAATTCATAGGTTTCAGTGTTTCTCAAAATTTCCACTGGGGAAAAAAAAACCTCTGGGGAAAAAAACGTGTCCCCCCCCACCCCCCCAAGACCTCAACTTCTTTAGCTGGGCCTCAACCTACAGTCAAAAATACATGGAAAAAGTGCCATCTACAGCAAGTGATCATGTGGCAGGCTACTTTAGAGGTCAGCATGGAGCAGGGCTGGATCTACCCATTTTTTGAGCAGGGGCAAAACTAAAAAATGGCACCACCACTCAAAAAATGGTGGTGGTGGGGTGCCTGCACCAGTCTTTGCCCTCCCCCAGGCTCCTGCCCCTTTTTTTCTGTCCCAGGTCTGTGCATAGACCTAATAGAAAAGGGGGGGGCGTGCAAATGCCTCCAGGATGCTGTCAATTTCTCCTCCCTGGGAATGCACACAGACCCAGGGAGAAGAAGGGGGGGGAGCGGTGTTTGTGCTGGCCTTGGCTTCAAGGATGGTGCAAACCCCGCCGGGATGCTCTCATTTTCTCCTCCCTGGATCTGTGTGCACAGACCCAAGGAGGAGAAAGGGGCTGGGGCACCATTTGCACAGTCCTGGCTCCAAGGACGGCGCAAAACACCACCAGAATGCCCTTACTTTCTCTTCCCCCCATCTGTGTGAACAGAGCAGGGGAGGAGAAAGGGGCGGGGGCAGAGTTTGCGCCCTCCTCAGCTCCGAGGATGGCCCAAACACCACCGGGATGCCCTTACTTTCTCCTCCCCTGGTCTGTACACACAGACTGGGGGAGGAGAAAAGCATGGGTGGGGTGGCCAATTTGGTGCCCCCCTGACAGCGCCCGGGGCAGGCACCCCCTGTTGCCCCCCCCCCCAAATCCAGCCCTGGCATGGAGGCACAGGTTCACAAGCCCTCACTCCTTCCTCAAGTAACCTTCAAAGAAAACTGATCAGTGACCAGCATATACTTATCTACTGCTATACATTAAACTTACCGGTCACGTTCTGCAAACCTCTCCAGGTTTTTCAGTCGTTGTTTCTGGTGCATATTTGCATGAAGAGGCAGAGGATTGTAGTCCAATATGGTCAAGAGTGCAGTTAGCCGTTTGATGCAGTCTATACTATTTGCAAAAACCATAGTCCTGCCTGGGTACTGCAGCAGAAAGTAATAGAGGTAATAGTCTTTCTCTTCCATATCACAGTGGATTCTGGTCTCTGTGAGAGTCTCCACAGTGGCCTCTTTTCTCGTCAGGTCAATCACTTTGGGCTTGCTCTTGATGCCCACTTTCTGCATCAGCATCTCCAACTTGGTTTTTCTGTCTATTTTCATAGCATTTTTCTTCTGGAGAACTCTAACAGGAGTCTGATGGATCAGAGTCAGGGTGGCAGAAAAGACAAACGTCTGGCGCTTAGGGTTGTAGTAGGAATCGTTCAGCATTTCCAGCAACTGGGAGAGTTCTAAGAAATGTCCTTTCTCAACCATCCGGTCAGCTTCATCTATCACCAGGCACCTGCCAGGGAGACGACAAGAGACAGTTTGCGGGTGTCTGCTCAAGATGCATGAGAACTGGCTATGCTTCAGAAGAGCAAGCTCATAAGAAAAAGGGTGACATCCCCTTCTTGATATTTTGTAGTGAAATACAAGACACCCAAAACAAATGCGCTAGGCATCACGCTCAACACATGTTGCGAGTCTGTGAAGAGATGTCTAGGCTTTCTCTTCACGTACTCCTATTCAAACATGGAATGCTGCAAGTAAGAATTGCCCTTACAGCTGATTTCACACATTCATAAGAACATAAGAGAAGCCATGTTGGATCAGGCCCATCAAGTCCAACACTTTGTGTCACACAGTGGCAAAAAATTTTATATACACACATACACTGTGGCTAATAGCCACTGATGGACCTGTGCTCCATATATTTATCTAAACCCTTCTTGAAGGTGGCTATACTTGTGGCCGCCACCACCTCCTGTGGCAGTGAATTCCACATGTTAATCACCCTTTGGGTGAAGAAGTACTTCCTTTTATCCGTTTTAACCTGTCTGCTCAGCAATTTCATCGAATGCCCACGAGTTCTTGTATTGTGAGAAAGGGAGAAAAGTACTTCTTTCTCTACTTTCTCCATCCCATGCATTATCTTGTAAACCTCTATCACGTCACCCCGCAGTCGACGTTGGAAGGGAAAGGCAAAGGACAACTTTTTTGGCACTGTAAGTGTGAACACCTTGGCAAGACACAGACAAGGAACCAGAACTTCCTTGAACTTCCTTTCAAACAGAAGCCGAGCCAGGAGGTGGAAGGCAATGAACTTGTACTGTTTATTCATGACAAATCAAAGCAATTATGATGAGAGTCGCTTTGCCCTCTGTGGTTGTTTTGCTACCTCAGCTGTTAAGGCTGAATGACACAGGTGAGTATATGCGCGTCTACAGGGGGCCTGCGTGGCTCTACCTAAAATAGCAAAGGTTGAAGCTCAGCACAATTTACATTCTTCACCATTTCCCTCCAGTTCCGCACACCAAAAGCATTTCTGTAAAAAGTATAAAATCCAAGCAAACACAGCCCTTTCCTCCAAAGCAGCTCACCATATATGGTTTTATCAGAGCTGGATTTGTTGAGGTTTTTGCACAAAACATCTTATAGTGTGGGCTGTAAACAGCAAGTCTGTTGTCAAAGAACTGACCAAGTTTTCGGTAATTGTATTGTTATCCTCCAAATGCTAACCTACATAAACATGGACAAGCGGGCTTGTAAAACGTTCCTGATCTAGCCACATCTGTATTTATTGGCAAGACTCCTCTAACAGATGGAGTACCTGTTTGGCCTGATCAACAGGGGGGGTCAGCTTTCCTCACAAGCCATGAACATACAGTATCTATGGGCAAACAGCCTTCTCTCAACCTCTAGTCCTCATGAAGGAAATGCAAAAGGAGGATGGAGAGATGCATAATACTGCCGCACATTATACTGGGACACAACTGAATTGATGGGCAGAAGAATCAGGACAGACAAAAGGAAGCTGTGCTCATGGCGACATGCAAGGCAAATCAAATGCAACATGCTGATCCTGCCAGGCCACGACTCTGCTTGAACTAATGGGAATGAGCATGCAGAGTGACACAGTCCTGGCATGGTTTTGAGTCTTGGGAATTTAGCAAGACCTTAGCTCAGGGGTGGCCAAATCTGTTTAATGTAAGGGTCACATAGAAAAAACATCAGATGCTGGAGGGAGGGAGGGAGGGAGGGAGGAAGGAAGGGGAGGGAGAAGTGGAAAGAAAGCAACTTTAACTTTAAATGCATTCTCCAAACCATTGGCTGGCTTGGCTTGGAGAAGTGATTTAAAGAGACAAATGCCTTCTCCAAGCTGGCTGATGGGGCAGTGGGGGCTTCAAGAGCTACACAATGTGTGTGAAAGAGCCACATGTTGCTCCTGAGCCACAGTCTGGCCACCCCAGCCTTAGAGTAAGATAAATCAAACAAAAGTATAAGAAGCTTGCTCAACAGCCAGTGCAATATAAAGTGTTGAAGGAGAGACCTGGATTCAAATTCTCACTTCGTCATGCAGTTCACTGGATGATGTTGGGCCAGTCACTGTCTATAAATCTAGCGTACCTCCCAGGGCTGCTGGGAGAATAAAACAGAGGAAGGAGAGCTACGGATGCTATCCTTAGCTCCTTGGGATGAACTAAGTGAACTAAGGTGTTGCATGAAGACCAATCCATTTTATCTGAGTCCTCATCTTGCCCATTCTTATTCTGCTATTAGAATAACAAACATATAAAAGTGCCAGTGTTGTGTAGCAGTTAAAGAGCTGGTCTAGGGCCTCAGAGACTGGTGTTCAAATCTCCTGAGCCATGGAAACTTGCTGGGCGACCCTGGGAAAGTCACTTGTCCACTCGATCTTTCATAGCTGCCAGGCAATGTTTCCCCTAAGCCAGGGGTATCAAACATGCGGCTCAGGGGCCAAATCAGGCCCCCAGGTGGCTCCTATCAGGCTCCCGAGCAACTGGCCGTCATCTGCTTCCTTCTCCCTCTCTCTTGCTTCCTTCTGTATCACTTAGTTCATCATCCTTCTGTATTGCAAGGCTTGCTCAATTGCACAGGTGCTACAGAGCAAAACCTCTATTTTCTCCATTGGCTGAGGGTCCACCCTTGGGGACGAAGGGGGGGAGGCAGAGCTTGTTTTTCCAGGCTCGCTCAATCACACAGCAGAGCTACTGGGCCAAGTCTCTCATCCTTCTATTGGCTGAGGCTCCTCCCTCACCAGTCCCAAGGAGGGAAGGAGAAAACCAGAGCTTCCTTTGCCCAATTCCCTGGATCCCATGGGAGAAATACAAAGAAAGCACCTTTAAAACCAACGTGCTAGCGGTTTAAGCATGTTTTAAGTTTTTTAAAAAATATATATTTAATTGTGTTTGTCTGTGTCCTTTATAAAGTTTGTATTTCTGCTACCTAATCTTAAATAGGTACATACACAGCCTGACCCAAGATGACCCGGCCCAACCCAACACGGCCTGGCTCAACAAGATCTCATTTATGTCAGATCTGGTCCTCATAACAAATGAGTTTGACACCCCTGCCCTAAGCTGTGTGCATGAGTGGCCCCTCATTAACACAGGAAGCCCTGCTCAGCAGCATTCTGGAGCCGCACAGGGTCTTGCACTGCCCATTGTCCATTTTAAGACTGAAACAGTTGTATTCTGCTCAGGATGTGAACTGCTCCGCTCAGTCAGGGGGGAAATATTAGAGGGAACCTTGGCAGTGCCAGGGTTCTTATCAAGGTAAAAAGTGAGACTGATGCATTCTGCTCTGAGGTCCTTGAAAGGAGGGTGGGATAAATACGTACTAAATATATACAGTCTCTATGACAGGGAACCTGACCACAAGCAACAGGAGGGCCTTCATGCAGTTGGTAAATGGGATCCGCAAGGACTTGCAGCGGACATCTCATTTTCTCCTTCCCCAGTATTTTCTCTTCCCTGCAAAAGTCCCCATAGCCTCCTTTCCTGCTTCTTCCTTTCTTTCCCACCCATCAACCAACATACCATTATCTGCCCTCATCTTCAGCTTCCCCGTCCTCACCTGGCAGGCTCTCTGTGGGAAAACTTCATTTACAACCCCACATGTCTTCAAAATGGGGACCCAAAGTAGCTGTCTTCCATTTTATGCTCCTAAAACCCCTGTGAGGTGAGTTAGGCTGAATGTGATGGCCCCAAGGTCACTCAGTGATCTACCACAGTGGAGGGGAGATACAAACCTGGGTCCTACATCCTTGTCTGAAACTCTAATCACTACACCATAGTGGCTTTTATGGTGTGGGTGCCATTGAACAATAGCAAGAAGACTTACTAAGTGAGTTATGCGTGTCACATAGTATCAATCACCTGGTAGTTGCTGCCAAACCTGGCCCCAATTAGTCCCCTCTACAAGCCCAAAACATGCCTGGAAACTGTCTTGTCACCTCCTCCTGCCTCTTACTCACAGAAACCAAGGCTTGAAAGGTGGCAATACTATTGTAGGTTGCCTAGCAATGTCCATAACAGCCACTGAGAGTGCATTTCTTTCTTAAAGCTACAGACACTGCTTCTATTAATTTGGGATTTTTTTTTACCCCCATGTACTTTTCTGCAAATTTAGGACTTTTTGAGGTTTGTAAAAAAGATTTGTCTTGCTTGCCCGGAAACTTAGTCTCTGGATTTAAGCATTTACAGATGGAGTTCTGTTGATAATCAAATATACTGATGACAAATAAAATACTAATTGAAACATACAAACAACAATTCTCAAAGCCCTCAAATGTTCCACTTAAACATTTTCACACCATCCAGGCCTCGGATTGAGTGGGAGCTCACAGGAGCACAGTTCCTGAACCTTTCTGACAGTTCTACCTCTTCCTTCCCACCTTGTCCACTGAATAGTAGGTGCAACTGCATAACAATCCCTAGATGAGCTCCACCACCTTTTTTTCCTACAAAACGACCCCTGACCATCTCAATCAAGACAAATAAGAAATTAAGATGACTGACTCTGCAAAAAGTCTCAAAAGAGGAACTTAGCCAACTGACAGCCAGTGTGGAACTCTTTGGACAATTACTCTGTCTCATTTTAACCTGCCTCATAGGGTTATTGTGAGAATATAATCCCTTGAGTCCATTACTCTAAGTACAATGATCAACATTCTGGTTATTACATTCATTGCAATCCCCAATGCTCATTGTATCAAAGACAAACTTTGAGCAAAGGTGCCACTAATCCTTCACCATCCAGAAATGCTCATGCAATGAACCTCACAGTACAGGCAAGCTTCCGTAATACTAAAGTAGCCCTGGCTTTGTTAGAACAGTGTGTCACCTTTGGAAAGGCTCTGAATACCTGAGCTGCCGGAGGCTTGAGAGATGGGGATGCCTCTCCTGAATCAACTCCCACAGGCGCCCTGGGGTTGCCACAACGATCTCCGGTTTTCTTTTCAAAACTCGCTGCTGCTTCTGAGAAGCCATCCCGCCAACAAGAAGGGCCGTCTTAACACCTGGAAAGAACAGTTGGCCACGACATTAATGTCTTGAAGCATTAGCTTAAGGGATGCTCCATCCTAAAAAGTGTAATATTTCACAGCACAAAAGCAAACTAATGACATGCTTCACCACCCATGTGAGAAATTGCCGAACCAGCTCCTCAGAGAATGAGCCTGCAAGATCTGACCTGCCACCCAGTGTTCCTTTAATTCAAGAAAGCCTTAAAGCAAAAAGCTTCCCAGAATATGAACACAGAAAGAGGTCTATTTTGTTCACTGACAAGTACCAGAAAGAACACTGCAGACTGATAGTACCAAAGTACCTGACAGTGACCAGAAAATTCTCTAAATGCATTAAGGACCTAATTACCTCAAGTCTTAATCAAAGTAAAAACGAAATGAGACAAACAAAAAAAAAATATCACCAACACCATCTCTCACAGGAAGAGGGCAGACACAAATACCAGGAATCTCAGCCTCCTTTGTGAGGGACACAGAAATATCCCAAATTAACACTCACCCTGTATTCAGGACTCAAGAAATTATGTTTCTAGACATTCCTGTGGATAGTGAGGCAGAATTTCCTGACCTGTACATATTATACAAATATACAGAATTGCTCTCACTTTACATAATTTATTCTAATTTGGCTGGTCATGGGAAGGGGTTGAGCAGTCCTAACCACTAGAAATTTTAATTCACTTTGGCTTCTCAGAGTTTAGTATACACCGTCAGTGCTTTTAAGGCTCACAGCTATTCTCACGCAGGATAGGTCTATGGCTATGGTGACTGAGGGGAACCTCCATGTTTGGAGACAGTTAACTTCTGAATCCCAGCATCAGGAAGCAAGATCAAGGGAAACCTTTATGCCCAGTTGTCAGCCCTCCAGAGGAACTGGTTGGCCACTGTGTGAGACAAAATGCCAGACCAGATGGGCCACTGGTCTGATCCAGCAAAGTTCTTTGTATGTTCTCATGAGGACTAGAAAACTGACATTCTGAGGAAGCTAAATCAGCAGTCTTTATCACACTCTTCACTTCCTCTGTAGCAACACACAGCCTGCACAGAAATGGAGCCAAAGCAATTTCATATGCAGCTAGCAAATTAGGCAAGAGGCAATGCCAAGAACACACATACCTGTGTATTTGGCCACTGCATCAATATGATGCTTGACTTGGACTGCCAATTCCCTTGTAGGAGTTAGGACCAATCCCAAAAGAGGATTGCTTTTCTGTACATCATGCTTCTTGGCACCCAAATCCGATTCTATATCCTCCGACACTTCCACACAGCCTGTTGCCGGAGATTCGTCATCCTCAGCAACAGCATCACTAGCTTCGCTCCCCTCAGGGTCCAGGTCTTCTGCTTCCTTAGCCACTTCCTGGCTCGGCACGTCATCCTCTCTACCTGCTGCTTCTTCCAGGGTACTGTCACTTCCACTTGCCAAATCTTTTGAGGCTCGCCACCGAAGGATGGAGTGGATCATGGGGATGGCGAAAGCAAGCGTCTTTCCACTGCCTAGAGCACACACATACACATGCATCATGAGAGGTCTTCCTTACCTCACTGTGGGCAGGAAAACAAAAAAGATACAAAAAGAAATGCAAACACAACCACAGCAGGTGCGGAAAGAAAAGCATCCCAACTGTAATATCTGCACATGCTCTCTCAGGATGTTGGGTCCCAAAGACTGCCAAGCAAGCCTGAAAAAGATCTGTGATTCTCAGAACATACTCCTAGTATTTTTTTTTGAAAGAGCATCCATTTCAATCTGTTGAACACAACAAGGACTTCTAGTGTCTTTTGAGAGCTTAAAAAAACTCAGAGTGGCTTACAATCTCCTTTACTTTCCTCTCCCACAACAGATATCCTGTGAGGTGGGTGCGGCTGAGAGAGTTTCTCACAGAAGCTGCCCTTTCAAGGACAGTTCTACCAGAGCTATGGCTGATCCAAGGCCATTCCAGCAGCTGCAAGTGAAGAGTGGGGAATCAAACCCTGTTCTCCTAGATTAGAGTCCGCACACTTAACCACTAGCTGCATCCAATTTTTAAAAGACCATCTACATAGCATTTATTTATCTTATTCTTGTCAATAAGATATGAAGAAAAAACTTTTTTTGGAAAGAGAAAATCCAAGAATTCTAACCTTGCTTAGTAGAATTTTTAATTTTAAAAAATTAAGTTTTAAAAATCGCTGCAGTCAGAATTATTATTTTTGTTGTGTTAAACAACATTGCATATAATAAAAGGAAAAACTGTGCCCTAACTGACTGTTCTGATCAACTTTCTCCTCCACATTAAGACACTGAAAATCAGGACAAGGTCAAATGGAATTCTATTCACCTCTTCTCTTGTGAGGCAATTTCTCTTCCTGTCTTAACACCCAATCCACATCTTTTAACTCCTTGACTTGAGCATGAAATAGGGTTGCCAGCCTCCAAGTGGGGCCTGGAGATCTCCTGGAATTATTACTAATCTCCAGACTACAAAAATCAGATCCCCTGGAGAAAATGGCTGCTTTGGAGCATGGACTGTGTGGTGTTAAACCCTGCTGAGATCCCTTCCCTTCCCAAACCTGCTCTCTCCACACTCCAGGAAGTGGTGCCGCTACAAGCATAGATGGCTTCAAGAGGGGGTTGGATAAACATATGCAGCAGAGATCATCAGTGGCTATTAGCCACAGGGTATTGATAGAACTCTCTGTCTGGGGCAGTGAATCTCTGTATTCTTGGTGCTTGGGAGGGCAACAGTGGGAGGACTTCTAGTGTCCTGGCCCCACTGATGGACCTTCTGATGGCACCTGGTTTTTTTGGCCACTGTGACACAAAATGCTGGACTGGATGGGCCATTGGACTGCTCCAACATGGCTTCTCTTATGTTCAACCCCAAATCTCTGGGAATTTTTCAACTCAAGAGTTGGCAACCCTACCATGGAGCTAGATGTTCTAAGAAAAGCAGGAGATTCCCCTCCATATGTTTCCCTCTAGCACTAATCTGGGGCAGGAGAGGGAACATTTGCAGGGAACAAGGAAACTGCTCAGTGTGTGTAGCTGGGTAGGGGGCTAATCCTTCCCCCACCAGTGAATTTCTCTTTGCTAATGCTCCTTTAGGCAATTTGTAATTCCCCCTCTTCCAAAAAACTTGAAATAAATCGTTATGTTTTTATGATGTTTTAATTTGTAACAGGTGTTTAAATTTCTGTTATAAGCCGCCCTGAGCCCCCTTACAGGAAAGAGCAGGATATAAATTTAAAAAATTAAATTAAATTAAATATCTCTGCCTGAGGGAAAGAAGCCTTGAAAGGAGGAAGGGCACAACCCTGCAGGTACAAATAGCATCAAGCTGCTCCCAAACTGTTTGCCAATCCTCAAACTCCTGTTGTCAACTGGAGAAATTGAGAAAAACTGGGCAGTAGTGATCAGGAAGTCCCCAGTCTCCAAGCAGAACACAAAGCCCACTAAAGAACATCCAGACAATTAGGCATGCTGTGTTATTCTTTACAAAAGTAGAAGATGAACATGATGATGAAGTCTTAGATCAAATCAGCCCTTTGACCTCTTCAGCTTCAGTAATGACTGGAAGCAGATCCCCAGGGTTTCAGGCAAAGAAAGCCTTTCCGTAACTCCTGCTGCCAGGGAGACACCAGGGACTGAACCTGGAAACTTCACAACCTGCAGAACTCCACTGCAGAGCCACAGACCCTTGTTTTTCTGAGCTAAAGCCAGAACACTAGAGTCCTCACCACTGCTAGCCTACTCAGAAGACTTCACAAGGCCCTGACTAAATATTTCCAAGCTTACTGTTACAAAAAAAATTAATAAGGCTGACATGCTCAGTATGCTGAAATTCTGCATATGATGAGCCAACTCTATGGGGTATGCTTGAAAAAGATAGTAAATCAGGGGTCCCTAACCTTCTTGAGACTGCAGGCACCTTTGAAATTCTGGCACATTGTAGCAGGCCCAGTCACAAAATAGATGCCTCCTACAGGCGGTGGAGCCAGCCACAAAATGGCTGCCACCACTTACCTTCACAGATCCTTGCACTGTGGCAGCAGCTGCTTTTAAAAAGCAACTTTTAAAAATCTGCACTGCCAGTGAGAAGCCTTGCTGGGCAAAAGCCCCACTTATTTTCTAAAAACACTTGATGGGACACTAGGAAAAGTGTGAGTTGGGCCATGGTGCCTACAGGTACCACGCTAGGGACCCCTGCAGCAAACCGCAAATTTTGTGTTTGCTGGCTTACATGCTACTGCTTCTTTAAGACATAACCAAGTAGCACTCTGGGAAAAAAGAGAGAAGCAGCAGAGGCCATCACTGAAGTTCTGAAGATGCGGTAGTTTGTGTTTAGCTTGTTTTCAAGAATGAACTTTGATGTTTACTAAATTCTCCCGCCTCCCTCCCTGACCAGAGTGTACCATGCTCACGGATGGGTGGAATGTATGCACACAGTTTGCAAAAGACAAGGTAGCAGTATGAGATCGTACCTGTTTCCGCAGCACCGAGGACATCCATGCTATCCCGAATGGCAGAAGGCAGAGTCAGAGCCTGAATAGGGGTTGGAGCACTGAACCCTAATTCGCCCAGTGCCTGAAGAACAGGCTCAGGAACAAAGAGACCTTTCCAAGCGGACATGTCTACTTGGAGATCTGACGAGGCAGACAGAACTTCTGTCCAGTTTTTCACCTTTTTAGAAGCTGCAGCAGGAACATCTTGAGTAGAACATGCTTTCTTCTTTTGTTTTCTCTTTTTCTGTTTCCCTTTTGGGCTCGTCACAACTGCTGCATCACTCTCAACTTGGCTAATGACGGCGTTTTCCCACTCAGGCACCTGATCCTCTGGGTTCAGCTCATTGCTTCCTCCGGCCTCCTCTCCCAGATTCTTCTCTTTCTTTCGCTTCTTTTTGGGAACAGTACTTTCTGTCTTGTCCTCCTTCTTAGTGAGCTTTCTCTTTTTGGTTTCTTCTCCTACTCTAGAGGAAGCTACCAATTTATAATCTCTAAGCTCTTCAAAGCACACTAAGCCACCAAACTGTTCGTCGGCAAAGAGATTTGGATCGATCTCAATAGGTTTCCATTGCCCTGTTACTTGGATACCTTTTCGCTTCAGTTTCAATGGAGTCTTAAACTTGTTTCCTCTTTTGAGCTTCATGGCTGACCTTCAAAAAAAGAACCCAAGAAACTACTGTAAATATGGTGAAGATTAACCAGTATTGACCACATGCCTGTACGCCAAGGATCAGTAGCCTTTAATACTTAAAAGGGACAACCCACACAAAAAAGCAGAGCAAAGACGCTCTATAAGGCCTATTTGCCTACCTGCTTTGCATATTAGACCATACACCACTGATGTAGCCAATCCTCCTGGAGCTTTCAGAGACCCAAAGCAGCTTACATCGTGCCCCTCTCCTCCATTTTATCCTCAAAACAACCCTACAAGGTAGGTTAGGTTGAGAGAGCATGAGAGGCTCAAAGCAACCCAGCAAGTTGCAATGGCAGAGTGGAGACTTGAACCAGGATCTCGCAGATCCTAGTCCAATACTTTATCCACTACACCAGACTGGCTTCTTCCCCTGGAAACAGAACGCTGGCTTAGTAGATGCACCTGTAATTTGATCGAGCAAGACAACTCTTAGGGAAACAACATTATCATTCTCTTAATGGATGGGGGGAGGTAAGGGAGTGAGTGAATAAAATCTTGCTGCCAGCAGCAGCCGAGTTCCATCTGGGTGATGTTCACAGCCTTCTTCTTGCAGGTGCCAGAAAGCTTGGTCGTGGCACCCCACCAAAGCGACGTGTGGCTGATCCAGCAATCGATTCCTGACCTGCTGCTCAAGCCATCCTGTTGTTTTGTTTGTGGTTCATCTAGGTTGTATCTGCTTGTTTGTTGCAGTGACTTTTACTTGGTGCTTTTGTTCTAATATGTTCTAATAATCTGCTGGAGGAATTACATTTGTGATCTCCTGGTGCAGACACACAGAAGCATGCATGTGCAATCTACAAATTTCTTCTCCCTTGGAAAGTCTTTCTCAGCCTGTTCAAGCCTTTTTTTTTCTTTTTTCTTTTTTTTTAAAAAAAAACCTGCTAGGACATTACCTGGGCCAAACCATTTTTTCCCTCTGAATAATTAAAAAAATTACTCCTGTGAGCAACTCCCACTTCAAGTTGCCTCAATATGGCGATCATATGTTCGTGTTCTCTTACTAGCTCTGAACATTTGGTTCCACACAATTTGTTCCGAACAGCCATCCTCTCAGATTGGGTATTATTTGTAATATCACCCCCCTTTCAGCAAGCCTGTCTAACTTATGTTACAATTGGCAATCAAGATGAAAATCTATAGTCTCCAAAGTTGTTAAACTTTGATTGTAAAACTGAGTGACTCCATTAAAGCAAAATAATTTCAGATCTGAATCATGAAATCTGTGAATAGGAGAGAACAGGAAACCTTCATGTTATTTGCACTTTAAAAAATAGTTAAGGGAGCTTAAACTGGAGAACCTGCTACTTTTTATGCAGAAAAAGCCTTGCTCCGGTTTTAACCAGACAAGTGTGTAAATAAGAGTGTTCCTTTTTCCCCTGGTGGGAGATCTACGTTTGACTAAGTATAAAAGGCGAACTTTGAACAGAGACATTTTTCTTCTCCAAACAGCACTGGGGACTGTACAAATTCTGAATTTGTTGCCCACTAGGTAATAGCAAATGAACTCTGAAAGGTAGAGTTCGAAAAAAGGAAGGAAGGAACTCAGTTCCCATGCACTGACTTCCAATGTATGGAAGAATTAAGGACTACGACTATTCAAACACAGCAAAGAAGTGCAGATATCTTTAATCAACAAACAAAAAGTTGTGGGCTGGGAAGAGCTGCATCTCTAATGTAATACACTGCAGATATACTAACCCCACCCCCCAAGAGCGGATCTTGTGCCAGGTTAAAGTCCTAGCAGATATAAAAAAAGGTAAAGGTAGTCGTGCAAGCACCAGTCGTTTCCGACTCTGGGGTGACGTTAACGTTTTCACGGCAGCCTTTTTACGGGGCGGTTTGCCATCGCCTTCCCCAGTCATCTACACTCTCCCCCCCCCCCGCCCCGCCCCGCAAGCTGGATACTCATTTTACCGGCCTCGGAAGGATGGAAGGCTGAGTCAAGCAGGGTACATTTTCTTGGGAGTACAACACCCTTTATTAGAAGTTTCCTGTTCGTTTGCGCACCCCCAGAAAGCAACAGTCTCCCAACATGCCCGCCCGATAACATCCTAACGCCCAAACTGCACCATTATTAACTACAGCAGTGCCGGCAGGGTGTTTCATTTCACTTATCCGACAGCACGTGTGAATAGTTCGTGCAGCCCCATCTTAATCATACTGGTCCAGAAGAAAGTGTGGTTGGTATCAGTGGGGGTTTGCAAAGTACTACCAAGTCAGGCTTAAGGCTGCAACCTTATTGGTAAAACTATTGGGGGGGGGGGGGGGGAAGATCCGATAAACTGGGTGGGGGCTTCTGCGGACTCCCTTTTCTTTCTTCCCAGCCACCCCGCTGCAGCTAAACTGCCGCTCGAACTACCGCCACACGTCTCTCTTTACCAAGATTAGAGGCTACTCTTGCATACTTGAGAAATAAACAGCCGATCAAGCCGCGAAGCTTCCCTGCGAAGACTCCAACATCAGCTCGAGTACCAGCCTCTACGTCGACGCTTCCGCGATCGTCCGACCACGTGCGACCATCACGGGGGCTGCCATGGCAGGTTGACGTCACTCTCCTGCGCCAAAAGAAAACTTTTGATAGAGAGACTGCCTGTAGACGGTTAGCACGAGCTGCGGTAATAGGGTGGAGTGTTTCTTTTTTTAGCTGCGGATGAAGCAATGCAGGTGGGAAGTCCGTTCCGCAGGGTGGGGGTGTAGTGAAAGCAAAAACATCAGAGGAGTCTTGGGGCGACTTAAAAGTTTTAATGTAAAAAATAGTAGTAAAGGTTTTCATGGGCTTCAGCCCATCCTAGGGAGCAGGGGGTCGTTTTGTAGAAAAATAAGTGGTGGAGCTCATCCAGGGATTGTTATGCAGCTGCACCTACTATTCAATGTGCTAGGTGGGGAGGAGGAGAGGGAACCCTCAGAAAGGTTCAGGAGATATGCTCCTGTGAGCTCCTGCTGAATTCAAGGCCTGCTAGGGAGTATACAAGAGATCAGGGAAAGAAAGGGTCAGCTATGTCACTCTCATAGATTTCCTAGAATCATAGAGTTGGAAGCGGTCTCCAGGGTCATCTAGTCCAACCCCCTGCACAATGCAGGAAATTCACAAATACCGTCCCCTCCCCTAAATTCAGAGGACCAGCATTGCTATCAGATAGCTATCCGGCCTCTGTTTAAAAACCTCCAAAGAAGGAGAGCCCACCACCTCTCGAGGAAGCCTGTTCCACCAAGGTTTGCTTTCATGTTTGCCATTTTTAACTCTATGTCTTTCTTTCTCCAATTACATTCTGTCTGGTGACCGTGTGCCCCTGGACAAAGTTTTCATCTTCCTCTCCCCTCCCCCATGATCCTGATTCGAACCAAGTATTATAGCAAAACAACTAACTTTGCTGGCTCTTACCATGCATGTATAATAATAAAAGGATCCACATGTCCATCTCTCTGTCTGTTAGTGGCAGGCATAGCTTATCAGAAAATAAAACTAGGTATCTCAAAACTGGCCACCATCTTCAAGATGATCATGAGAGTTCTAGGGCCCAAAATGAAAAGAACTGGAATATCCTAGCCCTAGTTATTTCCAGACCACCCCTTCACTTCTATTTGTAATAGAAGCTAAGTTTATGTCGTTGTTAAAGTATTGGACTAGGATCTGGGAAACCCAGGTTCAAATCCCCCCTCTGCCATGGAAGCTTAACGTAATTTGAGTGTGACAGGCCCAAGGCCACCCAGTGAGCTTCCACAGCAGAGGGAATTTGAACCTGGGTTTCTCAGATCCTAGTCTGAAACTTTGGCCACTAAACAAACTTATTATTTGGATGGGGATCCTCCAAGGAATACCAGGGGCATGACACACAGACAAGCAATGCCAAACCACCTCTGCAATATCTCTTGCTTAAAAACCAAGTCTAGCTCACCACCTAGTGCATGTCACTAAAAGAGCTGGAACTTCTGACTGCCAGACAATCCTAGGATCTCCTGGCTATGCTACACACGACCATACTGTAATTATAGCTTAACCTTCACAGGGTTGTTGTGAGGGTAAATTGGAGGAATGAGAATGATGTAAGCCACTGTGGGTCCCTGTTAGGAAGAAAGTTAAGTTATTGCAGCTGCAAAGAACAAAGGAGCTTTCTTCCAAGTCAGTTTAGCTTGGAAGATGGTCTGCTACCTGGATTTGGCCAATCTAGATTCGAGCCATGGTGACATTGAGATTAAATTACTGTAATGCACCCTACACAGGTGACTCCAGTTGGTGCATGGAACATGCGTATTACTCCCATTTAGGGTTGCCAGGTTTGACTCAAGAAATATCTGGGGACTTTGGGGGTGGAGCCAGGGGACTTTGGGGTTGGAACCAAGAGCAAGGTTGTGACAAGCACAATTGAATTCTGAAGGGAGTTCTGGCCATCACATTTAAAGGGACCTCTTGCCTTTTAAATGCCTTCCCGCCATCTTTCTTTTGGGGCTCATAGAATTGGACCCCCTGGTCCAATCTTTTTTTTTGGGGGGGGGGTGTTGAGGAGAGGCACCAGAAGGTATGCTGAAAATTTGGTGCCTCTACCTAAAACAATAGCAGCCCCCACCCCAGATTGTCCAATATACCCTATGGGCACCAGTCTCCATAGAGCATAATGAAGTGCCCAGTTGCCAGGTTTGACTCAAGAAATATCTGGGGACATTAATAATAATAATAATAATAAGTTTTTATTTATACCCCGCCCTCCCCGCCAAGGCAGGCTCAGGGCGGCTTACAGAGCATGATACAGTATCATGGTACGACAATAACATTGGCGGTGGAGCCAGGGGACTTTGGGGTTGGAGCAAGAGCAAGGTTGTGACAAGCACAATTGAATTCCGAAGGGAGTTCTGGCCATCACATTTAAAGGGACCTCTTGCCTTTTAAATGCCTTCCCGCCATCTTTCTTTTGGGGCTCATAAAATTGGACCCCTGGTCCAATCTTTTTTTGGGGGGGGGGGTTGAGGAGAGGCACCAGAAGGTATGCTGAAAATTTGGTGCCTCTACCTAAAACAACAGCAGCCCCCACCCCAGATTGTCCAATATACCCTAAGGGCACCTGTCTCCATAGAGCATAATGGAGTGCCCAGTGGACATTCAACCCCTCCCTGCTTTCTGATAACCCTGAAAGGGAGGGAGGGCTTCCAAACCAGAGGATCCCCTCCCCCCAGCTGAGGATTGGCAACCCTGTGAATCCCATTCTTCAGTCACTGCATTGGCTCCTATCAGTTACAGGGCTGTGTTCAAGTTACTGACTATCACTGACAAAGCCCTTCACAGCCTTAAACCCTCCTATCTGCAGGACCATCTGGTACCACGCTCTGCAATGACAGCTTCAGTCATCTGCACAGGGCCTTCTTCAAGTGCCACCGTACAAATGGGCAAAGTCATCCATACGCATGCATTCTCTGTTTCGGTCTCTGTCTTATTAAATGCCCTGCCTGATGAGATCAGAAAGGCTTCAACTCTCTTGGCATTCCACAAGCTATAAAAAATCATTTGGGGAAGGGTGTATTTTTACACAGGTAATAGGACTACACTATAATGGAATGGTTCAGAAAGATGCTTTTATGTACTATCTGTTGCAGTGTCTACTATATAATTTCTGCATCGTTTAATATCTCAGTTTAATATTTATGCTTTGTTTTAGCTTTCAGATTAAGGCCATCCAAATCTTATTGCATTGTTTATTGGGTGCCCCATGTAATGTTGTGGTTTTATACTGTGAGCCGCCCTGAGCCTTCTTCGGTGGGGAGGGCGGGATATAAATCAAATCAATAAATAATTGACTTACAGTATGTAGTGATCCTTGAGTCTGATTGAGAAAGGTGGTCTATAAATAATGTAAATAATAAAAACTGATAATTATTTCCTTTCTTAGAAGAAAAATGAGTAGAGCACAATTCTAAGCACGCTAACTCGAAGTAAATCTCACTGAGTTCAGTGGGCCTTCCTCCAAAGTAATTCTGCATTGGATTGCAGCCTAACTCATACAATGGAACTGATTATGAAATAGCTGCAAGGTCAAAGACATTCAGCTACCTTTCCAAATTGGATGGGGAAGAGGGAGAAAGGAAAAGCAGCTTGGTGTAGCTTTGAGTCCAGGTGCAGATGTTTGCATAGGGGTGCACTGGATTCTGTGTAACTATTTAAACATTTTTAACAGCTAGAAATGTGGGGGGGGGGCGTGTCTGAAACCTGAAGAACTCTTGTGCACACTAATAGAATATGTAAAAGGCATCCATAACGTCTTCCCCAGAGATAAAAGAGAGACAATACTCTCTTGGGACAGGCACTAGAGATAGAGGCTGATCCTGGAAAACACAGATAGTTGCAGCAGAGTATGAAGATAACATTTTGTAACCATAAGAACATAAGAGAAGCCATGTTGGATCAGGCCAATGGCCCATCCAGTCCAACACTCTGTGTCACACAGTGGCCAAAAAAATTATACACACACACATACACACACTGTGGCTAATAGCCACTGATGGACCTCTGTTCCATATTTTTATCTAACCCCCTCTTGAAGCTGGCTATGCTTGTAGCTGCCACCACTTCCTGTGGCAGTGAATTCCACATGTTAATCACCCTTTGGGTGAAGAAGTACTTCCTTTTATCTGTTTTAAACCGACTGCTCAGCAATTTCATCGAATGCCCACGAGTTCTTGTATTGTGAGAAAGGGAGAAAAGTACTTCTTTCTCTATTTTCTCTATCCCATGCATAATCTTGTAAACCTCTATCATGTCACCCCGCAGTCGACGTTTCTCCAAGCTAAAGAGCCCCAAGCGTTTCAACCTTTCTTCATAGGGAAAGTGTTCCAACCCTTTAATCATTCTAGTTGCCCTTTTCTGGACTTTTTCCAATGCTATAATATCCTTTTTAAGGTGCGGTGACCAGAATTGCACATAGTATTCCAAATGAGACCACACCATCGATTTATACAGGGGCATTATGATACTGGCTGATTTGTTTTCAATTCCCTTCCTAATAATTCCCAGCATGGCGTTGGCCTTTTTTATTGCAATTGCACACTGTCTTGACATTTTCAGTGAGTTATCCACCACGACCCCAAGATCTTTCTCTTGGTCAGTCTCTGCCAGTTTACACCCCATCAACTTGTATTTGTAGCTGGGATTTTTGGCCCCGATGTGTATTACTTTGCACTTGGCCACACTGAACCTCATCTGCCACGTTGACGCCCATTCACCCAGCCTCAACAGATCCCTTTGGAGTGCCTCACAATCCTCTCTGGTTCTCACCACCCTGAACAATTTAGTGTCATCTGCAAACTTGGCCACTTCACTACTTTCTTCCAACTCCAAATCATTTATGAACAAGTTAAAGAGCATGGGACCAAGTACTGAGCCTTGCGGCACGCCACTGCTTACCATCCTCCACTGCGAAGACTGCCCATTTATACTCACTCTCTGCTTCCTATTAATTAGCCAGTTTTTGATCCACAAGAGGACCTGTCCTTTTACTCCATGACTCTCGAGCTTACTAAGGAGCCTTTGATGAGGAACTTTATCAAAAGCTTTCTGGAAGTCAAGGTAAACTACATCTATTGGGAGTCCTTTGTCCACATGTTTGTTCACCCCCTCAAAGAACTGTAACAGGTTAGTGAGGCAAGATCTTCCCTTACAGAACCCATGCTGATTCTTCCTCAATAACTCATGTTCATCAATGTGCCTACTCATTCTGTCCTTGATAATGGTTTCTACCAACTTTCCCGGTATTGAAGTCAGACTGACTGGCCTGTAATTTTCCAGATCTCCTCTGGAACTCTTTTTAAAGATGGGGGTGACATTTGCTACCTTCCAGTCCTCAGGAACGGAGGCAGATTTCAATGAAAGATTACATATTTTGGTCAGAAGATCCACAAGTTCAACTATGAGTTCTTTCAGAACTCTTGGATGTATGCCATCCGGACCTGGAGACTTATTAGTTTTTAATTTACCTGATGTGGGACTATGAATCAGCTCCCAGAAGGTTAGCAGAAAAAAATAAACAAGAGTATCAACAGTGAATAGATCCGTCAATGTGCACACAAAGCTGAAATGAAAGATAATGAAAGTGGAACAGGAAAGTGGCCACCAAGAAATGCAAGAACCAGTCTTGGTTCTCAATGCCTGTTGAAATGCAGCATTTTAAAAGGTGTTGCTGCTATTTCTTTTTAAAATGAACAGCCAATAGAAGTGGATGTTAAAAGTTTTTTTTTAAGTATCCTCCAGACTGTTAGTTTTCTGCCTTTAAAAGTGACTTACCTGTCACCTGAGAGCCAGTTTGGTGTAGTGGTTAAGTGTGCATACTCTTATCTGGGAGAACCGGGTTTGATTCCCCACTCCTCCACTTGCAGCTGCTGGAATGGCCTTAGGTTAGCCATAGCTATCACAGGAGTTGTCCTTGAAAGGGCAGCTGCTGTAAGAGCTCTCTCAGCCCCACCTATCTCACAGGGTGTCTGTTGGGGGGGGGGGGGAGGTAAAGGAGATTGTGACTGCTCTGAGACTCTGAGATTCAGAGTATAGGGTGGGATATAAATCCAATATCATCATCACCTGTCATTTGTTCAAAGGTTCTTGTGATTAGTAACTTCGGCATTTCTTGGTGGCCACTTTCCTGTTCCACCTTCATTATCTTTCATTTCAGCTTTGTGTGTACATTGACGGATCTATTCACTGTTGATACTCTTGTTTATTTTTTTCTGCTAACCTTCTGGGAGCTGATTCACAGTCCCACATCAGGCTCCCTTCCCTTGGGTTGTGTTTGCATAAGTTTACCTTTTATTAATGAGCACAAAAAATAAATATAAATGTTCAAGTGCCATGATTTGCCTTTGCTGGGGGAAAAGTCATCTGTTGAATTTCTGTCTCCCCGCATCAGAGGCACAAAATCCTTGCCAGGAAAAAAAGGGGGGGGGGAGGGGGGGAGATCTAATAATCAAGAATCTATTGATGGCTTCCTTATGTTATCTTCAGACAACCAGTGGATGAATAGGTGATATTTAAAAGAAGATGGCTGTTGTAGAGACAGATGGAACAAATATAACAAAGTTAATACCTGAACTTAGCCAAATACAACAATCAGATTTAGATCTAAGGCAGAATCTGTAGTATCTTTGACACCATGTGATTTATTGGATCTAGAGATGACCGAGTTATCTGAACTACAACCTCCTATTCAGTCACTCTTAAGTAAAAATCAGAATATTATGGATATTTGTTTATTTCTAAAAGGTACTGAAACTACAACAAATTCAACTTCAAGGAATGACCTCTCTGCAAATTCCCAAAATTGACTATTAACTGGGCTTTTTTATAGCAGGAACTCCTTTGCATATTAGGCCACACACCCCTGATGAAGCCAGTCTTCCAAGAGCTCACAGTAGGCCCTGTAATACTAGCCTTTCATATTTAAAATGTAACATAAAAAAGTAAAAAGTAAATTAGGTGGACAAGAACATCTTTAAGGGGAAAAAATGTCCTTAGTTTAAACCTACTTGCTAGCAATAGCGCAATTAACAGCTTTTATTACCTTTTATTGGTTTCCCACACAAATGCTATCCAGACCAAGTGTTCTTTCAATTTGTTAATTACACTATTTTGCCATTTGGATTTTAACTTTGTACCATTTCGCATTCTAAACCACTGCCCACCAGCTGTATGTAACTCTGCTCACTGTACCTCATTCCATTGTCTGATGAAGTATGCATGCATACGAAAGCTTATATTCTGAATAAAACTTTGTTGGTCTTAAAGGTGCTACTGGACTCCTACTTCTACAAAAAGCCCTGTGTAAAACAATGATATCAGGGGTGTGTGGCCTAATGTGCAAATGAGTTCCTGCTGGGTTTGTTCTACAAAGTCCTGCTATGTCCTATTGCTTCAGACCAACATAGCTGCCCACCTGGATCAGTTTATAAAAGGCTTTGATATTATTTGTTAACTTCTAATTTGATTTTGAATGGGTATACTTCATATGTTTTCATCATACTATTCCATCAGAAAATAGAGGACAGCTGAGTAGAGGTTTGACATGTTGACTGGTGCATCACTAAAATGTTCCATAATACTTTTGCAGCTCTTATGTTCCCTGGCAATAGCATGTCTTCTAACCTTTAAAGAAGTTGTAATTTTGTTAATTAACATTTATATTTTTCCTTGTACTTTTTTTGTGATAAAGACTGTTGGTATGAATTGGGAAATTATTTACTGGATTTTGAGGTTAGCTATCCCAATGCAAAGATCATATTACAGGGTGATTTTAATAATGCTCATATTTTGATAAAATTCTAAATTAATAAGAGAGAACTTTATTACTACCCCCACTGGAAATTACTGTTGATAGTTGACTGAAATGGCCCCCTGCACTTCAATATGAAGTACAGCAAGCCTTAAATAGTGAATCATTCCTGGAATTTAGGAATAAAATACTTACCATCCAAAATGCTGATGATGCCCAGGCCTTGTATGATGAATTGATTAAATTTTGAGACCATTCCTAATTAAGATTACTAAAATTGCTCAATATAAGAAGAGGCTGAATAATTCCTGGTATGATAAGGAATGTTTGAATATGAAAAGAAAACTTAGATATTTTCTTAGAAGATCCAATTACTCCAAATAAATATCTCCAAAAGCCTTTTTTGAATTTCATGAACAACTGCTTAAGGAGGGGGGGACTTACCTTGTATAAAAAATCATGGCAGGAATTGGCTTTGGAATTAGGTCAAAAGTATATGACAAAATTTTGGAAACTTAAATAATCTTGATTGGAGCTTTAGCTGTGAACCGGACAGGGGTGGCCAAACTTGCTTAAGAGCCACATAGAATAAACATCAGATGTTTGAGAGCTGCAAGATATGAACAAATATCACACACACATCTTTATTAAAACTCTTAATACTTTCTTTGCACAGAAAGATAAAATGAATATGTGTGCACTTTACAACATGACTATGCTGGAAGGAGACTTTTTAAAAACAAAAACTGGGGATAACAGTCCTCATAAAACCAGCATAGAGAAAGCTTAGGGAATTATTTTTTGGTGCTAATGGGAGAAGGGAACACACAAGTACCATACAAATCACTGACCACCCGCTTGCATTATTATGCATCTCTCTTTGGGTGTGATCACACGAGAGATTTGGCCCAACCTAGCTACACCTCCTATCTGGCTTTAATTTGCACAATCACAGGCATACATCTGCCTCCTTAGGACGGGTTGGGACTGGATTAAATAGCTAGTTTCCTGACTGTCCGAATGGTCCAGTGTGCACTGCAAGTGCCCCACATGCACATGAGTAGTCTAAATGCTCCTTGCGTTCATGTGTGGCTGGTGCCTCTCCCAGCAGCAGGGCTGGGGCTGTGTGAATGCGTGGGCATGAATCAAAGAATAGTGGCTTTTTCAAGGCTGGAATATTCCCAGGCCAGATTGCTTGTGTGATTACACCCTTTGCCTTGACACCAAGGTTAGTAAATATAGCTCCTACAAGAGCTATGAAACTAAGAGGGAACCCTGTGCCCCCCTGTTTAATCCCATCCCTCTTTCTGGTGGCTCCCTCAGCTCTTGCATTCTTTTCCCACTCTAGGTCTCTGAGCAATTTCTGTGGTGGAAGAGAAGAGCTTGCAAGCCTACCTATTCCCCCCCCCCCAGCCCCTTCATACATGGCAGAAATAGTTGCCTGCCTATGAAACAGAGCCCAGAGACTGACTGAGGTCCCGATGCTAAGTGTGCTTACTTGAGAGTTAGCCTGCATTAAGTTCCTCTTCGACCTCCAGGAGCTGCACAATGTGTGTGAAAGAGCCACAGTTTGGCCACCCTGAACTAGACTCATATATCAAAGGATACTTGGGCGAAACATTTTGAAAGCTGTTTAATGATACAGGGCACAATGAAGAACCTTAGAAATATTTTACAATGTTTGCCAAGGAAGTCAGAACAAAATAAATTAGTTATGTTACTGGCAGATAAGGACAGATGGATCACAATGCAAATGGCCAGCTTTGTAGCATCAGTTACCAAGATACAGTTAAGATTATTGAAGTAAATTGTATTTATAAATAAATGCGTTTAATGAGATCCTTTTGGTAGGATTTATTATAAGATATATGATTGTATGGATTCTATGGGTTTAGTCTTATTGACAGGGATATATTATTGTTTTCATTGATGAATTTATGTGATTGTTTTATTGATATGGCGGTTTGGTATTAATATTAATATCTTCCTTCTTTTGTGTTTTGGTGATTGCTATGCCTGTGCTAAAGCAGTTAAGTTATCTGATCTATATATTGGTGGGAAAACCTGATAGTAAATAGGGTGGCTTGAGCAGTTATAGCTTCCCAAGGGGATACACAACTGTTTGTTTTATGTGAGCGACAATAAGCCAATTAGAGATGTACATATCTATAAGAGCCAGTGGAGTGGTTAGAAAACTAAATTTGGATCTGGGGAGACCCAGGTTCAAATCCCTGCTCTGCCCTGAAGGCTTGCTGGGTGACCTTCGGCCAGTCATACTCTCAGCATGAACTCCCTCACATAACTGTTGTAAGGATAAAATGAAGGAGAGGAGAACAATGTAAACCACTTCAGTGTCCAATTGAGGAAAAAGGGGAGGTATAAACAAAGTTTTTTTTAAAATTAAACATGTCCTTTTGTATGTTTGTCTTCTGATCATTGTCTTGGATTTGGACATCCAGATGTAATGGTGGACAGGGAAGTTGTAAATTGAATATAAAGAATCTTCACAGTTTCCCTTAACAAGATAGCCCAAGCAAGCCCGATCTCATCAGATCTCAGAAGCGAAGCAGGGTTGGCCCTGATAAGTATTTAAATGGGAGATCTCCAGGAAATACCAGGGCCGGAAGCAGAGGCAGGCTGTCAAGCCACTTCTTTGAATGTCCTCTGTGCCCAGTAGGGGTCACTGCCAGGGGCCACCATGACTTCCAAATACAGGCACACACACACGCAAAATACAAAAATAAGAAAAATATTCACAGGAAAAAAAATATATATATAATGTAATATAATATAATCACTCCTCAGATTCAGTGGGAGCTCACAGGAGCACAGCTCCTGAACCTTTCTGAGAGTTCCACCTCCTTGTCCATTGAATAGTATGTGCACCTGCATAACAATCCCCGGATGAGCTCCACCACCTATTTTTCTACAAAACGACCCCTGAATATAATAATATAATATAATAGTAATATGTAATAATCATGTATAGAAGAGAGAACCATGATGTGGATAGCTCAGGCTAGCCCAATCTCATCAGATTATAGAAAACTAAACAGGCTTGCCCCTGGTTAGCATTTGAATGGGAGACCACAACTTGTGACCCTGAGGCAGGCAATGGCAAACCACCTCTGAACATCTCTTGTCTTGTAAACCCTGTAGGGCTGCCATAAGTCAGCTGTGACTTGATAGCCAAAAGAGAGAGAGAGAGAGAGAGACACCTCTGTAGTCCTGTCATAGGAAAAGCTACCCTTTGTGAAATTCGTTTTTTTCTTCATAGATTTCCAAATTGAGAAAGAATTCTGTTACATTTGGTTACTTTGGAGCTTCTCCCTCTGCTTGAGAACGTCACACTGTTAGAGTTAATGAACAGGGCCCAGAATGCGCTCCTTTTTGTGCAGTGTGAGCTCAGACCGTTTTCTCTTAAGTGTCTGCTGTTCCGACCCAGTAAGGCTGTTAATGTTCTGCGTACAATAGCTGTATGGATTTAAATGTCACTTCACGCTTCACCTCAATACAAACTGTGTTATTTTCTCTTACTTTTCCTATTGTTCTGCAGATCTGCTCTTCCCGCCCTCTCTCCTGTGTTGTTGTGTTCCCCCCCTTCCCGCCCTTTCATTGAGAGAAGTAGCATGTGCAGAGTAACTTGACTGGGGAAAAGAAAGTTCCAAGAAGTTGTAGGTGGAAAGCATGCTGCGAGAAGACACAGCATGTTATTTTTCTCCCGTGTGATCAAGAGCTCTTTGCAGGTTGATCTTGCCAAAGGAAAAGTGCTATTTAAATTATATATTAGGATAATGGAGGATTTTGGAGTTACACATTAAGACAGACAGATGGCCGGAACAGCTTCTCTTACAATGTGACACAAGGGCAGAGACAGCAGACAGGAGGTTTCTGGAAGAAAAAAGGTTGGGGCCAGACAGCAAAATGCAATTATTGCAATAATTAGTGTGATTTCATCTTTATATGATCTGGAGTTGTTTCTTAGCCATGTTCAACAGACCTGGGTGCCAGAGAACAGTTTCTTCTTTTGCAGAGTCCAAAAACCAACATTTAGACGCCGAGCCAGAGCAAATCAGAATTGTACATCACTAGAGATGCAAGGACAAACTGGTCTTTCTGTGGATGTGGTGGTGGGTAGGTTGTAGCCTTGTTAGTCTGTTGCAGAAAGCATGACAAAGAGCTTTGCGAAGTATCAATCAATAATGTATCATGATCCAAGATCAGAAGTCAAGATCATCAACAAAACATATACATTAGTTGCATGTCTGAATATACTGAATGTAAATATATATTTGCTAGAATAAAATTTGTTAAAACAAAACTGTGTTTTTCTTCCTGATTAAACATGCCAAAGAGCTTTGTGACCATAGTTGCCCACTCTGGGTTGGGAAATTCTGGGTTGGAGTTTTTTAGGGTGAGGCCTGGGGAGGGCTGGGTTGGGGAAGGGAGAGACCTCCTCAGGATATAATGCCACAGTCTACCCTCCAAAGCAGCCATTTTCTCTAGGGGAGCTGAGTTTTGTTGTCTGTATATCAGTTGGAATTCCAGGAGATCTCCAGTCCCCAGTTGTAAATTAACGAAGGCACAAAGGGTCAGAACCTACTGCGTTAGGTGGTACACCCCCCACCAGTAAGACTATAACGCGGTTACAAACATCCCCTCAGGTCTCTCTATAATAAGCAGAAGGAATACAACAGGTGCGTCTCCCTGCCCTGAGAAGCTTCATTTGCTAATACCTACAGATTAACCCTCAGTTAAGGGCAAAGTTGCTGATCTGGATTGAAAACTGGCAAAGAGGCCTGGAGAACTGAACCACTGAAGGTTGGAATGTATTACTTACTCTATCTCCACGTGCACACACACATGTATATAACATTGAAAAAGATAAGTCAGAAATACCACGGTGTTTCATTTATACACAAGCAGTCAAAAGCACAGAAATCAATAAGTAACCCCCCCCCCCATCATTTATAATCATCAGTAAGATTAATAAATTGTTACTAATAACATTTTCTATCTATAAACATTTTCTATCTATCTACACCGATTTTATGTTGGTGAATATAAATTATTCATATACTTTTGTTTTGGTCTGATCTGCATATAATTGCTTTTTCATTCCTAACATTTCTAACGCTGTTTTTAAAATTTGACATTCTGCCAGAGCAATCATGCAAGGCAGTTTATAGTATGTACAGTTTTTTTAAAAAGTAAAACACAGTTAAAATCAATATGCTAAAAAAAGCCAGTCAAAAGAATAGCAGCCATAATAACAATGCACATGTCCCCCACCGCCCAATAGCTGCCAATTACAGGCAACTGTAGCATGGTCATCCAAGTCAACCCAGAAAGGCATGCATTTTGTTTGGTGAAGCTTTCACTGACTGTGTAGAAATGACAGAAACAAGTCTTAGTTGGTCTTAAAGTTACAACTTGACTCCTATTTTGTTCTGTTGTTTCAGACCAACAAGGCTGCCCACTTGGATCTACCTCTGAAGATGCTACTGTTCACACTTGAGAAGTGCAGAGAAACAAAACCTCCCATGGGTAGGAGCGACACATCACTGGTTACTAGATTTGAGTCCGCTAGCACCTTAAAGACCAACAAGATATGCAAGGTCTCTAAAGTGCTCCTGGACTCAAATCTTGCACACCAATGTGGCCACCCACCTGAAACTATTGTTAGATAATGTGAGTATCCAAATCTGATCTGAGACATCTGGGTTTAACTCCTCTCTCAACCATGAATCTCAGGGAATGACTTTGGACCTCTCTCTCTCCCCCTTTCCTCTTCTCCCCCTGTGATGTTTCCGAATGGCCTAGGAGGGCTTGAGCGTGGTGGTGAGACTCTAACAAAGAACATCAGCCATGTTATTCCTTGTCTCCTGAGAGTGGGAGACGCTACATCTTAAGAAGGAACACACACTGTTAGTCTAGGAATGTTTTAATCACTGATTGGTTTTAATGTGTTCTTAATGTTTTATTATTGTATTGTTCATTTTAAATGTTGTAAGCCGCCCTGAGCCTGCTCTGGCGGGGGAGGGCGGGGTATAAATAAAATTTTACATTACATTACATACACTTGAAGAGCTTTTCCTGTGATGGCACCCACTCCATAGAAAGCCCTTCCTACGGAGACAATCTGTCATTTATCCAGAAAGATCTCAGGGATCAGTATTAGGCCCTGTTCTCTTTATCTTCCACCATCATTCTAGCCCTCATTACCACCTTATCCTTTCTAAAGCAACAAGTGTTTTTTGTTTCCTTTGTTATCTCTTGCTGACCGAATGTCTGTTTTCTTCAATTTAACTCTGCCCAAGCTGAGCTGCTGGTGTTTTTCTCCTGCTTCTTGGCCTTTTCCAGCATCACTTTCTTCTGTGCTGGATAATAATGCCATCCCTTCTTCTCCACAAGTTCAAAATCCTGGTGGTTTTGATTCTTTGTCTCCTTGCCAAGTCTTGTTATTTTTCAGTCGATCGATACATTTAGAATCCTGTTTACTCTTTCTGCTTCATTTTCGTATGGAGTTAGATCCAGCAGTGCCCAGGAGGGATGTATTTAGTACAGTTTGCTATGTGCAAGGTACAGCACGATGGCTATAGCAGAAGAGAATGCTTTAATATATATATGTATTTTTACAAACTAACAATGTGCACATGGAGCAATGCATAACAGTGTATAACAGATGGATTCACATGATTTCATTTCACTCGCTTTTGAAATTATTTCTGAAACAACAACTTGGTTTGCTTCTAGTGCGTGAGCAGAAACAGAAAATGGGCTTCGCACAGTTCCACCTGTGCAACACTTTTTAATGGCCAGGATCCATAGTGGTACTTTAGGTACACCTCAAGCCTTGTGTGTACCCGGTAGAATGATTACCTTTTCTCTTTGTACATCAGCCTTCTATGTCATATCACAAATTGCTTTTAACAACTCCCTTCCTTTTGGAAAGAAACTTGCCATGTTGCATAGGGAACAGACATCCAAGCTATTGTGGCAGCAGAGCAGGAGACACAATCTGAGATACCTCTTTGCTTAGGAAGGAACTATGTGGACGATCTCAGACAATGGTTTGGATTTTGACTGAGTTTGGCAGTCTGCTTCAATTATGTTCTTATAAAAGAGGATTAGACAGATTCATGGAGGACAGGTTTGTCAGTGACTACTAGCCATGGTGACTAAAGGGAACCTCCAGATTCAAAGGCACTCGGCCTCTGAATCCCTGTGCCAGAAAGGGGAAGGCCTCAGCTTCTGTGCCTTGGTGTTGCCCCTCCAGAGGAACTGGTTGGCCACTGTGTGAGACAGGATGTGAGACTAGATGGACCACTGGTTTGATTGAGCGAGACTATTCTTAGGTTCCTATAAACTTCCCCAGGAACTTTGCTGAAAGTGTATCAGGAGGAGGAGGAGGAGGAGAGTTGATTATATACCCTGCCCTTCACTACCCAAAGGAGTCTCAGAGCGGTTTACAATCTCTTTCCCTTCCTCTCCCCACAACAGACAGCCTGTGAGGTAGGTGGGGTTGAGAGAGTTCTGAGAGAACTGTGAGTGACCCAAGGTCACCCAGCTGGCTTTATGTGGAGGAGTGAGGAATCAAACCCAGTTCTCCAGATTGGAGTCTGCTGCTCCTATCCACTGCACCAAACTGGATGGAACACTGAACTCTTTGCATTTGTCTTTTGGGCATAACTCCTCCAGTGTTTGGTTTAGATATTGAAGGCATGAAGGGGAGAGTGTACAGTAGAGGGAATCTTCTTCATCTGGAGACAGCTCTCAGCAGTTCTGAGGACTTGTGCAGCCCCTTCCTCCCCTTCCTTGGGGCAGCATCCCCGGACTAATCTAACTCCCATTCAAAATTCTCTCCACTTGCTCACTTTCTGCTTCTCTCTCCCTCTCTTCTAATATGTGACTGCTTTTTCTCTCATATGCATCTTCCAGGATCTCATTTCATCAGACCCTACCTCAGAAGTGACTTCTGGGAACTAGCCACAGTCATTTAAGAAACATTAGCATTCTCTGACCCCTCATTCACAAGCCAGTCAAACTCACAGTATGCTTCAAAGAGATTCCCCACTTGTAATACCTGCAGCAGTCTGCCCTTTATTGAAACATTCCACAGGAGTCCAATGTCTCCTTTGTAGAATATTACAGCAAATAAGCCTTACATTGAAATCTACAGAAGGGTTTAATACTTACCAGTACCTTTTTTCATTGTACTGAAAATTTATATTTAGGTCCTTACTCTACTTTCTACATCTTGGTTCCACTCAATCAATTATTGATAGATAATTTTTGTCTATTTGGGACGGTATCATGTTTGTGGTTAATTTGGAATGGCGAGCAGTTTTGATCTGTAATAAGGTCTGTGGCATGGCAGCTGGGCTGACAAGATCTTATTTGGTTTAAAGTGGGGTAAAGCTAAAGGTGTAAGCATCAAGTAATTATTGACCCATGGGGTGACGTCACATCATGATGTTTTCTTGGCAGACTTTTACAGGGCGGTTTGAGGTAAAATGAGTACCCAGCTTGCTGGGGGGGAAGTGTAGATGACTGGGGAAGGCAATGGCAAACCACCCCATAAAAAGTCTGCCGTGAAAACGTTGTGAAAGCAATGTCACCCCAGAAACGACTGGTGCTTGCACAGAGGACCTTTCCTTTCCTGTCCTTGCCATTGCCTTCCCCCAGTCATCTACACTTTACCCCCAGCAATCTGGGTACTCATTTTACCAGCCTCAGAAGGATGGAAGTCTGAGTCAACCTTGAGCCAGCTACCTAACCCCAGTTTCTGAGATCGAGCTCAAGTAGTGAGCAGAGCTTGAACTGCAGTACTGCAGCTTACCACTCTGTGCCATACTCCTCAACCATAAGTGGGGTAGGATTGGAACTGTGAAAAGAACAAACTGTCATTTTCTAGGTCTATTTATCTATTAGGCACAGTACATAGGACCTATGATACTTTTAGGAGCCCACAAAAATGATTTAATTTATTTTAAAATAAGAAAAAAAAACAGTGAACTTTTAGGGTCAAAAAATGTTTTAATTTTTTTCTCACATCAGAAAAAAAATGAAATGTTAGGACCTGTGAAAATTATTAAATGTTGCCTAAAACAGAAAAAAGTTGAAGCATTTGAAGCCATATCAAAAATAATTTTTAATATTGATATTATTGTGGCGAGAGGGGACCACAAAGGCAAAAATGCCTACGGCTTACAAAAGTCATAATGCGGCTCTGTTTGAGATTACTATAATGTTAAGAAACTAGGACCCATTCAGCAGTCGCTTCTAGTTTCTTTGACTGTAACTAAAGTCCTCAGGGCCAGATGAATGGCATCCAAGGGCACTAAAAGAACTTGTGGACATAATTTCTGAGCCTCTGGCCATTATTTTTGAGCATTCTTGGAAAACAGGTGAGGTGCCGGAAGACTGTGGAGGTAGGCAAATGTTGTCCCCATCTTTGAAAAGGGGAAAAATGAGGATCTGGGTAACTACCAACCTGTCAGTTTGACAGCTATACCTAGAAAAGTTTTAGAACTAATCATCAGTCATTCAGTCCTTGAGCATTTAAAAAACATGGCTGCGTTTTCTAAGAGCCAGCATGGGTTTCTCAAGAACAAGTCATGTAAGACCAGGCCTCAGATTCAGTGGGAGCTCACAGAAGCGCAGCTCCTGAACCTTTCTGAGAGTTCCACCTCCTCCTCCTGAGAGCCCCACCTCTTCCTTCTGAAAGTTCCACCTCCTTGTCCATTGAATAGTATGTGCAGCTGCATAACAATCCCTAGATGAGCTCCACCACCTATTTTTCTAAAAAATGACCCCTGTGTCAAACTAACCTTATCTTTCTCTTTTTGAAAAAGTTACTACTTTGTTGGATCAGGGGAATGCTGTAGACAAGTGGTGCAGTCTGTTCTACTACCTCTGCTTTCAGCCTCCTGACTCCTGTCTCATGTATCAAACCTTAAATTTGGTTCTGGTTTTGGAAGTGCAATAGACTGTGGGGAATGGGAAGGGGAACATTCAGTTCCCCTCACAGACATGCTCTTTCTGGTATTAAAATCATGACACTGAAACCCCTGTTTGATATTTGAGTCAGATAGAGGGGAAAAAGCTGTTGACATCTCATCTACTTGAACCAGAGATGGGAATTCATTATAAAACTGTACTTACATTATTATAGGTTACTTGCACATAACCTTTTGGAAAGTGGAAGGTATGTGCCAGCCTTGTACAAAATGGCAAGATCTTTCAACCATTTCAGTATTTAAATGCAGATATTTTTATTCTAGAGGGGATTGTTTTAAAGCTGAGAACTATGTCTTGCTCACTCTATGGGTCACTCAAACAAAGCTAAAGGGTAGCCATTTGTGTTTATGGGGGGGTGGGAATCAATATTTTAACAGACAAACTAAAGGCACAGATGGAAAGGATTTCATATTCCCAGTTTTAATTGGAGGGCAGGGATTGATTTTAACTTCTCTATATAGATCAGAAATGAATAGTACAAAATTTGATTTTATAAAAGATGTGATGTGTGTGAGAAACATGCCTTTTAAAATGGAAGTGGGGGGGGGGGGGCTTTTTAAATGTTTCTCCACCCCAGCAATGAAAGGCAGGTCCAAACGAGATGAAAGAACTGTGAAGAAGTTCCTGTGTGAAGGTTCCTGTGTGAATGGTCAATGGAAATAAAAATTCTGAAATCTTTTAGCGCATTGAAAAACAACAGAGCCATTTCTCTTCTCTTGACACAAATCCTTTTTAAAAAAAATAGACCCCTGCCTGCTATTTCATTATCAGTGTTACCACATTTCTTTGTATCCACTCTGCAGGTAACACTTTAAATGGCTAATAAAATGGCAACTACGGCTTGGATCCTATGCATGAGTTATGTGCACCCTAGATAGTCTCTGCTGCAGGACTTGTTTCCTCTTTGGCTAAGTGTAGGGTTAATGGTACTCAATGGGACTTGGGGTAAACACAGGTTTTAGTGGAAGAGGAAGTGAACTTCATGGCTGAGACTATTGAGCACACATGGAACTCATGCATGAGATCCAAGCCACTATCTCCAATCTACTTGAAATTTGGCAGGCCCAATCCCATGGCTGAAAGCTACAATCACTTGGCATTCCATCCCAATTGAACTGAAGATGGTGAACTCACTGATGGTGAGAAATTTGTATCCCTTTGAAATCAATACAGATAGAATGAAGGGGGGGGGACTTTGTCCTGCTTTCACAATAAATAAAACAAATACAATTTTAAAGAACAAAGTGATCTAACTTCCATTTACAGGGTTGCCAACACTAGGTTGGGAAATTCCTGGCAATTTGGGGATGGATCCTTGGGCGGATGGGATTTGGTGAGAGGAGGGACATTTGTGGGGTATAATGTCATACAGCCCCTCCCCTCCAAAACAGCCAGTTTCTCCAGAGGGAACTGATCTCTATAGTCTGGAGATCAGTTGGAATTCCAAGAGATTTTCATGCTGCACCTGAAGGTTGGTAACACAGCTTCCGTATACAGAGGCTGCATATCTCTGAATACCAGTGCTAGGAGTTACAAACTCTGGGAAGTTTCTGAAGAGTTGGAAGCAATGCCAAGGGATGGGAGAACTTGTTGAGGGGACGGAGCTCAAAGAGTATGTGATACCATAGAGTCAGAAAGGTGTCATTTCCTCCAGAAGGAAGTAGTGGTCAGGAGACCAGTTATAATTTCAGTGAACTCCAGGCCCCACCTGAAAGTTGGTAGCCCTATGTCTCTTGGCTAGAGCCAGCCCTTCCATTTGGTAAATTAGGCAGTTGCCTAGGGTGCCAGCCTTCTGGGGTTCCAAATTGGACACCCCCTGTATGACTTGGTGATGTTATCAGTGAGGGGGGGGGGCACCAGAAGTTTGCCTTGCCTAGGGTGCCAGACAGTCTAGAGCCTGCCCTGCTCTTTGCCCTCTTGGGCAAATGGTTTGGTCACTGTGTGAAACAGGAAGCTAGACAAGATGAATCACTGGCCTGATCCAGCAGGGCTCTTCTTATGTTGTTGAAAAGGAATACAAATAAAATTTGCATGCACTATACCCTATGCTGCCACGAATTCACATCCTTAATGGATTAAACAAAATCCATGCCAATTCTCTTCTTTGCAAGTCATTCTGACGGCAACTTATACTACTGAGGACACTTGATTATGAGGAACAGCCTTTTAACAGAAACCTACCAATGTCAATTAGTTTTGAACTTCCTGAAACAAGCAAAGCATTGTCTTTGCTAAAAGCATTAAGCTGACAGCTCCCTTGTATGCATGATTTCTATCTGTGGATGATAGATGTTTTGTTTAAGTCCATCGTTTTAATTCCTACAGGCCTCCCTGTTGTCAGTCTTTAAAGAAAGGTGTGGCTGAACATAGAGATCTATTATTTCCAGAAATTTTGAAACCTTAAGGTTTCGATGTTTTTCATTTGGGGAGACATTTTGGTAAAATAGAAGGATGTGCAATATCTTTCTTATCACACCTAGATTTATTTTACTGTTTTAATGGTATAAATAAAATTTGTAATGTATTTCCATTTGATGTCTATTGACAGATCTTGTATTTTTCTTCTGGAAGTATGTTCTGTTTTATATATTTTTTAAAATGCCAGTAAAGGTATTTGGATGGGATTGGATATAATTTACAAATCAGTGAGTATACAGAATTTGCTGTTTGGGGTATTTATGGGATTTTGAAGTAGAAATGTCAGAGTTTTCTTCAATCAAAATTGTGAATATACCCAATTCTTGAGAGTACAAATCAGAAACTGCTTCACCCTCAGCTATGTTTTGCAAATATCTTATTTATTTATTTATTTATTTATTTATTTGTTTGTTTATGCCATATGAGGCTATCACTAGTCTCCGATCACTGAATAACCCCCCCCTTAAAATTATGGGGGAGGGATTTAAAAGGAGCTGCGCAAGGTTTAGTTTCCTGCTGGTACTGACTTAAAAGAGGGATCAGAGAGCAGGCAAATGATAGTGTCCCAGTGCAAAACAACAACAAAAGGGATTTCAGTGCTGAATGCAAACAAAATGGGGGTGCATCTTCAGCATGGAATGAGATTGACATGAGATGTCAAGTGGATGGGAAGCCTAAAGCTCTGGAAACATTTTCCCTTTAATGCTTTAGTAAACAAAGGGTTTTTTGGGGGGGGGGGGGGCATTTTGGCAGTCTCTGAAAGCGTAACATTAAAATAGCAGCTGAGCCACATGGACTTTTTGCAAGTCTCTGAATCAAATAATTGCTTGGGGTTGACCTCTTTGGAGGACACCGGGCAGTCTGCACAGGACATACTTTTAAAAACTGCCAAAATCACCACCAGTGTGCAGGATCAAATTAGGGAATAACAAAGAGAAAACCGTGCAAATTTGCAAGGAAGGACAGGAAATTAGTGTTACTATTGGCAAAAATACCCTCCTCTCCCATTTTTTAAAATGTAGTGGCACAAGACTAAAAGAGCTCCCCAGAGTTTCTGCCAGAGGATTCCTTCCCCATACAGATTTCAGCCCTGTTCAACGTGCGGTGGCTGACTTTGCACAGGTACACATACACATATACACACATGTTGCCAATGATCACAGCTTGCAATGCCAGTGTCAGCGGGTTCTACAGTGTATTCTGTACACTCAACATGTTCTGCCATGTTATGAAATCATGTGAGTCTTTCCCATTTTTCACAGTGGCCGATATCACTGAGAATCCCCTAGTTCTTGGCAATATGAGAACTGGTTTTGCAGCTGCTTGTCAGTTTCAAAAAAAAGTCTGCTCAGTTTCAACAGTGGTGGGGTTTTCCCACCCTTTGTCTGTGTTCCTTTCTGTTCCCTTTCATTCAACAAACTAACCTTAAAATGCATGCGCAAAACCTGAACCAAGCGGATTTAAATATTGAGTAGCTTCAATAGGGCAACTGCGTAAATTAAATTTAAAAAAATCCTTTGGATACCACCCCCGCACATCACAAGTGACATTCCACCCAGATTAAGAAAAGTGCGTTTTCCTGGTTTCCTGCATTACAATGGAGGGAAAAGGAATGGTGCATAACATGGGCACAGAATCTGAAGTCAAGATTAAAGGCTTACTGGTCTGAAAATTGGCAGTAAGATGTGCACACGTAATGGGCCACTGTGATACAATCATAACAGAACTATTTAGAGATCAAATTAAACTTTCTAACATTTAAAATATTGAACTCTTTTGTAGACAAAATCAAGCAGTCAAAAGTTTGTAGTCAAAATTATCAATTAATTATCTTTGAAAATATGTTGTATATGTCTACAGCTTGCACATATTATCATTTGATGTGACATAAAAATCTTCATACTTAAATATTTATATTTCACATTTTCATTAAAACCTGATTCATGTGTGTTACCATGTTGGTCTGAAGGAACAGAACAAAATTCAAGTCCATTGCCACCATTGGCACAAAGTTTAATTATCAAACTGGGTATTGCTCCCCAGGGGCGGCGCTGGGGTTTTTGTCGCCCCAGGCTGACACCCCACCCACGCCTCCATGTCCCTGCCCCCGATGGGAGGGGTCTTAAAAAAGGGTGGGGAGATGGGGAGTATTTAAATGGTGGGGAGGGAGTCACTGCAGTGCCCTCTCTTTCATCTGCCCAATCTCAGGCAGGCAAAAGAGGCGGCTCTGCAGCCCTCCCTCGCTCTCAGGCTGCCTTTCCTCACAGGGAAGGCAGCTTGGGAGCGAGGCTGAGCTGCCTCTTTCCTCTGCCTGGGCCTCAGGCGGGTGAAAGAGGCAGTGCTGCAATGGCTGGCATGTGGGGAGGGGGTGCTTAGTGGTGCCCCATAGGCCATGCAGCACCCTAGCCAGCTGCCTACATGGCCTACTCCCACGTGCCGGCCATGTTGCTCTCTTCTCATTGATACTGGTGTCTATATTTAGGTCATGTTTAAGCCTTCTACAGTTCTTTAATTCTTGCTTTCAAACCTTGTCAAACTTGTTCATGGTCAACTTGGAGGTTGGATGTGGCGATATCACCATAAATCATCCTTGTCTGGAAGAACCTTAATGAAGGTAAAGTTGGTTGAGAGATTGTGCATACAAATGATGGGGATGTCCACAATGACATACATGATCCCTGTGAAGATAACACCATTGCTAATAGCATCTGTCTAGCATCTGTTGCTGTGCAAATATTTTTGAAGGAAAAATCCCAAGTTTGATTGATCTCAACCTTTTGATTAAGATCAAGTGATTGGACATTTGGTAAAGATGAAGTCCTATGCAAATTTATTTGTGGGTTAGCATCCATTGACTTCTGTGGTACTTCCTTGCTGCATCTGAGCTATTTGAGGGTACTGGTGCAGTGTGATTAATTCTAGCCAGTGATTTACAAACTCGGTATGGAACGTAAAGCTGGTAACTGGAAGTGAAATATGTTGGCCTTCCTGGTGCTAATCTCCTGCACTGTACGCACACAGCTTTCTTTGCATGCACCACAGTAATAGAAAGTACTATACATTTTGAATATGCTCCTTTTGTAAATTGCTCAAAGGGGTAGAAGCCTTTGGAATATAAAGATTCCTGAATCCAAAATACTTTACATTGACATTGAAGTGGAAGCAATGCATATTATGTGAAAAAAGCATACATATGATGCATAGGGAGATGTTCCTGTGCCACTATTACTAGATGTTTTCCTCTGATGAAGTAAAAGAAGTTCCTCTTGTGTTATTTTTTCACAGAGTACCCTTAGAAGCCAGGAAATAAATCACAGGTGCAGTGTTTCCCCTACGTTGTTTTTGAATGCACAAGAAAAACTGCCCAGTTGGATTTCTGCATATCATCCAGTTTTTCTTTAAATGCACAGTAAACCTGTGCAGAAGACCCTTCCTCACTCCTTATTGTGAGAGAGGATAAGAGCATGAGCCCCTCGCTATCTCTATGTAATTGCCAAGTTGTGTGGAGGAAGCGCTTGCACATCCACAATAATCAGCACCATAATCAGCAATGTGTTTGCACATCCACCATAATCAGCAATGTCAAGTGGGCACTTTAAGGTTCAAGCCTTGTTCCCCTGGTATGTTGTCTTCCGAAGCCTGCTGATCATGGGAAGTGGGCATATGTGTGGGCACTTCTGTGCATATGTACTGTTCAGATGACCTGGTGATCCGGTGGAGGTAGGGGGACGGGGCCAGTGTGCTTTTGCCCACTCTCTCCTTCATGTGATGAGTCATCTTGTGTTTTTGGAGTTGTGTTTTTGGAGTTTTTCACATAGATGTTTTCTTGAGGTTTTACTCCAATCTAAACCCATTGGGATTGCACTGTCAGTCTCCTAATTCAGTGCTTGCCTTGTCGTCTATGGTGAATAACAACTGCTCCAAGGCAATCATACTTCTGTACTGGTGCAGAAGGCCTCTTATTCTCACATGCACTGGACTGTGCCACTGCAGCTGATTTTCTAAGAGTTTCCTTACAACATGGTTGTTCACTTATTGCCTTTACATACGTTCCTTATGGATCAAGGGTTAGTTGAGTGACCAAGGAGAAAAAACAAGGAAACCATGGAAAGACCACAAATGGGTAATGCTGTTGTGAGGAAACTCTTTTTAAAAAAGCTGCAGTTCACCAAATCTGAGGGAAAATCTCCACATGACAAATCCCTTTGTAATGAAAAGAAGATGATGAAGAAGCTACCTTCGCTGTCATGATAACGCCTTCTGTAAAATAATACACATGAGGTGAGAGGGGGAAACAGTGAAATATCTAACTGCATATAAATTCTTGGAATAGAGATGCCAACACACACAAACCCTGATAAAAATAAGAACACTACTTAACACAGCTTGCAGTTTGTTGCTAAGAAACTGCTGCTTCATACTTTCATTATTGTCATTTGCAGAAACATTTCTGGTTGTTCCCTCATCTCTTAGTGTCTGCTCAGTATAAGAAGTATAATTAGAATGTTCATGAAGTCATATTATGGGACACACAATTTAATCTCCTCCCCCTCCACCGCCCAACAAGCCTTGTGGTTTTCGGTGGGCTTCCATTTCCTGTTTTTGTAGCAGAGAGTTCTTCCAACCCAACATGGAGGAGGGGAAGAGGTACAGGAAAGGAATGGCTTTCATCACATGCTGCTGCTGCGTTGGCATAAAGCTCCTGAAATAATTTCAATAGGCCTTTCAGATGCAACAGAAAGGTTTGAGGCAACGTAGTTTTGAGCTGCAGCCCTAAATCCATTTATGTGAGGACTGACAATCAATGCTCCATTTGCACAATACCACGCAGAGCTTCTGCATACAATGTGAGGGAGAAGGTATCCCTCCCCCATTTGATGCTTTCTTGTTGGCTTTGTTTAGTAGGAATAGCCCTTGTTTTCCCAGCTTTGGCTTTAATTGTCTTCTCATTTTGGTGAGAAGGGTATGTGTGTTTTGTTGAAATCTGGTTAGTGTCATCTGTAAGCATTATCTTTCCAGGGTTTATCTCTCTAGAAGTTAAATCTCTGAATTAGGGGGGATGGGCACATCTTGTCTCTTACAGATGCCTGTGCAAACAGCATGAACACATAGGGTTGCCAACCTCCTGGTAAGGCATGGAGGTCTTCCAGGATAACAGCATAACAGGAAGAAGTTCCCCTAGGGCTGCCAAGCACCTGCCAGGGGGGAACCTCCCCCTATGTCACCGATGCAATGACATCACCCAGAAGTGATGTCATTGCACCGGCAATGTTGGGCACCATAGAGTTTTCCCCTCCCAAATGGCTAGAGCATCCGGAAAAACCATAGAGTTTCCCCGGAAATGCCTAGAGCAGCCACACACGACAGCAACAGTGTGATGATGTCACTTCTGGGTGATGTCATTGCATTGCACGCTCCAGAACGATGGGGACTTGGCAACCCTACCCTGAAGCGGGGGGAGGACCTCCAAATGGGGATCCCCTGCCTCTAACTAGGGATTGGCAACCCTAGTAGTGGTGGTACCTTGGGCAGTAAGCCTTAGTGATGTTACAAGTATTATATCTCTCTATTTTCACTTGTGAAATATTAGAGGTAATGCTATTTTAGTTTCTTTGTGGTTCTAAAGATTTGTCTTCAGATCTACAGAGTCCCGTTTATTTTCCTCCCTTAAAACAAAACACAAAAAACCCAACTAGATAAGTGTTTGCATTCTCGCTTTAGGGAGGTCTTCCATATAGTCTGTTCCTTTATAGCATTCCTTCTTTCTGTCTTCTACAGCATTTTTTGTTACTTCTGATTTCTAGGGAAGTCAGCTTCCGGGTGGGACTTGGGGATCCCCTGGAATTGCAGTGCATCTCCAGACTTCAGAGATAAGTTTCCCCAGGAATAAAACTGATGTTCAGAGGGTGAACTCTATGGCATTGTACCCCACTGAGGTCCCTGTCCTCCCCAGGCTCCATCCCTAATTCTCTAGGTGTTTCCCACCTTGGATCTGGCAAGCCTATGTGACACTACTTATCCCCTCTCTTCATTGAAAAGTCTGAAACTGACAGGAAATTAAGTCTGGATCAATATATCACCGGATACTGTGCTCTTTCCATCCATTCACCTTTTTGAACCTGTGGGCTCCTCCTCTAGAATTAGGCTTTCCAAATCCCCCGCCTGGGCGGGGGACCCCCGATTTGGAGCCTCCTCCCCCCGCTCGCCAAAAATCCGGAAAGCGGGGGGGGGGGGAAGGGGAATGGTGGCCCTTCCCACCCAGCCCTGATCCCAGCAGCTTCTCCTTGCCCCTTTCCTTCCCACCGATCCCTGATGCTTCTCCTCGTCCCTTCCCTTCCCACCCCGGATCACAGCAGCTTCTCCTTGCCCTTCCCTTCCCATCCAGCCCCGATCACAGCAGCCGTTCTTCCATTTTCCCAGGCTACTTCCCACCCCCAGTCAGCTGGCTGGCGGGGGGGGGGGAAGCCCCACCCCACCCGCAAAGAACCATGTGCCTTTGCACCTCCGGAGGCTTGATTGAAAGGCTTCAATTTGGGATGGTGTGTCTGTGTTGCTGTGAAGAAGCTGGCTGCAACTTGTGAGTAGAGAGGCCAATCCCCTGCCTCAGATTTGCCAGAAATGGGGGGGAGGGGGGAGGAGAAGGAAACGTCTTCATTATTCCCTATGTGGAGATTAATTCTCATAGGGTATAATGGGGAATTGATCTGGAGGTTTCGGGGGAGCTGTTTTTTGAGGTAGAGGCATCAATTTTTCAATATAGTATCTAGTGCCTCTCCCCAAAGTACCCCCCAAGTTTCAAAACAATTGGACCAGGGGGTCCAATTCTATGAGCCCCAAAAGAAGGTGCCCCTATCCATTATTTCCTATGGAAGGAAGACATTTAAAAAGGTGTGCTGTCCCTTTAAATGTGATGGCCAGAACTCTCTTGGAGTTCAATTATGCTTGTCACACCCTTGTTCCTGGCTCCACCACCAAAATCTCCTGGCTCCACCCACAAAGTCCCCAGATATTTCTTGAATTGGACTTGGCAACCCTATCCAGAATTCTGACAGTGTGGTGGGTACAGGCACAAAATGGCTGCCACAGCTTCCCTTCACATACAGTGACTATGTGCAGTGGTGGCAGATGCTATCCAAGCAACAGTTTTAAAACTCTACAAAGGCCTTGCTGGGCAACCTCTCCCCCCTACTGTGAGTGCTAGGAATGGACACCAGGCATGGCACCGTGATGTCCGCGGTACCATGCTAGAGACTGCATTTTAGATTCTCCTGTATTGACAGGAAACCCAGAAGGTAAATGGAAGACACTAGTGCAATACTCAACAATGTGCGGCTCTGTTGTTTGTTGGCAGGAAAGGAAATAGGAATCAGCCTGCCAGCTGGTCTTGCTCCAGAGGCTTTTAAGGCCTAGGCATGACCAGCAGGACAGGACCAGCTGAAGGGCTGTTGTCTGTAGTCATAAGACCTGCTCCGTACTCCCAAGCCTCCATTCCCCACGTATCTCCTTTATTTCTATTGTATTTCCTCTTTTATACTGTAATACGGTTGCCAGGTCTGTGTTGAAAAATACCTGGAGACTTTGGGGGTGGAGGTGGGAGACGGTGGGCTTTGGGGAGGGGAGGGGCCTCATCTGGGTACCATGCCATAGAGTCCAAGCAACCATTTGTTCCAGGGGAGCTGATCTCTGCCAGCTGGAGATCAGTTGTAAAAGTGGGAGATCTCCAGGCCCCACATGGAGGCTGGCAACTGCTTTGGGTTCCCATTGAGGAGGAAATCAGGGTACAAATAAATAAGTAAATCCTACCATAGAATACAGTCTGTACTGTTCCTCAAGCTGCTGCTATCTCTTATAGCTGACATATATAACCAGTAATCCCATAGGGAATATTGGTATTACTGGTACTGGTTGGACTGTACTACCAGACTGCAGAGGTGTGTTGTGTGTGGAAGGTTAAATGTTTGAATGCTATTCCACACAAGTGATTTCTTGCACATCTAGCCTCTCTGGCAGAATTCAGAATTTCCCTTGATGTGCAAACTTACATGTGGAGGAAGCTTTCTTTTAATATGGAGAAAGTATTTCAAACATTCCGTCCCCACACATCTAAAATTGTGCAGTCCAGTGTGCGAGAGAGAGGATTTTCACAGCAGTTGGGAAGTTTGATTGCTTGGGAGCAATTGTTATTCACCACATATGACTAAGAAAGTGTTGAATTATGAGATTTACAATGAACTCCCAATAGATTCAGATTGGAATAATTCAACATAAGATTATTGCAGCATAAATTAAATGTGTGCACAGCACTTCCAAAGAGTTTTAAAATACAAGAAAATATGCACAGAATTGCAAAGCAATGCTATGTTAGGAGAAAAATGTAAGCCAAACAGTCCCAGTCCAATGCATATGGGTTTGGCACTTTTGGTATTAAATTGAACATAGTTCACAAATCAGCTATAGCAGGCAAACTGGGATTGGACTATAAAGATGCAAGACTACAGTAAGACTCATCTGTTCAAAGGTGTGCCCAAGGTCTGTTTTTCCATGATATTCTGGAGATCCAGAACGTGTGTTACTAACCTTTCTTTTATTTACCATTTTTTTAAAAGGCAGAGGAACATTCCTACCTAAAATGGATATCAGGTAAGTTCATAGAGAGCTCATCTGTTGTTTTAGAAGAATTGTTCTCCATATTTGCTTTTGACCTGTTTACATTTCTTGCTTTCATCACAAATACAGTCTTCTCAAATTGATCTGATCCCACATCTTTTGCTTTCAGATCTTCCCAAGGATACAGTCGGCACAGAGATTGCACTGTTGCCCCACTTACAACACAAAAGATTTCCCAGCACTGAGTGAGGAAAATCTGAGCCGCCCTTCAGGTGTGAAAATATCTCAAGCCACAGCAAGTTATGAAAACAAACAAGCAGCAGAGAGACTGAAAAAATGCATGCATTTCTGTTCTAATGTCATTGCTAGATGTGGGGTTCCTGTCCAGCACAAGTGACTCAAATAACTGCTTGGGGACAAAATTATTTGTACCAGCTGAGGCTGGCATCAGAGGTTGGTATCTTTGGGCATCTGCCAAGACCTTAGGGCCCTGTAAAAAAACCTATGGCCAGTTTTCTCTGCTGCTACCCAATGATTATACGGGACGATAAACAATTGCGGCAGCAATGGCAGGAAGGAGGAGCTGCTATGAAACTTGCTTACAGCTCTCTGAAAGAGCAAATGAGCTGGAAATGAGAAGGCCTTACTAAATGTAAAGCTAGCCTTGGTACCAAAGAATAACCAAATTATCTGGGAGATGTGAGATGTGTCAGAAAACATTGAAGGGACTATCCTTGCAATGTGTGTAGCCCCTGTGTGGACATCTGAATGATCTCTAATGTGTAGCCCCTGTGTGGACATCTGAATTATCCTCTAATGCAGGGGTGGCCAACAGTAGCTCTCCAGATGTTTTTTGCCTACAACTCCCATCAGCCCCAGTCATTGGCCATGCTGGCTGGGGCTGATGGGAGTTGCAGGCAAAAAAACATGGAGAGCTACCGTTGGCCACCCCTGCTCTAATGTATTGTCAAGGGTCCTAGGGCACAGGCAGTGGCCTCTCCTGCCTCAGAAGTCTTGAAATAGGCTTTGGACTCCCTGTTCTGAGCTTCGGGGTTGGACTAGGTTGCCTGTAAAGTCCCTTCCAACTCTAGGAGCCTTTGATTTGCTTAGTGGTAGGGAGAGCCAGCATCCTGGGCAGCCATCAACTGCAGCACTTACAGAGATGAGAACATAGATCCAGCTGTGTAGCTGTGTTGGTCTGAAGCAACACAACAAAATTAGAATCCAGTGGCACCCAGAAGACCAACTATGTTTTATTCAAGGTATGAGCTTTTGTGTGCACGCACACTGGTGTCTGAGGAAGTGTGCGCCAAATGAAAGCTCATGCCTTGAATAAAACTTTTTTGGTTTTAAAGTTGCAACTGGACTCTAGATATGGGAGCAGTAACACCAGTAGTTAATACAGTGGTTTTGTTGAGGGTGCTGCCAGTTTAAGAGGATTGTATTTAAATATGTTAACCATGTAATCACTTGGAAAGATTTTTCTTCCTCAGTCATTCTTCCAAAATTCTGTCAATAATTGTATACATAGATAACCTCAGTTATTCATCAGAGTTTATAAGAGAAGCCTTGCTGGATCAGACCAATGGTCCATGCAGTCCAACATCCTGTTTCAAGAAGGAGGAGGAGAAGGAGATTGGATTTATACCCTACCCTTCGCTACCCAAAGGAGTCTCAGAGTGGCTTACAGTCTCCTTTCCCTTCCCCTCCCCACAACAGAAACCCTGTGAGGTAGGTGGAGCTGAGAGAGCTCTAAGAGAAATTGCTCTTGAGAGGAATAGCTCTGTGAGAACTTGTGACTGACTCAAGGTCACATCAGCAGGTGCATGTGAACAAGCGGGGAATCAAATGTGGTTCTCCCAGATAAGAGTCCATACACTTAACCACTACACTACACTGGCTCTCCAGTTACCTTGGATGGGCAACAAAAAAGGTCTTAACCTGATGCTGTTTCCTAGCACTGGTGTCCCAAAGTTTATTGCCTTTTAATAGGGAGGTTCCCTTAGATCATCATGGCTAGTAGTCATTGATGGACCTATTTTCCATAAATTATGTCTAATCACCCGTTGAAATAATCATTGCTAGTGGCCATTGCTTCAGAGTGATTTTGGGTAGCCTGATTTATATGGACATAAACTGACTTACACTGTCAGACTATTGAATCCAGCTGACTTTCACATACACTAAATAATGCACTTTTAATTCACTTCCAATGCAATTTGCAACTGGATTTTACTGTGGGTGTTTTCGCACTGACCTTACTCCGGAGCGACGTCCCTCTTCACCGCGCAGCGTCTGCGCGGATTTCGCACACGTTGCTCTGCAGAACCCAGAAGAGCCGCAAAGTCCCGCGGCTTTTGCGTCGCAAATGTAAACTGGTTTTTGGCGGTTTACATTTGCGATGCAAAAGCTGCGGGACTTTGCGGCTCTTCCGGGTTCTGCGGAGCAACGTGTGCGAAATCCGCGCAGACGCTGCGCGGTGGACATCGCTCCGGAGTAAGGTCAGTGCGAAAACGCCCTGTGTGAAATGGAAAAATCCACTTGCAAACAGTTGCTGAAGTGGATTGAAACGGCATTATTTAGTATGTGTGAAAGTGTCCTTTCCTCTTCTTATTGGCACTGGTTCTCTGAAGTATCAGGAAAAATGAGGTGTTTCTCAACACCTGCAACTTGAGATTCTTCTGGAAATGCCAGAGAATGAACAAATCTGGAGATATTCTGCCAAGCAATTGAACACTGAGACCAGCCTTTCCCTGATTACTGCTTCATGAATGATATTTTTCAAATTGTGCCCCAAGGAGACCTGATATCCTTTGAAAATTATCAGAAGCTATTTAATTAAAAAAATGAGACATGCTGGATTACTTTCTCTGACAGTCCAACACTATAAAAATTACTTTATAAGAAAGAATTGGTTGATGGTCCAGGCTACACAATCAGATGCCATAGGGTTAGAAGGAAGCTGGACATGAATGGTTTTCTAGAGAACATACCCAGAATCCTCTGAAGCGCATAAAAGATTTTATGGCAAAATAGGAGTTTCCCTAACCTGGATAGCCCAATCTCATTGTCAGATCTTGGAAGCTAAGCAGAGTTGGCCCTGGTTATTATTTGGATGGAAGACTACCAAGAAATAGCAGGGTCATTCGCAAAGGCAGGCAATGGCAATCTACCTCTGAAAGCCACTTGTCTTGAAAACCCCATGGGGTCTCATAAATTGTGACTTGACAACAAACCAGCAACAAAAAAGGTAAGGATTGCTTAACACTTAGGCAGATGTTTTTAAACCTGCTGAGATGAAAGCACAAATATTAACAGAGAATGCAGATAGGCCAGTTGCCAATTTCCAGATGGGGCCTGGAGATATGGAATTGCAACTGATCTACTAATCTCCAGACTACAGGAATCTGTTCCCCTGGAGGAAAGAATAGCTTTGGAGAGTGGATATTATTCTGTGCTGAGGTATCACCACTTCCCAAATCCCACCCTCCCTACTCCCATACCCAAATCTCCAGGAATTTTCTCCAGTTCTTAGTTGGCAACTGGTGACATCTGAGGGTTCAGATGAAGATTTACATTAGTTCATTTCTGCCCTTCCCTCTGCATCTTCACAAAGAAAAAAAAGGACTTCGGACTAATCTCAGCACCGTTTTTTTTGGTGTGGGGGGGATCTTAACATAAAAGATTTCCAGAGGGATGTTAGTTTGATAAGAGCAACATTTACAGGAGTTTAATAGCACTTTAAAAACAATTTTCTTCCTGTGTTAAAAGTTCGTGACTCACAGCTCACTTCATCAGACTGTTCTGTTGATTCCTTTTGAACTATTCTCCCCCCCCCCCTTTGAGAACCGGCTTGGTTTGCAGTATGGGGACAATATGAAGATTTTTTTTGGGGGGGGGGGTACAAATGCTCTACAGTCGGACATAAATAACGTTGACTTTACATTGGAAGCGTTGAAGGAAGGGCCTGCTTTAAGTGAAGATTCTCAGTCAGCCGGGGAACCATGAAGCATGATGATCCCGTGACCCAAGGGTGGCGGGGTAAAGTGGGCATGCACAGCCTGACCAAGGACCCCAGACCCCCCCCCCCCCCCTTTCTTGGCGCGTTCTGATATTGGCGCGCTCGGGCAGCCTTTTTTGCCCCGCAGAGGCTGCTGTAGTGGCTCGTTGCCCTGGCGACGGGCTCCGCGCTGCTAACACCAGCGGGGGCTACGGCTGCTCATGCTCCCCTCGCCGGCTTGCAAGGCGCCCATTTTTGGCGGCGGGGAGAGCGCAGTCCGCCTGGGCCTCATGAAGCCGAATCCTTCAGGGGGGCCCTAAGAGGCCCCCGGTGGCCAAGGCTCGCCGTCCCCCTGTCGGCTGGGATCCGGCTTGGCTCCCCGTTCGCCTCTTTTCCCTCCCCGTCGTCCCAGGGTTAGGGAGCCCGAGAGGTAGCTCTCCTCGGGGGAGCACCGCTCCGAAGGCAGGTTAAAATCCGAGCCAGTCCATTTTCTGCACCAGCTGCTCCTTTTTTAGTTTAGTTTATTTATGATTTATATCCCGCCCTTCCCACGAAGGTACGTGGGGCTTTGCCCCCAGAACCTCTTACTTCCCTGTTCCCCCTACAAGCCCAATTTGCACTTCTTCATTGCCCCCTTCCAAGGAATCAAATCCCCCATTCTCTAAGCTGCGTCAAGACATTGGCTGCAGCCTCCCCCCTACCCCAACACTCGCTACCTTTTGGTTAAATTATTCCTATAAATAATCCTCTACAAGGTGACTCTCCCCACCCCATATGTCTTTCGGAGCCATTTGTCCCCAAGAAAGAAAACTTGCTCCCGGGCGGTCCCGATTGCTGGTTCTGTACAGGAACAGCTTAATAACCAAAGAGGTCTTGAATTTTCTGCGGGCATCCACTTAAGCCTCCCTTGGCCGGCTCGATGATTGGCTCCCTTGGCCGGCTCGAGGATCTGCTTGCCTCCACGAGTAACTACCTCCCGTGAGTTACTCCCTCCCCACTCTCCACCCCCCCACCCACCCCCCAATTCCCTTTCGTCCCCGGCCCAAGCAGAAGAGCCGGGTGGAACAGAAGAAAAGTTGTAGCCGGGGCTCGCTTCCCGCTCCACCTCCGAGCCAAGGGGAGGGAGGGCGTGTGTGTGTTTGCAAGGGAGGAGGGGAAATGTTGCTGTTCGCCTTCTCCCTGGAAACGCTGGAGGGGCTGAGGCCAAAGTGAAGCTTGCGGGGCGAGAAAGTTTCCGAGCCTGGGCTGAGCGGGCCAGGGATGCTCCTGGAGAAGCAGAGGCGGCAGCGACGGCGGCGGGCTGCGCTGGTGCCGCATTGTGTTTGCTGAGGCTCCTCCTGGGCGGTGGGGGCTCAGCAGCGTCCTACGAGGAGGAGGAGGAGGCGGCGACGGTAGAAGCGGCAGCAGCAGCAGCCTCCACTCGCCCACCTCCACCAGTGCATCCCCGAGAGAGTGCTGCTGGTGCGTGCTCTCGCTCTTCCTCTCCTCTCCGGCCTCAGTGCAATGTGAAGCTTGCACAACCCTGGTTTGCTAAGGACTTGAAGCTTTCAGGCTAGTGGTAGTACATGCATCCGATAATCATCTTCTCCTACAAAATGGATTTTAGTCAGAACAATCTGTTTGGTTACATAGAAGATCTGCAGGAACTTACGATTATAGAGAGGCCGGTACGCAGGAGCCTAAAGGTATGTCTGCCTATATGTATCTAGAGGTCTGCATTACCTAAAGGGGAGGTTATGTAAAATTCTTTCAAATCAAATGGCATTTTGGATTAGGATCTGTTGCGTGGGCTCAGCTTGTTTCATTTTGAGTAGATGGGTTTAATAGATATTGATAAGAAGAATTCAGTTTTTCCCCTAAGGCTGCCTGAAACACAGTTTTGCATGCAAGAGAAGCAGTCCAGATGCTGAGTACTTTAACTTGAATAAGGTTTTATGCTTATATAATTTTGGATATTTGGTGTTCTTGTGTGTTGTTCCCTAGAGAAAATCAAATCCTTGGTTAAAGTAAACTGCCTGATTTTTTTAATTTTTTTAAAACGTTACCAGAAATGCCAAGGATTAAAAACCAAAGGCCTCAGAACATTCTGCTCTGGAACAGTTTTCTAGATTTCCCTGAGATGGTGCCAGAGAAAGTGACTTAAAAATTACAGCCTGTCAGTCTGATTGAGGAAGTGGGCAGGGGATACTGCTAAGTAGATTTGCATGGATAAAGTCCTGGGTTCACTGCTGACATTTATAGTTAAAGAAGCACAGCTTGTCAGAGAGAACCTTGCTGCCAGTTGGAAAAGACAGGAAGACTGGACTTGGTGGGTTGCTGGTTCTGTACAAGAACAGCTTAATAGCCAAAGAACTCTTGAATTTTCTGTGGGCATCCACTTACCGGTAATTGCAAACGCTCTGGTCTTTCAAGCTGTAAAGCATAATACCATCATGCAAGGCATGCTTACTTTAGAACAGATTGCACCAACCCCAAGATCAAGGGAGTAAGCCTTAGCAAACCTACTCAGAAGTAAATCACAATGTATACAATGGGGCTTTGTCCTAGAAATAGTTTTTAGGATTACTGCCTATGTTTATAAGGGTAGTGGGTCAAGAACTAGAGTAGAATGATTATAACATGGATTTAAGAAGTTAATAATGTTAATTCGTGTTTCACACTTGACAGACACCAGAAGAAATAGAAAGATTGACAGTTGATGAAGAACTCAATGACATTGAAAGGGCTGTTTATCTGCTCAGGTACTTCTTAAGATGTTATTTTGAATCCCCCCTCCCCAATTATTTTTTAAAATGTAAACATTTCCATCATTGCGCTCCCTTCATTTTTGATATTTGTGTTAGTATAATAGTAGCTTTTTCAAAGTTTGTAGTTCTAAAAGTTTGCCAAATTTACATGGAGCAGTTGGATAGGGATGCTTAGCGCAAGTGCAGATGCTTAGCTACCTATTAGCTTTTTGTTTGTCCCTCCCCTTTGGTCAGCTGCCTTGCCATAGGGATTTCAAGGATTACCAAATTGTAGAAGTATTGCCAAGATTAAGAATTTAATATTCATAGCACAGCTTTGCTTTGGAGAGTTCAGAGGAAGGAACTTTCTAAGAGATCTGGAAGACAGCAGATAACATTCATTGCCTTTATAAGCAGTTTGACACTCTTCTGTGACCTTTGACTTGAAAGGGTGTAACTGTTTAGGATTACACTAACTGACGCTTACCTATATAGGGTATTTTGTCCTTTGCCTTCCTTCCCATCTCCTTGAAACTCTTACTTGCAGATCTTTAACTGACTTGAGCATTAATTGTTGGCAACTTATTCCTTTTGCCTTGCTGTAGATGTCATCTGTGAAGGAGGTGCTGTGCTGAAGGATTTTGATTAAAACACATTTTTGTACAATGCTCAGTAATTGAAGTGCCAGCTGTAAGCTTCCTTTCAGTTTGATCAGCTATTTTTAGAGCTCTCTAGAGCCACGTTTGCCTCGATCTTTAAAATGTAGTTTGTGCTCAGCTAATATTTTCGGTTTGTTACTCTTCAAGTCAGCATTTTAAACAGCCGGTTATACATTTGGTAACATTTGCAGAAGGGCTGTGGCTCAGTGGTAGAGCATCTGCTTGGCATGCAGAAAGACTTGGGTTTAATTCATGCAATCTCTCTCTCTCTCTCAGATTAGACAGGAAGTGATGTGCAAGCCCGCTTCCAATCTGAGTAGATGAGTAGACAGTACTGACCTTAATGGACCAATGGTCTGACTCGGTACAAAGAAGCTTCATATATTCATCAGTCTAGTATAATCGTCCACCTTGCCCTGCCCCTTCCAATTTCTCATCACTCAAATGTTATTTGAAGGAATTTGTAGTTTGAGTTCACCATACTGTTTTTTTCCCCAGTGCTTTGTATAAAGACTATATAATTTATTCAAATATCTGAGTGTTCGTAAAATTTTGGATGTGCTGCCATGTTGCTTGGATATATGAAGTAATTTTTGTATATGGTTTTTCTTGCTGCCACTAAACTCAGTCCAGTCTATGAATGTAAAAAAAAAACCCTTTAGTAAATAATTGCAACAGATCAAAGGAAGCCATTTTCTGTAATGTGCTCTTCTCTGTGTTGGGGACTCCAGGGCTTCATCCAGGCACTTTATGAACTGAAGGTAGGAACTAGCCTAGTAAAATACCATGAACAATGCTGGCTCATGTCTGTAGCTTTCAGCATGCACAGAAAGGAATAAGGGTGTGAAAAATCATCTTTTGTGACTGGCAGCCAGTAGGAGACCTCTGGATTGGATGGGCCTGGAGTAAGTTAGAAGCTTGGCCTTCTGCCTTTGTATAGTCATCAGCGCCACATCTTCTGAATGCTGCACTTCAGCTGCTAACCTTGGGGACCTTGAGCCACAGTACTTTCCAAATATAGATTTGGTTAGAGATCCCTATGGATACGGGGTCCTGACACCACATTACCTGACATTTTTCATAGCGGTAAATGCCTTCTTTCCTTTCCTGGTTTGGGAATCACATGTTCAGCAGTGTCATTACCGAGCTTTGTCTTGCTCTGTGCCATTTTCAAAGTGGGAACCATTAGTACAGAGACACAGTTGCTAGGGGCCGTTTCTGACCCCACAGAATCCAATTTCTGTGTGTCTCGATTGTGTGGGCATAGACTGAAATAATGTCTGCTGACCAATCAGTGCAGAAGAAGCAGCTCTGGAGGCAGCCATTAGTGACTCAGTAGAACTCCTTTACTGTTGAAGTAGTCTGTGGGTGCAAGACAAAGGTTCCTCCCCCCTCCTTTTCTTCCAAGGAATAGAAACAGGTGACAGTCTGCCTGTGAGAGAAGATTAATGTCATTGCAGTGGATGCATGCATGTGTTTGTGAGTGTGTCTGTAGGCTGCAATAGTTATTTCAAACATTAGGAGACTGATTTGGTGAGTTAGTAACTGCTTATATAGCAAAAGAGCTGCTAAGATTTATCTGTGTAGCTGTTAAACATTTGCTTTCCTGTTGCTTTTATTCTTCTTTACTTTTAAATTTCCTTCTGCCCCACCACACAGCTTGTTCAGCCAGTGGGCTGCATGGAGTGCCGATGTGGTGGAGTGGTTAAAATGTGGAACTAGGATCTGGGAAATCCAGGTTTGAGTCTCCACTTGTGCTATAGAAGCTTGCTTGGGTGACCTTGGGCCAGTCACACACTCACAGCCTAACTTACCTCACAAGTTTGTTGTGAAGATAAAATGGAGGAGAGGAGAAAGTCACTTTGAGTCTCCATTGGGGTGAAAGGCAGGATATAAACAAAGTAAATAATTTTGGCAAGGCATTTTGGCCTTCAATGGGAGGGGGAAGATGGAGAATTTGTATTTCCATGGACCAAAGTGCTTCTGTCTGTAGAGATTTTAGGTGAGATCTAAATAGATGACAGTGTCCATGTGTAATCCCGCATATTGGTGGTATTTCCATTAAACTGTTCCTTTCACAAGATTCATTTTTTCTTGGGAATTATACATTAGATGCATATATTTTTCCTTTTGAGACCAATAATGAAATGATTGTAGCATTTGGGGCCCAAATAATAGTCCCAGTGTAGCAGCACTATGCCTTGTTTTTGAAATATGATTTGGATCCAGTGAAGGATTCTTTCAAATAGAAGCTGGGTGGGGGGGGGCAGGTTTCACCACTTTCCTGTATTCAGTGCAGAACTGCAATTTCCCCCTCAAGCTCTTCCCCTTTTCCTCAGGACTGGCATTTTTGGGAACATTTGGGGCTGCAGTGAGGAAGAGGAGGCGGAGAAGTCAGTCTCTGGTGATGGAATGCCTGTCCATCAGTGGAAATTACCACTGGATCCAAGCCATCTACTCCTCAGTGCATTGCCTTTTTTCTCTCCAGTGGCACTGACCTTGTCTTCCATGTTGATAGTTTATCCTATAAGTGCTCTGTGTAATGCACCTTTAATAGGCTGACCACATTCTCCAGATTAACTTTTTCAGGAACCTCCTGAGCACATTCTGTCCTATTGAAATACATATTCAACATATTAACCTATACACAGAAGAAAAATACCAAACCCTTGTGTATTTTTTGATCAAGCACTTTGTGATAGGGGAGCCCATGCCTGAAGACCAGTAAAATCCATTGGCATGTTGGTGTTATTCTAAATAATAATGATGTTAAGAGTTGTAGTAACTCCTTCTGCAGAGTATCATTCTTATCTATGAACTATGCTGTCATTCTTCAGTTACTTATGTTTCTCCTAAAGACTACATTTTTGTCTGTTCTTGAAATTCAGTTTTTGTTCCCATTTGCTAATAACCAGTTAGACATCTTTTGGCTTGTTTCTGGCAGATTATCACTATTGGCTTGACAGAGCGATGTACTATATATAAATCAGAGCACAGTGTGAAAATAGGCACTACCAGGTAGGCTCGGAAGATAGGGCATAGAGAGGATTCTGTAGCAAATATTTGCTACAGAATCCTCTCCATACTATGTCAGATGCCCATTTGATAGTGCCCATTTTCTCACTATGGGCTGATTTATACTGTACTTCTGCACATAGGCCATACATATGGTAGATGCATTAGTGGGCCTGCACACATGCTATATGTGTGTGGTAGGGGCAGGAGTTCCCACACGTGTTTATTGTTTATAATGAACTGAGCCTTATCTATGTATTATTGAACACAAGTAGATCCTGTCGTCATGATTCCTCTGTCCCCCGCCCCTGTTTTTGATGGAAGGAAAATGTGAGCGAGGCTAACTTGCATACAAACGTATGCACTATCAGGAACATACAAATCTAAGGCTTGCCTCCTTGCTCAGTTGTACATAGAATTAAACTGCATGGTGTTAATTGGCTCACAGGTAACAGATTGCTTCTGTGTACTAAATTGGTGTCAAATGGTAGAGCTCACCTGAATTTATTTGGCAAGAAAAAGCCTGACTTGTTTGGAAACTAGACCTCGCAACATTGCTTGCGTATATTCCATTTGAAATATTTTACCTTTACCTGTGCATCCCTCTGTGCGCACTGAAGTCAGTGGGTTTAGCAGGGTGCCAGTCTCCTTATGAATATATTGCTAAGTGTGCTAGATATGACTGGCAGTGAAATGAATGTAATTTCTTTGTAGAAAAACCTATATCTTGAAGGTAACATAGAAGTGATGGGTTTTCTTTGCCATAGTGTGACACCAATGATTCTCTTGTGCATATTGCATTGCTCTTCCACAATACCATATTTTGTAATAAATAGATAGGAACAGAACTGGTTCAAACAACAATCTCTTCAGTCCAATATTATAATTGTGTCAATGGCCACATGTTAACATTTCAACAGCCTGAGGAACATTCTGTTCTCATTAAACTTCCTGTCCTTCATGAACTCATCCATCATTTTACAAGAACTTTGGTATACCAACCTCGTGTGACTATAAATACTGCCAGTGCTGCATATCACAGGACATAGTGAGTACAGACTTTGTCAAAAACTGCCATAGGAAGAGATGTCACTTTTCCAAGGCAAGTGGCTCAGTTCAAGACTGGCTTGTACTCAGGCCTGGGTGAAAGCATGCTATGTAGCCTAGTATTTCAAGTTTAGAAATACAAAATACTCTGCTAAATGATGTTTCACTGATGAAACAA